>NC_138922.1:12394802-12759036 GCF_965231255.1 Vanellus vanellus
GGTAGGATGTAAAATAAGGAGAATCAGTTAATCTCTCGCACTAACAGAAAATTAGCGCCCTGACGAAGAGCTGCTGAGTCCGCCTGTGTTCGCCCAGGAGGAGCCTTGTCTGTCTTTAGCACAGTCGTGAGAACAAGAGGGAACGGGCACAAACGTGACCGTAGGAAGGTCCATCTCAACCTGAGGAGGGACTTCTCTCCTGTGCGGGCAGCAGAGCACTGGCACAGCTGCCCAGAGAGGGGGGGAGTCTCCCCCTCTGGAGCCATTCCAAACCCGCCTGGAGGTGTCCTGTGCCACTGCTGGAGGTGCCCCTGCTCTGGCGGGGGGTGGCACTGGGGGGGCTCCAGAGGGCCCTCCCAACCCTGACCACTCTGGGATTCTGTGTGTTCAGATAAAATTAAGATGCAGTTATGGCACTGGGCCTTCTTGTAGGTTCAAATGTCTATAAAATGCCTCTTACCATTTTAAACATGGGTTCTTGAGCCAGAATGATGATCTTTGACTCCATCTGCCCTCTAGTACATCTTTAGGGGTCAGTTACCATGGAGGGGTTGGTTCATGCACACGCGGAAAACTCACTGTCTTGCTGGAGAACCAGCAACAAGATAATTTTTGAAGCAAGAAAACAATCAGGATAGTTTTAATGAGGCTCAGAAAGACGAGTGTCTTATCAGCAAAAAATTCAGCTGTTATTCAACTTGGTCCTTCCTTGACTTCCTTATTAACCCTTGGTCACCACCGACGGCCGAGGGCCGGAGCAGGGAATCCCGTGTAGAGCAGAAAGCGAGCTGCTGTCAGAAGGGAAAAGGTTGATCTGGGGAATAGGGTGAATACAGAATTACCGGGACCGGTTGTAATGGCACTGATTTTTCAGGCACGTCGTCAGATTGGCGGGTTTTCCTGACAGCTCCTGAGAAAAGCACTTGAACAAAGCTGCTGACCGAAGCGGGTTGAAGTGCACAGAAAAGGGCCAGGACGGGTGTCGGGGGCAGCTGATGAAGAGGGGACACGGGGACAAGCTGGTAACCTCAGCCAGGTGAGCTGCCATCTCTGCACCTGGTTCTAGAGTATTCTGGTGGTTGATTCTTCGTTCCTTCCCCTCGTATTTCGCTGGGACTTAGGGAAATATGAATCACTTTCAGCTCTGCCTATTTCTGCTTCTGTTTCTGCACTGGGTCCCATCAGGATGAAGCTCTGGGTGCTGCGATGAAAGCCTGGGTAACCAGGGCACAGCCAGGGTCTCGGGACAGGGCCTGAGAAGGCCACTTTTCTCCACTCCTAGGACCTCCAAGACTGGAAAACACCTTTGACCTTGTTTCTCCCCATATTTTCAAGCCTCTGCCGTCCGTGTGAAAAGGCACAGGTAGACTTCTCCACCCAAGCACAGCGTGCTCGATGGAGAGAGCCTTGGAGAGAGGTGATGCCATTTTTAGTACAAGTTCCTGCAACAGAAATAGATCTTCCTGAGCGCTCACTTAAATCTTAGTAAATTATATCTGAGTTTAAACTATTTATTAAAGTGCCACAGGGGAATTTCAGGCTAGCTATGTACATCATCACGGGAGATAGGCTGAAAATTACAGCAATTTGGAAAGAACGTGGTTTTGAATCTTAGGGCCTGTGGTGAAAGTCAATCCACAGTGAAATATGCCGCTTAACAATTCATGTTCACACATGGATTCAGCTGGAGCCAAAATACTTCTATAGCATCACATTTCTGGAAGGAGCTTCCCGGTGTGACACCAGAGCTCTTGTGGGGGGTTTCTCCTTGTTCTCGGGTTCTGCCTTTGTGGCTCGTCCGGAGGCAAACGCCTGTGCCACGGACTTGTTTGTCTGCTGTGTGCGGCAACCACAGAGGGGGAGTATTTCTTCCTGCCCTTGGTAGTTCGTCTTCTGTGATGGTGGGAAGCAAAAGGCTGTGGAGCCCTTGTTGTTTGTGTCCTGGCTGGTGGAACTCCAGAGCCACGTTGATGTGTAAAGGGTGCCTAATCTTCATCTAAAAAATGGTGAGGGAAACGCTTTAATTGGCAGTGAGAGGAGCCCCAGCTGTTCCTGCAAACTGCTTAAGTTGTCTCTTTCTTTGCTGCTGCTCCAGATGTTCCTCTGGGTCTGTCTGTCACCCTAGAGCAATCTCTGAAGGCCAGAGAGTGATGGGGAGAGCATCACTCCTGGGAGAGGGACAATTTGGGCTCAGAGGGGTGAGGGACCTCCCCTCTACATGGGTGGTGGTCTCACCACAAGGTTACCTCCCCATGCTCTCTCCTGTGCTCAAATTTGCTCAAAAAAGTGGGATCCTTCGGCTCCTCTTTCCTTTACACCATCTCTCTGCCCCCACGAGAGGTGTTTTAGGTCACATATGAAAATTAGCTTCAAATTTTGATGCTCGCTCTGTGGAGCCGGCTGGAGTTTAGCACGATTTCTGTAGCACACGGTGGGGTGGTGTTCAGCGAAACCTCGTCAGCTCAGTGCGTGATCCTCCTGGCCCGAGTGTGGAAGCATTTCTTGTTGCATTTCTTCTTGGTCTCCTCCACTGTGCAGGGCTGAGGTCCTCAGCTCGGCTGATTTTCTGTCTCTCAGCACCAACAGCGCCAGCTCCAGAGGGAGATTTAGCAGGATATAAAGAAGTCTGCCACACTCAGGAAGACTTTTCTCCTCTCCCCAGTCTTGCATTTAATTTAAAATCAGTAATTATTAATGCCAGGCTCTCTTCAGTCCACAAACGAATGAGATACTGGGAAAGAAGGAGCTGTGAGATCACTGAATGACCATTTTGTCCATCTCTGCCGCTAATACGCACACAGAGGCATTTGCAAGCACTGAGAGTTTTAGAGAAAGATTTGAACTGTATGTAATTTAATAAACATCCATTATAATCAACAGAATCACGTGGATTTAACAGTGGAAAATCTTGAATTCGGCCTTATCCTTTCTGTTTTGCAGCGGAGCACTCAGTCATTGTGTTTAGGTCATGTGCCGGGGATGCCATCCTGCGTGGGGTGCTTTAGCCCAGTCAGGAGGTTTCTGTTGATATGATTGGGTTTTTTTGGTGGGAATTGCATGTAGGAGCCCAGTGTTGTCTGTGCAACAGCTTTGGCTTTGCTGGATGTCCTCTCTGAGGACGTGGAGAGGTTTCTTTTCGGGTAGATTCAGAGGTTGATCTGTACCTGCCTTGTGGGAATTGCAGCTCGGGGCCTCCTGCCGGGCAGGTGGGAGTCGGTGTTGTCGACATGGGTGAGTTGTGGCTCCTGCGCTGGTGTCAGCCTCAGCATCACCTGCGCCCAGCGTTGGTGTCCATCTGGTCTCTCCATGGACCTGCTCCTGCAAGCGCTCCAGTCTCAGTCCAGTGAGGGTACCGGCTGGCTGTACGCATTTTAAAGAGCTGAGCTTGGCTGCAGAGCTAACCTGGCTAGTTTAGTCAAAAATAAGTTATAGAGGACACCAGCTGATGTGCAAAGATGTGATGAATAGCTGGAAGTACTAACCCTTCCTAGCAGAGCTGGGAGGTACAAGAGGTGTTCATTCTCCTCCTCCACCCTGGCGCTGTGTTGCATTGGTTGGACAGGGCCTCTCATGGTTTCCAAATTAAAATATTCCGTACTTTTTCACTGTGCAAAACATAAGCATTTAGTCCCTGCACCCCAAAAGAGATCAAAATAGCAATTTGTCCCCTTGGCCGTGGTGTGGGTGCCCTGTTGGCTCTGAGTCTGACACTCTGAAAGCTGTTGAAAACACCTGTGAACCAAACAGCTCAAAGGACATCAAGAGTAAAGACTCGATTTTAGTCATGGTTAAAATATTTTTCTTCCTTTTCCCAATAACCCGCTTTTCCTCCCAGCCCTCAGCTCGCACTGGGGCTGATGGGTGCTTTTGGGGGTGTGCAGCAGGCAGCTTGGCGAGGGAAGCCTGTGCGCATCTTTGCTCTATTTGTTGCATGGAGCCTCCACAGCAAAAAATATTGAGGCTCTGTTAATAGAAAAAGGTTGAAAATTACTGAATATTTACACAGCACTCAATTGCTGTCCGTCTTCCCCAACATTTTATTTCAACGCAAAGTGCAAATAACTGTGTGCAGTGATTGCAGCTATTGCAATAACGTAGTTATTCGTGACATGCAGATTACAGGGCAGTAATTATAGCTGACGTTGCTGTCATTTTACTAGATCCTTAAGTATCAAGATCTCATAAGCACTGGGGTTTTATGCTCATATGGCAATGTTCAGCCTTAGCTAGAGACACACTTAAGTAGGGAGCTTTCAAAATGCATCTTAACTGCCAGGGAATCACAAGCCTAAAAACTCCTTGAAAATAAGGTGACAACTGGATCTTTCTTTGTCTGGACTGAGCTTCTCCCATTATATTCCGGGCGTTATTCCGAGAGCTGGCACAGGCTCCGAGGGGCATTAGCAATGCAAAAATAGCACTGGGTTTGGCCACATCTGCAGTGTTGGTTAGGAGCCTGTTGGTATTTAGGCGATGGTGGAGGCGAAGGGCTGGGGATGGCTGGAGTGGGAGGCTGGGGGATGAATTCCTTTTTGCTCACCAAGGGATCTCACATCAGCGAGTTATCTTTTCTTATTAAAGACAGAAAAGCCACAGTGCAGAAAGACACATTAAAAATATAACTCTATATCCTTATCCAAGGGGAATTTGGGTCGCGGGTGAGCCCCGGGGTCAGGTCGGCTCCTGCACCTCGTGGGGCACAGGGACCCGCAGTGAGCACAAGGTCCACCCCTGGGAGAGGTGGTCATCACACATTTCTCTACCAGCATCGTTTTAGCACCCGGAGCACGTGTAGGTGTGTATGGATTCTGCCTGGGGGGAGCACTGCCGGAGTGGATTTCTAATTATAGCTAATTGCAGGGTTGATACTCTCTGGATTTGGTCTGATACAAGTGAAGCGATTTCCTGTTGCTCAGCACTTTACCGACACGTACCCGGAGGCACTGAGATGGATGTGTTTTCTGAAGGCATCCAGCTGGGCAAACACACACTCTTCCCTCTCCTTCCTGCCCACGGACCTCGGTGGAGCAAAACACCCCACCACAGCCTCACTCTGTGGTCTTGGGTGATGTTAACAACTTTATTAAATAGCGCAGAGGTCCCCAAACCAGGTGAAATGGTCGGGTTTAGTTAAGCTGAGGGCTCCGGGGAGGAGCAGGGTGGCTTGGCCACACGAAGTGCTGGGCTTCTGCGGTCGGACCTTTTTGGTCCCCGAAGGCACAGCACCTTTCTCTGCAGAGCCTTGCAGCTGGGGCTGCTGACAGCACTTGCGTCAAACACTTAGGAAAGCTCCGTCACAGATATACTTTCTGAAAAATGGGAGCTAAAATACTCTAACTGTGTTCCCTGCAATGGGCTTTGGTGCATGAATTGGTTAAATATTTACACAATGCTTTTAAACTCAAATATTGGGTATGATCTAAAATTTATCCTAAGTCATTAAAGTCATACTTTAAAGCCCATTTTTAATGTCCCCTGATGGGGACATTAAAAGTGTATTTCATGTAGTTAATATAGTTGTAACACTGTGCTGTCAAAGATCCCAGATGATAGAAGGGGAACTCGTTAGCCCAGGTACTGGGTACACAGAGAGACGGGCAGATCTCAAACACACAAAGGATCAAAGTCAAACAAAGGTTTGAGAAGAAAAGCAGCAGCTTCTTAAAAGGAAAAGGAACAAGACCAGTTTGATTCCAAATGTAATTTTTTTTTTTTTTAAACTTTGGCTTTCGCATGAGCCAGGACCCAGAATGATGATTTCATAGCCTTTAAGATGTTTCAAACAAGCAGTGCTATTCTCCAGGAGAAAGCGTCCCTCTCTCTCCCAGGCACCCTCTGCAAACCGAATGCACAGTTCTGAAAACCTGGAGCTGATGCCAAGCATTTTAATCTTACCAAAAGTAAACAATGAGCACAAATTTATATAAAAATTGATTTTTTTAAAGTTATTTCAATGTTAATATCTTAAGTGACACTGTAAGTGCTTTGGGTCTGCTCAATGCTTTTTAAATGGATGCTGCCGTTACAACAGATGCTGGTCATGTTTCTTTTCAGATGTTCGCAGGAAATGACGCGGAGAAAAAGCTCTGCTTTAGGAAAAGCCCGAAGGAAAACAGAATGAAAAAGAAGGAGCAGATTCTCCAGGCACCGCTGAGTCTGGAAGTCTTCTGGAAGTCTTCCTGGCAGGACGCGATTGAGCAGGGTGGGAGGGTTGGGAGCCCGGGAGGATGCTCGCCGTGGTTGCTGGGGCCCCCAGAGGTGAGCCCGTGGTCCCAGATGGGTGGCATTTGCTGGCACTGGTGGTCCCCAAAGTTTGCTCAGTGACTTTTCTTCATGCTATCCTCTTCCTCAGCTCGTTTTCTGCCTGTTGTCTGAGAAAGCTCTGGGAAAGAAAACAGGAGTAAAATCTGTTTGTGAGGGCAGGGAATGAATGAAAGCGCATCCTTTGCGGGAGAAGGGCCCCGGCAGCGAGAACGGCTGGAGCTGGGCTGGCCCTGGCCCGTGGGCTAAGTCTGGTGTGTCACTCATTGCAAATAGCTCTAAATTAGCAAACCTCCGACCCTGTTCAGTTATTGGATGAAACATTTCGGCTTGTGGTGGAGAGCAGCTCATACGAGATGTTTTAATGGCCGCTTCTGATCTGAAAACCAATGAGTCCCTGAATTGCTATCCAAACCGAGAAAAACATCCTTGTAGCTACGCTGGCATTTACTGCATAAAGATGTACCAAAGTATATCGAAGCACAGAGTCTGCATTATCAGACCTTTGGAGATTACTTTTATCTTCTTTCCTCTATTAAATATAGCTCAGCTCTGCTGCCTTGCACATGAATAAAATTTGCTGGCTATTACTTCTAGGAATCATCCGTTAAGTATTTTTAAAATGCATTTGCCCTAGATGGGATCGCTGTTGTGTCATCCCCAGCGTTCCCTGTGCACGGTGATTATGTTTTTGGCTCGTTTATGTAGGAAGTAACCTTCACTGCTTCACCACTTTGTGTGTCCTTTAACAAATCTGAACACGTGGCGGATTCTCTTATCCCGAGCTGTGGGGTTTTGCCCTTGGCTGGAAGCACGGGGTGGACAAGGTCAGAGAGAGGGAGATGGTCTCTCCTGGTGATTTCTCTGGCTGGAGGTGCTGCCTGGTGGCCGTGCAGGGTCGCTTCGCACAGTTCCCTCTGAAGAACTGTGGCGGGGTGATGCTGATGGGGTCGAGGATTTCAGCAGAGACGGGGCAGGGTGGGGGGAGCACAGCTCAGCATCCCGCTGGAGGAAGGATGCTCTGCTCACCTCCTCCTGAGAAGAACCCCCGAAGGGAGGAGGAATCACACGAATCCAGCGCTAAACAGCATATGACTCAAGAAAAAAGAAAAAAATCACACCTCTTTATTACATAGATTTATCTCGCTGTGTCAGGGCCTGACAACCACCACCAGATGCTCATCTTCTCAGTTGCTTTATTGGATTCTGGGACATCCTCGTAATTGCCGTAAGTGGGATATGATTCCCCAGCATCTGGCATGTGTTAATACTGATTCAGAGTGCTTATCAATCCACTTAAGGAAAGAGCGTCCGTGCTCGCGGTGCAGTCAGAGCTAGCCTGGCAAATTCTAAAGGATCAGCATTTGATCCTATTTTTTTTTCTTTCCTTGGAATCGCTGCTGAATGACCGAGTCCTCGCCACCAGACCCTGCTGCAGTTTGAACAGCTAAAGGTGGGGAGGCATTGCCCAGCTGTCACCTCCGTTTCTGGCGATGGGTAGGAAAGCGCTGCCCCGTTTCCACCAGCCTTGCCCAGGGTCCGTATTGCAGGAGCTGCTGAAATGCGACCCGTGCACATCTTGCCCCTCAGCCCGTGAAAAGTGCATTTAGCAGTTAAGGCCCACAGAAATCTTCCGATAAATTAAAACTACTTCTGTTTTAATTTTCGGTTTAGGTTCCAAACGTCTCCTGTGAAGCTGGCTGCAGACATCGATGAGCACAGCTGCTTGGACACTTTTCAGCTGGGGAGGGAGCGCTGCTCGGAGGTCTACAGAGGCAGTGAGCTCGCAGGCAGGTGGGTTCCCCCGCTCGGCCCAGAGGGAGGAAAAGGGAGGAATAAAACCAGCTAAAGGCAGATATTTCAAGAATTGCTCCAAAGGTGCTGTTTTCATTCCAGGTAGGAATAAAAACACGGGGTTTAGGCAGTTTTTAAAATTTTTATTCCCCGCTTCCTTCCTCTGAGGAGCCTGGCAGCGCTTGGGCAAATGAGAGTTCGTGCTGGCGCGCGTGCAGCAACGCTGGCAACCTCCCGTCGTCTGGAGGTGGAGGTTTTCGAGGGAGACAATGGCCCAAAAGGGTCTGTTGGAACAAGGGAATTGAATATTTCCCTGCATCGCTCCTGTCTGAGGAAGGCTGCTGGGTTTTGAATAGCAGGCGAGGGCAGGGAAAAGGCATTCTTCAGGCTTGCGGGGCTCCAGCGCTGTCTAGACTTCATAATGCAATGGTGCACACCGCCCTGCCTTGAACTCCTGCCACGGCGTCTCTCAGCGCGTCCTATAAATGGAAGCTGAGAAGCCTTCCCTCTGCCAAAGCCCGTCAGGCTAACGAGACCCTAGTTCCTGCTGAATTTGGCAATTTGTCCCACTAAACCGGTGAACTTGCAGCAGGTGGTAGCAAAGCTCATTTCCTAAAACCACATCCTTCTGGAAACAAAAAGCCACACCTGACTTCCCATGGTGGGGTGACTGCATGTCCCTCCAGGCTAACGGAGGCGTGGGGATGGATGGTCCTGCACAGGGGACCTGCAGACCACCGCCCTGCAGAGGTGGTCTTTGGACCGGCACATCGCTCTCGAGTCTAATTGCTGTCGGGTCATCTCAGACAAGTGACACTTGCCACCTGAAGCTCGTCCCACTGAATGTGGCACTATCTATGTGGTGTATCTATGGGTATCTATGCCCACAGGCACCAAACCCAATCTGTCCTTTAGATGTTTTTGTCCTATCTGGCTCCGTGAGTCTGTTGGCAGAGCTCGGCTGTGCAGAGTTGGTTTGGGTCACCCCCGGCATTAGGAAGCATTTCCTTCTCCACCCTCCTCGCTCCTCTTTCGTGGATCAAGTTTCTGGCAGCTAAGCATACTCTTGTCTCGCTGTATTTCCCACTGAAGGCTGAAGCAGGGCTTGGTCACCTCTGTTTTTCTAAACCCAGCCCAAGTAATGAGCATCTGCCAGGAGGCAGAGGTTTTCCCTAAGCCTGTGGTTTGAGTAACTCCTTTAAAGCCTTGCTCCTCTCCCAGGCACTCGCTGCCCATGAGGAGTGGGAAGGACGTCTCTAACCGCTGGATGCTGTCTCCTGCGAAGCCCACGGCAGCGTATGGCCATCAGCAGAGCATCCTCGCTGACGGGGGCGCAGAGCTGGCCACGCTCGCTGCCTTCGCTCCAGCGCCGAGTCAAACCCTCCTTGTTTCACTCTCGCTGGAGTTTTGGTATGACCTTTCCCGTGGAGAAATGTCCTCCCTGCTTTTACCCCCAGCGGAGGTAATGAAGGGATAGTGCTGAATGAAGCCGGGGGCGTGGGGTTGAGCAGAAAATGAACCAGCATCTTCCACGTGCCGATGCTGTCCGCCCCTGACTCGCAGGCACCGGTACCCGGCACGGCACTTCACTGAACTCACCTGACCGGCTGTCCTACTGCAAGCCCAGAGAAGCATCGCTGCTCCTATTACAGCAGGAAATTAATTAGCCGTTATTTTAAAATAGCCTGAAGTTTCCCGGAGTGCTCTGTGGTTTGTGTGCCGGCAGTCGTGGGTGCCTGGGAAGACACTCCTTGGAAAGCATCAGTTTCCAGAGGTTAAGTCCCAATGTGGATCAGATCTCTGCTTTTCTGTGTGAAAATGGAGGCAGCCCAGAGCTTTTGTCATTTTGGGTGGATGCTCCTGCACTCCACCAAAAGACAGTACATTCCTGTGCAAAACTGTTGTCTGTAACTGAACAGGCAGAAGGAGAATCAGTGAAATGCTGCCTAGATCCCAGTAGGAGGTTCATCCCTCATGTGAGCCTGAATTTTGGATTAACAAGCTGTTCAGACCTGCTGAAGCTTCTGGTTTGTGGTGTCTTTGCCTCTTGGACTGACACATCATACATGGGTTAGGCACCAGGGACCGACGTGTCAGGACCCATAAAGAAATCTTGTTGCCCATAGGAATGGGTTACTCCGACTTGTTATGGTGTTAGGTCCGTCTACCCCAGGAAGGACGGAGGAGGTGCTGAGGCTGAACAGAAGGATGGTCAGCTGGGGCCTTGCATCTCAGATGAGCAGTCACTTCTTAATTTACACGCAGGGCAACTGGCACAGGGAGCTTCTGTGCTAAACTCGGCAACAAATGCTGAGAAAACCTGCAAAGTCCCGCTCCCGTTTCCTGCTCTAAATCCCACACAACAGACCTTGATATCCAGGGCCGGGAGCCAAACGCTCTCAAGTCAATGGAAAGATTCCCCTTGACTTTAATGGTCTTTGCATGAGTGCCTAATTCCTTCCTGTTCACAGGCGCTCTTGGACTTGCTTATGGAAACAACTGCAGATATAAAGTGCTGCAGTGAACTGTAAACCCTTCAAAGCAGCGCGATGGCAGATTTTGCTGTCCTCCCAGACAGTTGGAATGGGTTTTGTTTGACAAAAAAGCCTGATATATGTTCTTCCAGCCAGCGCCGTGGCTACGGTGTGAATGAGTGTCTTAACAAATATATTCATGCAGACAGGGTTTGTGGTCAGCCCTCTGGGTTTGGAGCCAAGCTCTTCCCAGCAGGACGGGGAACGCAGGGAGCCTGAGCCCGTGTTAGGCGAAGCTGAACCTCCGCAGCTTTGACACGCCGGCGCCTCTCAGAGCCGCGGTCTTGGGTCTTGCAGCTTCTAGGGATTTGCATCTCAGATGAGCAGTCACTTCTTAATTTACATGCAGGGCAACGGGCACAGAGAACCTCTGTGCTAAACTCGGTAACAAATGCTGAGAAAACCTGCAAAGTCCCGCTCCCGCTTCCTGCTCTAAATCCCGCCCAACAGACCTTGATATCCAGGGCCGGGAGCCAAACGCTCTCAAGTCAATGGAAAGATTCTCCTTGACTTTAATGCCTGCAAAGGCCATGTCACTGGGAGAGACTAAATGTCACCCAATTTTGTCAGCTCTTTGTGAACTGTAAGGTTTTTGCTCTAGACTGTCCCACCGCTGGCCGCTCTCCCACCTTGGGCAGGGCTGGCGCCTAAAGCTGCCGAGAGGAGGGCGGGAGACCGCAGCTCAGCGGTGCACTTGCTTAACCATAAAGACGTCGTGAAGGTCCACTCCCATCGCTGCGCGGAGCACTCTCCCGCCTGCACCAGGCGTCAGCCCACCCCATGCCGTGAATGAAGCTGGAGGCACTGCCGCGGCCACCGTTGCGGCTCGCTCCACAAGAGTCTCTGTTTGGCAAAACACATACAGAGGCGCTTAACTTTGAGGACACAGAGACGGTTCGCTGGCTTCCACGGGGATTAGACACGTGTAAGCGTTCGGCCGGGGAGGGATCTCGGTGCATCTGGCTGTGCCGTGCCATCGAGGGGCACACAGGGTTTCCTGGGACTATCGGCTAGCGCCTCGAAGCATGAGATCTACCTGCTCTGGTCTAATCATACATGGAGCAATAATAGCAAACAGACTATTTAGTCTTTATAAAGGAAGGTTGCTCAGCCAGCTCTCGGGGGAGAGGAGGCTGCTGATGATTGCTGTTTCTTTCTCTACGCCCTAGAAACTTTCTGGATCTAGTTAAGGGCTTAGGTTGCTGTTCAAACTCCGGATGGGTTTTGCCATTCCTTTTTTCCACACATCCAAAGGCAAATGGATGCACCGACCCCCCCTTGCACACCCCTCGCTCGTTGCCTGCAGGGTGAGCACAAGCGGGACCCCGCTCACGGCGCGGCCTCCATGGCTTGGGCACAAAGCCCCACTCCTGGAGCCGCGTCCTGCAAGAGGAACCGAGACCTCACTTTCGCAGCTGTGCATTCCTGAGACGAAAAGGGCAGCTCAGGCCCGGGCTGCTCCGTAGCAGAAAGTCAGACCCGGGCAATCTTCGGCAAAGTCTGGCAGCTGCTGGAGCTGCCTGGCTGAGGGAAAAATCTGTAGTGAGCTCCATCAGGGTCTTCTCCTGCCGCCCCGATTTGGGGAGCGCTCCCCCTCCGGTTGCTGAGCCTTTGAATGCTCGCCCCTCCCTCTCGCTGGACGCGTGGCTGTATGAAGACTCCCAGTTCAGCGATGTAGGAGGTTATAAAGTGCTGGCCTGGCTCTTTCGGAAGGATTATTTGCTTTTTAAAGTCACTGACTGCAGCCTGGGCTGATCGCTCTGGTGCAGAGGAGAATAGGCAGCAGGCTGAGACGTGGATGAAGTACTGAGTTCAGCTCTCTGCGCTCTAGCCAGGTACACGTTTTATTTTTTCTCCCAGAACTTAATTAAAACGTGTACATCTTTCCTCACATTTTTGTGAAGCTCAACGGCAAATAATGGTCACTCTCTGATTACGCCGACATTAACTTCTTTTCATGGCTGAAAAGGACAGATCCAAGGGCGGCATCGGTCCCCTGCCTTTGGTTACTCTGGGATGTGCTATCTCCAGCAAGCAGCTAGAAACTCGGGTTTTATAATCTGGGCCGGCACTCCCGCGGGCCGGACTGTGCCGGTGAGAGGAGGACAGACTTGTCCAGTGGAAAATATATGCATTGGTCTGGGCTGGCTGATTAAATCCTTACCCCGGCTGATGCTCTTCCCGCTGCGTTTTGCTGGCATTGGCGCTGACCCCACGGAGCTCGTCCCCTCTGGGGTCTGGAGCTCCCCTGGCTGGAGGCTGCTGCCCGCTCAGAGCCCTCCCACAGAATCCCAGAGCGGTCAGGGTGGGAAGGGACCCCTGGCGATCATCTAGTCCAACCGCCCTGCCAGAGCAGGGTCACCTACAGCAGGTGAAGCCGTCCCGCCTGGACTCCTCCTGGTGTCCCCAGTGCTCACTGGGGAAAAGGGAAAATAAAAATCCAAACAAGTTTGAATAGTGAGTTAAGTTTCTTTACCCAGCCACAAAACGGGTCATATTTAGCCAGAGCGAAATCAAATGGGGACCCTCCTGGTGCACCAGAATACTCTGTCCTACAAAGGAAACCACCAAAGCTGTCGATGGAAACCTGCACATCACGATCCTATCGCCTTCTGCTCCACTGTGATTTTGGTTACTCCAGACTATCATCAGCACAGCCAGACCAGTCCAGCTGGCCAGTGGCACCAGTAGTTGCTGGTGAGCGTGGCTGGCCGGCGTGCCTCATAGCAGGTTTCACGGAGGGTTGATGCAGTCCCAGAAATGTCTTTTTGCTCTTTTGTGATACCCGTCCAGCTCGGTTGCATCCCGCAGGGTTATTGGTTATGGGATGGCTGGTTTTATGGTGACGTTTTTAAAATATAAAATATATGCTTTTCTTGAAGACTTGTCTGTAGGTTCTTGCACTGAAGTTGCCGTGTCTGCAGTGAGGACAAACATTGGAGAAGGGGGATTTTCCTCTCGTGCTCTTGTGACAGCCTCCCCGTCCCCTCTCAGTCTCATCTGCAGCGTACATCGGGATGTTACCGCTTGCCAATAGCAGCAGGTATGAAGAAGTAGTGACCCATGTGGCCTCGCAGTGCTGGGTGCTCTCTCCATCCCCTCCACCTGCTCCATATTAAGAAGAGCTGAATTTTAAAAACATACCCTGCTCCTCCCCAGACCCCTCAGCTTAACTAAATCTGACCATTTCACCTGATTTGGGGACCTCTACACTATATAATAAATTTGTTAACATCACCCAAGACCACAGAGTGAGGCTGTGGTGGGGTGTTTTGCTCCACTGAGGTCATATTGGGTATGAGTTTTGCAGCGTGGTGTTCTGCTTGAAATTACCGCTGCTCTAACACGCCAAAGCTCAGGGCGTTTTGTTCCATTTCCTCGTCTAAACCTGACCAGTCCCACAAAATCAAAATCTAACCTGGAATACTCAGATTTCTCAAACTGCACTGCATATATGGGAAACGAACACATTTAGACGTGTTACCGGGACAGTCGCACTATGAGCAGAGGTTATGCGCTACGAGAGGGTGTGCAAGCCCAACATGACTCCACCGGTGGGTGGTTTGGGTCTCGGCCAAGTCAAGGAGGTTGGAAGGAAGCGTGTGGCTTCGCTCGGGTGCTTTGTGGCTTGACCATCTGCAAGGAGAATGAATAGGCACCATCTCTCGCATCCACCCCCTCCAATTTAGTGCACGCCTGGAAAAAGGCAGCGGTAGGTGCTGTCTGTGTAATAAATGGCATCTGCACGACAACTGGTGCATCTCTGGGGCTTTCCTTCGCAGAGTCAGAAAGTTGCGGCTGGAGTGATGGGAACAACAGAAGAGGCGACTGCAAGACCAGCGGGGCTCAAAGAGCTTAGCTCGGCTGCCTATTCTGGGGATGAGTTAATCAGCTATAATATGTGAGGTCTGCAAAGCACGGTGATGAACGGGAGCATACGGAGGGGGAAGGCCGTATAGTTAAAAAAGCATTGGTGATAGCATGGAAGTCCTTCTGGCAATGTGATTTATTAGACCGTGATGGTGTCTTTCACATTAAGTGGCAGATGCCTCATCATACACCACATTTAATGCGGGATGAGAGCAGTTTCACTGGGGGAAATCATTCTCTGCCTGCAAGGGAGGCACTGGGCAGGCTGGACCGAGCTGGCAGCACCGGTTCTGTGACTGCCACGGCTCGCATCACGCTCGCAGTCGGAAAAGGCATTTTTAAAATCAGATTTTTATTAGGACCCTAATTGACTCATCATCTCTGCCCCCCCCCCCATGCACACACGTTTGCTCTGCCCTGAAATGCGAGCTAAACGAGGCTGGCGCGAAATGCTTTCTGAATATAGCTGGGGAGAGAGAGGACCCAGGAGGGTGAAGAAGGAGAGAATTCATGTCGTTTTTTTAAAACAGAAAATTGTAAAAGACTAAAAAAACCCCCACCCATACAAAAAATAACAACAACAAAAAGAAGTTGTGGTTTCTTAAGCCAGTTTGCATTCCTGGAAGTTGATGACGCCCTGGATTAGTGTTGTTTTTTTAGAGTTCTTTCAATTTTTTTTAGGATAGTTTGTCTGTAGTGTGGGTATGTGTGGGTAGAGAACTGGAGAATATGCAGAGGGGAAAAAAAAGCTAAAAATGGGCAGGAACAGGCTGACTACATATGCTCTTTCTTTTTTTTTTTTTTCTTAAGTTAAAAAAAAAAAGAGCTCGAAGTTGTTAAAGATTTGGGGATGTGGGGGTGGAGCACAGGCATGGCAAAGGAAGTTGATCCTGAAGACCACATCTAATAGAGGATCTTTTGTGCTTCATTGAACATCGTGTCTTCTCGGCTACAGGAGAACTGTGTCTCAGTTTGCAAAATAATCACTTCAAACTTCTGATTTATGTCACTTGGACGCTGCCGTGTTCTGCAGAGAGGAGAAGGGATGCAGCCAAGCCCAATGTGCCGGGAGCGTGAGGGTATGGTGGTCTTGCAGGCTTTGTATCGGTGCCACCAGGAAATTTGTTTCTTGTTGCCATCCAGTTTTGGTGTCACATCTCATTTTGGCATTTTTGCTTAGAAAACAGTCGTCTTCTTCAGGAAGTATTTCTCTTTTCTCCGTGTTACTCATGCTTACGCTGAGCTAAGCCCCACCGATCTCCATGGGATGCTGCTGCTTTGAGGGCAGTCCAAAAAAACCAAAGGTCAGCTCAGCCTGTCCCCAGGCGGGACGGAGGGAAGGTGGGGAGTGGGAAGGCCAAGGTCTCCTCCCCTGTACGTGAGTGTGTAACAGCCAGAGCGTGTTCTGGCTGTTCTGCTGATTTCCTGATGGTCGCTCTGGAGTTTTATTGCTTGCACTACAAGAAAGGTCCGGTCTGTAGTTTGAAGATCTAGAGGGAACTTAGAGGGAAAACCCACCTGCTGCATCAGTGTCTGAAGGAGAACTAACCGTGCCCGCTCTGCCGGGGCGCGCGGCGGTGGCCCGGGGAGAGGGGCTCTGCGCTGGGGGGCTGTGGCTCAGGCACGAGCTCACAGGGTTGGGTTGTTTTTTTTTTTTTTTGCAGTTACCAAAGCAGAGACTGATGTTCCCAGTCCGTGTATCCGACTCTGTTCTTTGCTCGTTGCTCCTTTCCAATACAATAAGGCCTCACTGGAAAATTTCAGACTAGCTCTCTGCCTTTTTTTTTTTTTCTCTGCTGGAAGCTTCCTTTTAAAACATTAATATCTGTGTTATTTCTTTTTTTTTTCCCCCAGCGGGTTAATTAATACTCGATTCATCACCTTGAAAGCTAGTGGATATTTATCCAGATCATGAAGGAAATGAATGCCTTCTATAAATAACTGCAGCAACACTCGCTAGCACTCACTGACAACCCATCTTTATTTATGCTCCTTTTTCAGGAAACGAACTCCACTCGGCTCTGGAGGAGTTAATGCTGACCTGTTCCCAGGGTTGGTTTTGCACTGGCCCGGCTCGATGTTTTCCTACTTGAGCTTTACTTTGTAAACATGGTGCCTTTTTCTGAGGGAAAAGGGCTGCGTTTGTGGAGAGGCACCCAGACAGCCCGGCGTAATCGCTCCAGCCTGGGCCAGCAAAGGCCATGTGAGACGTTGGGTGTTTTCATGGGCTGGGAGGTCTCTGGCACTCTCTGAAACGTTGTTTAGTTTTGGGTATTGAAAAAAAATATTGGAGAGCCCTTTCTGAGTTCTCATCTGCTTCAAATAAATGGTGTTTATCGTCTTTGCCTCCAGCTCTCCAGCTATTGTCATCAGTGACCTTAATTAGGAGCATATTAAAAATCATGTCTGGTTTGTCACTCACGCGTAGGGAATTAAAAAGTAATTATTTACTTTTGCTGTTAACTTTCCTGTTCCTCCTGGGTGCTGCTCTGCATCCATGAGAGCGTCTGGCTGCTCGCTGGAGAGGGAAGTCCTCCTTGTCCACGTAGGCTTCAAGGGCAGAAATAACTGGTGCTGGGAAGCTGGACAAGGGGACCGAGGGGCACAGAGGTGGCGTGAGAGTTGTAGTGGGCGCTAGAGGCCAACCAAAGCATGACCTGTCGTAACGTGGTGCCTTGGCTTTTCCCACAGCCCTGCCCGTTGCTCGCTGCTGCCCGTGGCTGGGTCCGCACCAGGTCCTGCATCTCTGTTTTGGGTCTGATGCTGCTCTCGTGGCTCCAGAGGGGCTGGGGGCTGCCAAGAGCTCTACGTGCTTGTCCAGACCAAGGCTGGAAAAATATTGCTGACGTCGTTTCTAGGCTCCTGACCTCACTGCAGTAAAACCTGGTGGACAGCTTGCCCTGAGGTCTGCAGGGTGGACTTTTTGTCACTTCAGCAATGACACTTGTTTTGAGGCAGTATAAGAGGAACCAAATGGGCTTGCTCCTCCTTGTGTTGCTCAGTCTCTTGGTTTTCATCACAAGCGATGCAATTTGTGAGGCTGCCTCCAGGAAGCACCAGCCTCTGGAGCCACACGATGGTGTAAAAATCTCAGCTTTTGTTCATTTTCCTATCCCTCATGAAAACGCGAGCTGAAAGCTTCAAATACAAAGGAGTGGCTAGACATTTTTTTATGACTGTTTTAAAAGTCTATGCTGATTAAGATGAACTTACGTTTTTTGTTTTTTGTTTTTTTTTTTTTTTTTTCAGGGACATTGGCTCATGAATTTTTAATTCTTGAGCTTGGCAGCAGTGGTTGAATTAGAAACAGAACAACTGATTTTAATGAGTGTAAGATTAATGCAGATGAGCTTGGCTGAAACTGCAATCCAACTGAGGAGAGAGGATTGTCTCACTTCACCTACCAGCTCCCTCCTCAGTGGGCTGTTATGTTGCAAGCAGTGCCGTAGCAGAGCATATTCTTATCACTGGTTGTTACCTGGGGGAGAGATGCTCATTAAAGAGCCTGCTGCGTACAGGATATTTTGCACGTTAACCCTTGGCAGCTGCCCTGGACCCTCAACAGTCCTGCAAGGTGGACTGTGGCTCTTGAGCATGCAGGAGGGTGCAGATGGCTGCGCACTGCTGGAGGAGAAACCTGCCTTCGCTCGGGGTCAACGTACGCTGGATGGGAAGGAGAAGACTTTTGGCTGTTGAGTGGATCCAGCACAGCTCCAAGCAAGGTCATGGTCTGCGTCTGGTGCCTGTCCCTTGGTGGGGAGACGTTGATTTATTTGTTTGAGAATGTGTTTAGCACTCTGGGTCATATAAATAGCAGTTATCGATACGAGAGAGCCAGTGCCCCACAACACCCCTGCCCTGGGCAGAGCTCTCCCCCTGCCCCGAATGTAACCCCGTAGCTCAATGACTCGCTTTCCTGTACCCCTGAAATTAGATGTTTGTAAAATGAGTGGTTTTATTACCTGAGCGATAAGGAAAGATGGGGGAGGCTGAGCTGAACTAATTTCATTTGATTCTGTGGGCAGCTGGTGGTTTTATATCTCTGTTTTTTTTTTTTTTTTAATATGTTTTAATCAGGTAGTGCTTTCAGAGATTGCATTGCTGCAGGTTTTGCCTGCTCGGGCTGTCGAGCGAATGTAGCAGGAGCATTCACAAGCGGAATATGACAAACCGTAAGTACTGAGGAGTCTCCCAGGAAAGCATCAGGGGACCGTGGAGGGGCGAAGGCTGGCCCGGCAGTTGGTGAGCTCGCCTGGTGACTCATGGCCAGCTTTACAGGGACCTCCTGCCCGACCACGAGTAAACCACAGCATCGTGACCACGGGTAAGTCACAGCATTGTGACCATGGGTAAGCCAAGGCACCGCGTTCTGCTTCGGTATCCCACCCTCAGAGGGGAAGGAAGAACCGTACAAGATGTACTAGCGGTCGCCAAGGGCGTCTTGGTGTCTGCGTGACCCTTTGCATCCTATTGGGATTAAAAGATCCGAGAGGATGCTCGGCAAAATAGCAGGACCGCAGAGGCGGATGGAGAGGACATTATTAAGGGTCTGTTTTGCAGCCGCAGTTTTGCAGATCTCAGGGGTCTTGTAGGGAAACCTGTGAGAGCAAAGGGGTCCCTAGGACAGGAGTCCTGCAGCCCAAAATTAGAAGACCCTGGCAGACAGCATCCAAAATAACAGCCCACTTATTGTCCTCTTCCCAGGCGCCAGAAGGCCAAGGATGTCTCTGTGCCAGGGCTTGGGAACACGCCGGCGTGGGACTGCCCCGCAGTGGGAGGCGTTTTTCTGAAAGCTTAACCTGAACCTTTAAAGGATTTTTTTCAGCTTCAAAATCCTGTGTATTATAAAGCAAAATTCCTCACATTGTCAGCATCGCTTTCAACCAGCAGCAGTCGTTAGATCCTGAGTCCGTTGCCAGCGGCAGCGCTGATAATTTACCTCATTTGCTGCAGTGCTAAAGGATGAGCCAGTTTCCCCCTTTGCTGAGCTTCCCACATTGCCTCTTCGCTCAGGAGGAAGCAAAATCCCTACAAAAATTGGGCTGCCACCCCAGCAGGAGACTGCCAACAACCGCCTCCAGGTGCGGCTGTCTTTGGAAAGCATTTAAAAACCCCACCCTGAACCCATTTCTCCTCCTATATTTAATACCAGGGGATAACCCCTCCTTTGCTGCATCTCACACGCCTTGCGAGCCGTGCGAGGTATGAAGTTGAGCCCGTCCGTGTTTAGCACCTGCCAGGCGGGTCCCGGCGAGGAATGCATCGGCTCTTGTGTCTCCTCAGCCCCCAACTTACGGTGTTTCTTCTTCCTCCACGGGAGATGCCTTCCTCGGCTGAAATGACAGCGCCAAATTCTCCTTGCCTGACAGAAGGTTGGATTTGGTGTGTTTTTTTTTTTTTTTTTTTTTTTCTCTTTTGGCTTGTATGTGAAAAGCAGCTCCTGAAGTGGAGTTAATTCATCGCGGTGCCAGAAAAGGGGAGAAGGAGATGCAAACGCTGCTGTGTCCCGGCGTCTGCCCCGGTTCGGTGCAGGCAGCGGCGAGACACAGCTCGGGGGGTACCAACCACCCAAGGGTGCTCCTGCAGAAAGCGAGTGCCACTGAAATCTGCAGCAAATTTTTTTTTCCCCTTTTAGCACAGCAATTCCCATTATTTTTTCCCGAGTTCAACTTAAAGTTTGTGCTTTTTAAAAAAAAAAAATAAAAATTTATGGGGCTTTTATTGCCGTGACAGGGATACCAGGGTGGAACGTCTGATCACTGGGATAAACACGTCCCAAAATAAAGGGTTTGCACATCCTGTTTTTAAAGCTGGTCTTGCAAAATGTTCAAAAGCTTTCCTATTTCGCTAGCATTTAAGCGTCCATAAACGGCTTAAACTTCTTCCAGCTATTGTTAGTGGCAGTGTCTATAACGCAGTGGCTGTGACATTGCACATTCAAAATGAGGAAGAATAAATAAATACATGAAGTAAATGGCAATGGCTCAGCTCCGTTCCCCGGTGTTACGCTGGGAAAAGCTACTGACTACAAGGCCCAGGAGCTCCTGCAGTTGTTTCAGGGAGAACCGGTTGCAAAGACGCCAGGACAGCTTGTACTCTAGGACATTATCCTCCCGGGACGTACCCTGAGATGGACGGGGCGCTGGCCTGGGATGTGAGACTTGGGTGAGTTTTGTGTCTTCACAGCTTCGGTGACGTGCTCCCAACGGCTGGGCCAGGACCCTGCTTCCCAGCGGTCCCCACGGAAGTCACTGGGAAAAGCCCCAGTGCTGCGATGGAGCCAGCGTCCCCGTGGGTTGCCAGGCCAGGATGTCCATGGCATTGTGCTGACGGCAGGGTCAGAGCAGCTTTGACAGCCTCACCAGACTCACGGGGCTCCCCGAGGGCGCTCCTCCCCTGCAGCCGCCCGCTCACAGCTCACAAGAACTCTTCTGTCTTTTGAGGTGCTCCACCTGGAGCCGTGCTGGAGAAGAGCAGTTTCTCCGTGCTTTCTCCTGAGGTTTCTCAAACAAACAAATCACACGCACGCAGTTTCAAATGGTTTTATTAGACTCTTTAAGTCAATTTCCAGAGACCCAACCTCAGACTAAACCCATCTACATCCCCAGCACGGGGCCAAGAATCACTTTGCCGCTGGAGGGAGGCATCCTTGTGGCAACCAGCCTTGAGCTGGTGTGGGGTAAGCTCATAACTCCGGGTCAGCGCACAAACCTCGATGGCCTCACTCCCGCAGCAATCAGCCTGTGCTGGGAGCTGTGGAGGACCACGCGTGTTATCCCTCCCATGTGCACGGCTGATGGAGGGGAGGTTGGCACCCAACTCAGTGTCCCACACAGTGATGGTGGAGCCATCAGACCCTGTTCCAATATACCAGGCAAGGAGAACTTGCTGTGAAATGTTCCGCTTTGCGACACCTTGCCTATGATTAATGAAGAGGGGTTGGAGAAGGGAACTGGCGCTGTGCCAATCATGTACCGTAGAATTACATCTTCTTTAGCTGGATGATGGGTTCCTTCTGCTTCTGAGAGGGGAAAAGCCCTGGGGCCACGTGGGCCACATCGGCCACTGCCTGTGGGCTTCTGCATGGTTGGAGTGCCACTTGCTGTCAGGTCAGGGAGGTAAGACGTGCTCCAGCCACACGCTGAGCCCTCGTTAACGTGGTACCCATCCTGCTGCCACCAGGAGGAAGACCCAGAAGGTAAATGCTCATTTATGCTGTATACGGTCCCTATTAGACCCCGCACTGAGCAGTCAGTAACACAGAAGTCATGTGCGGGTTGTGATGGGTTTTACTGGGTGTGAAAGTGGGGAATAGTCCAAATATATCCATAAAAGATCGGGGTTGGGTGCTTCGTTACTGTGGTGAGTTAGGAGCGTTCCCAACAGGAGGCATCTCTCGGACTGGCGCCGACCTCTCCTTTGGCGCAGGCAGAGCGTTGAACGGGTGTGAAAACTGGAGGCTGAAGGCAGCAGATGCGAGAGGTGAAGAGGAGGGTGTTTGCAGCGGGGGGTACCGGGGTGCCCGAGGCAGCGCACGCTGCAAGGGACCCGCGGAGGAGGGGTGCTGCCAGGCTCCATGCCGGGTGGTGGGTCCCTGCCCAACCAGGATGGACAGCAAGCTGGAGGCTATGGATGGCTGCAGGGCCAGGAGAGGATGGCAAACCCCTCCTAACCTCACCAAAGAGGTTGAAGTGGACGTTGAAGGATCCTAGCAGCAATTTCCAGGCAATGCCATGCACAAGACTGACTTAACGCTGGCCGGGAAGGGCGGGGGTGGTGGTGGTGGCAAGCGCTTCTCCATCCCAGATCCCAAATGATGATGCTGAGGGCAAACACAACGTGACAGGAGCCAAACCATGACATGAACTCAGGGACCTGCAAAAGTGGAGAATTAAGAGGCACTTGGGACTTGTTTTCCAGGCGGGTTTATGGGACGTTGCTGTAGCCTCACCCCTCCCTGTTTACTGCAGGGCACAAGTGACTTCAAAATTGGTCCATTTGTTTCTTGTGGCTTCTGACGTCGGTCTGGCCGCAGAAAGGCTGGAGCATTGGACCTGTGGCTGTGTTTTTTCCAACGGATTTGGAAGCGAGAGACTGATGTCACCGTAAACAAGCGGGGCTGGGTGTGCCACACTGCTCAGCACCCCGCTGCTTGCAGCACCCATGGTGGGACGGGCTGGTGGCAGCGGGTGGCAGCGGGTGGCCTGTTCCTGGTTTAGGAACAGGTTAGAATAACGATGTGAGGAGCAAACGAGGCACCCTTGGTGGGTCTCACTGCTCCTTGTGCCGCAAAAATAATGGAATGGGGATGTGTCCCCAGCTCCTTCCTCAGCACCTCCTGAGCCCTGGGCCAGCCACGGCACTGTCCCCTTCTCAGATCCCAGAGGATGCTGCAACCCCCTCACTGCAAGGACTTCCCAGAGAAGTTAAAATGTCTCATTTCAGAGGAAAAGACGTGGTTCTGCTTTACTCTGGGCTGCACGTGGAAGAGCCTTCCCCGGCTCTTGCAGAAGGGCTCCTCTCTCCCGGAGTTAGTCATGCGAAAAAGATTTCAGGAGGGTCTGCTGGAGTCTCTCCCACTGCGTACCGCAGTAATAGTCATTACTGGCTGCAACTGCAGATTTTTCCATTATTAGGGATGAGATGTGCACACGTTTGGGCCCCCTCCTCCCTCCCGTGTGCAGACGCCAGCTGGCCCTGCCCTTCGGTGTGCGTATGCAGCAGTCCGGGTGCTGGGGGCAGCGCGGGAGCAGTGTCCATAAAAATCCATCCCAGCGAGATTGCCGGCTTTCTTTTGGGAGAAAACATACCTCTGGTGGCCGAAGGAGCCACCTTGTGACTTAAAACTTCAGCAGATTTCATCTGAGGAAAGTCTTTATGAAGGAAGAAATAAAGGCAGGCATTGCAGTTTTATAGACCTGGGTTCTAAAAAAATGCAATTTTTTAGACCCGGTTTCTAAAAAAGCAGCGGGGTCCAAGGCAAACACCGGGCAGCCTCAGAGAGAGCAGCCTGGAGATGGCTTTTGCTCATTCTTCACTAACAGGGGACACAAATGCATGTGGCATGTTGACAACTAGCGGGGCTCGAGTTCTGCATTTCTGTTGAAGTTGGACGGCTGTCTTGGGAGAAATCGGGCGGGTGGAGGGGCTGGAGAGAGCACCCAGCACTGTGAGGCCACATGGGTCACTACTTCTTCATACCTGCTGCTATTGGCAAGCGGTAACATCCCGATGTACGCTGCAGATGAGACTGAGAGGGGACGGGGAGGCTGTCATAAGAGCACGAGAGGAAAATCCCCCTTCTCCAATGTTTGTCCTGGCTGCAGACACGGCAACTTCAGCGCAAGAACCTACAGACAAGTCTTCAAGAAAGCATCCCGGCCCTGCAGCACCTGAGGAGGTGTGAAAGAGAGGGAGAAGCTGTGATTCGCTCCTGCTGCTCGTAGCTGGCGGTGCCTGCGGGGATCAACCCTCTAGTTGTGGGAAAATTCAAGCCCGAGCTTTGTGGCTTCATCAGATCTGGACTTTGAACAGTCACCCCAGTAGCTATGTAACGAGAACAGCAAAAGCTATCACGACAGCTGCGGGAAGCTAGCCGGACACCTAGCGCCGCAGTCTAAATACAGCCCTACCTTCCCCCTGCGGCAGACAGCCCCAGCTGCCCGTTACTGTTGTCCTACCCAAGGGCATGAGCACGGGGAGGCAGAGAGCCCCAACCAGCCGAGCTTCTGCCTGGAACCGCCTGCTTTGAATCATTACTTATTTCTTTTTTACACCCATCTTCCAGCAGAATTAAGGGCAGTAATGGGAAGAGCCCCGTAACGCTGTTTTGCACAGTCTTAAAATGCTTTATGCTCATCGCAGTTCCCATCCTTACAACACCTTTGGGAAGAGAGACAACATTCAAACGTCCGTTTTGCAGCACCGTGCCCTC
The DNA here is from genome assembly GCF_965231255.1 of Vanellus vanellus. Taxonomy (NCBI): domain Eukaryota; kingdom Metazoa; phylum Chordata; class Aves; order Charadriiformes; family Charadriidae; genus Vanellus; species Vanellus vanellus. The sequence continues at coordinate 12,419,196 of NC_138922.1, forward strand.
AGCACTGCAGAAAAAGAAATCCTCAGTGGTGCTGGCTCTGGAGAAAAAATGTGAATGTATGCGAGTTGCATGTACCCAGTCTCACTGCAGTGAGCTCAAGAAGGTGCAATTATTCTTATTTTTATGCTCATATGCGATTTCGAGTGACTAATTGCTGAGAATTCCTCCCTCCTCCTAATTGCCTGCAAAAGGAGTGATTTCAAGGCACAATAATTGCGGCCGCTGCCAAAGGGAATAGGAGATAAAAGCACCTCCTGTTACCTCCAAATGGCCCCGCATGTATTCCTTGACCATAGCAACAGACACGGTCCGTACCGGAATAATGCGTCGACTATGTATTTAATCTCTCAGCCAAGGATGTAAAATAGCTTGCCAATGAACCGTTAGCTGAAGGATCCCCACGCAGCCCCGATTAGATGGGCAAGAAGAGATGGAAGCTGTGAAACAGCCCGGCTTCGCAGCACTGGGAGGGAAGAGGGCCCTGTGACGGTGCTCTGCGGGGAAACTACAGCTGAAGGAGCTGAGAAGGGACAAGCGGATCAAGCTCTCTGTCCTGAGGATGCTTTGGATGCGTTACAGCGATGCTACGGCCTCCGGCTCTTGAGCTCGGTGCCGTCGGTAGCCAAACGAGGTAGCTGAAAGGCTGCCGGGTGGCTTTCTACGCGGCTTTGCAGAGAAATGAAATACCCGCAGAGAAACGGTGGCTGAAGAGAGGGTGGCAGTGCCACGCAGCGACCCAGCAGTTGTGCTGCAGCCCAACAGGTAATCAACGGGTAACGGGGCTTTCCTGGGAAGATCTGGGGTGGCCCAGGAAATGGGGCTGCAAGCGGAAATGTTTGGGAGCCGTCACTTTCAAGTCTGCAGGGACCACAGACATCGTATGCCCCATCTGGCTGTGGGCCACCTCCAGCTCTGCAGGAGCAGTGGGGTCACGGTGGGGAGCGTCCATGGCGGAGTCCAGCGATACCGTCTGGGGCTTTTGGAGACCTAATCCCCAAATGCCACCTTCCCTTCTGTGTTCACGGCCCCCGCCACTCAGCCAAGAGAGCCACAGAGATAACCAGTGCTGTGGGGTAGCCCCCACCACAAGAGTCCCGGCAGCAGCTGGATGTGATGCCTTGGGCTTGACCCACGTCTACACCAAAAATGCTTGGACAGGGGTAGCAGCGCTTGGCCAGGCTGTCACACAGCAGCTCCAGGGGCACACGGCATCATGATCCTCCGGTGACTGGGAGATTCAGGGGTCTGCAATCATCAAAGCACCTCTCACCCCAAAAAACCCTCACAAAGCCTCTTCAGCCATGTTGTCCACAGGTGTCCTCAGCATCTCCCCGACCTGGCTGGGGCTGGTGCCCCACTGCTGACCCGGCCGGGCAGAGATGTCAAGGGATGGAGGGGTTTGGTTTTGGCTTTTTTCACATTCTCAGCTTGTGACTCAGTTGCTATCAACCATTGTTACCTTCACATCTCCAGCAGATCGAGAGAGGACCTCTGCATTAGTTGTCTGTCACCAAGGAGAGCTTAAACATTGTGATTAAAAAATTCCAGTCTCGCATAGTCTACTCAGACATGCAGGAAGAAACCTTTGCAATTAGATTCCCTGAGCGCCAACAGGAGGGCAGAAGTTCCTCCTTTTTTTTTTTTTCTTTTTCATGACTATATTCTTCTGTGATTTTAGAGCAGCAGGGGGAAAAAAAAAAGCCTGTTTGATTTTCTTCATTATGCTGAGCCTGGTTTTACTTTCTGATTGCCAAAGCATGATAAATGGAACAGAGATTACCTAGAGATTTTCAAAGATTTGCTTTCAAATTTTATTTTTCCTGAGCCTCATCAAGCTTGCAGGCTTTATCTACACTTTGTTAATACAGCAGAGCAGCATTGCCATATATTAATAGCCATATTTTTTCATTTGAAATTAAAACCAGATAGATGCTTCTCATGCTTTGCTTTCAAATCCTATTTTAAAAAATATTGATCATGTGTGTGTTGTTTTTCTTCTCCTCTGACCCTGCTGGCTCTGTAAAGGACAGTCGCTAACGAAATGCTTTCAGTCCTGGATGTCTGTGCATTACTGAGTGCGGTTTTGTAGATTCAGGGCCAGATTCTAGAAGGTATAATGTATAGATAAAATAAAAATGTGGTTTCCAACAGAGAGACGGGCAAGAAAAATAAGATTTAAAAGCAGGACGTCTACAATTAGGGGGTAGAGAGCAGCTCAGACATAAGATAGCCCGTGATGTGCCTAGGTGCATTTTTCAGGAGCTAAATGTTACTGAAAGATCTTGTCTCCTGGGAGTTAAGGAGAAATGGCCAAAAATCATCTCATGGCTGAGAGCCCTGTGGCACAGCCTGTGGGCTGCTCTCGAAGAGAGGTTTGGAGGAGAGTGGCAGGGGCCGGGCATGACGACAACATGGGGGACACACACAAGACCCACCCTAACGTACCTGGTGGTGTTTCTTCTGCCGGAGCCAAGAGAACTGACCCACCTTCTGGGTTTTCCAGCTGTGCATCTTCCTCTTTCTGTGCCCATCCGTGAGTCCACAGAGGTCTTGGGGCAGCTTGAAGATGTGACGAAAAGGTCTCCTCGTGCAGCCTACGCGGTGTGGGGAACAGCTTCCCTGAGCGCATCGGGATGGTGTGACGGTGCAGGAGCTGGCTGTAGCCTCCAAGGTCTTGGGGAAGGTGCTGGAGATAAAAGGCCCAAGGCAAGCGTCTCTGCTGATGCTCTGCTTTCTTATCACAGGGATGGGAATCACGGGTGCACACAGCGGGGTGAGGACAGACCTTAGGGTGCCACTGCACCAACCCCAGCCATGCTGGGAGCACCGTGACCCACTGCACAGGCGAAGCCCTTTGTGCCCGGACCAGCCCAGACCTGTCTCCGAGGTTCAGGGTGGTCCGAGCGACATTCTCCTCCAGACCTGACCCCAGGAGCTTTGCTTGGACTGCAAAGCGGTTCATCTGGAAGGCTTTTTCTGTAGTTCCTCCAGACCCACTCAACAAGCTCTAATAATAACAACTAACTGCCTTTCTATTTATACATGAGAACAGCGGCGAGGAACTCAGCTCACACAGCCGGGGCCACCACAGCCCCGGTGCTCCCACACACCACACCACACCACGCCACACCACACCGCACTGCACCGCACCACACCACACAACACCACACAACACCACACCACACCGCAGCTCTCCCCCTCTGCCATCGAGCTCTTGGTCTCCGCCGTCCCGCCGGAGCCCCAGCAGCTCTGCCCATCATCCATGGGAAAGGGCATTTCCCAGGGCTCTTTCCTTTGGATACACGAATGTTTATTTTGTTTTGCTTGTTGACAAGGAAATATTTTCTTTTTAAAAACAGGGGATGTTTTTGTAGCGGCTCCTACCCCACTTCGTAAAACAACCATTTCCCGAGCGCTTGATGTTGCAGATGATGTTGTTGTTACCGGACCGCCAGTGCGAATATCAGAAAACGCATTTCTTAGTGGAGCCTGCGGGTTTTGTACTGCCCGTCTCCCAGCGGTCCGATGGGTCCGATCCTTTCGGCTGAGCCAGCTGGATGTGGCCTGCGTTGGGGCTGAGTTGGAAATGCATTTGGGTTTAGATTTAGCCCAAGGTAAGCTCTCGCCCAGCCTGGGCGGCGGAGGGGAGCATGGCCTCCGCGTCGGCTGGGTCAGCTCCAGCCAAGGCTCGGGTCAGGCTGGAGCTGCCTTTGCTGGCTCCGGTCTCACCGGGACTGGACGTTTGCAGCCGGTTCCGCTTCTACCCGCAGCGTTGCCTCTGCTCCCCTTCCCGACAGCGTCGAACCCTGTAACCGCACTTCTGGGAGGGGCTGGAGAGAGTTTTTGCCTCTGATACATCCTCTCGCTATCTCCGCGACATGAAGGATCCCGGATTTGATGAAAATGCTCCAACCTCTTCTGACAAATCCTCTGTTCCTAAGTAGATAATGAGCAGAAAATCTTCCTAAATCAATCCTGGTTTGGGATCTGCGCCCACACTGGTTATTCTTTTCATACCGATTAACTGCTCCTTCTTGCCCTGCATCGGCGCATCTTCAGCCCCTCAAAGGAGAAAGGGGACACAAATTTATGGCTATTGAAGTCAGTGTGGGACCGGCTGGAGTTTTACAACTGTAAAAAATGACAGTCTCATTTGGCAGCATTAATGCCCAAGCAGCAAGAAGCACTGTCTCTGGCTGAGCAGAGATTAAAGGTTGCAGATAGCTGTAATCCCGAACTGCGGCGGAAAGTGCTGGGATACCTTTTTATCACATCAGTAGTGCAATGAAGCTGGTACATGGATCCGACCTGGAGGAGAGAAGAGGAATATAATAGGATAATACCCGTTTACTTTTCCTCTCTCGTCAGTATCAAGCTGATACACTTGACACCGAGACCCCCTTGGCAGAGGGGGGGGTCTTAGGCTTTGACCTCCCCTCAAACTCAGAGCAGGTCTGGTGCTGCTGGTGAGGTCTGTGCACGTACTGAACAAACGAAACTTCCTCGGGGAGGTTCACGGCGGACACGTTGAAGAAGCGAACATCCCCGCTGGTGGTGGCTGCTGCATTCCTGTGGACACCAGCCACCTCCGCAGCATCTGTGGTCCAGCTTTTTGACCTCCTCCTTCCATCTGCAAACCCTCGGCGTGCATCCAAAGCCGTTGGACGGAGAGAGAGCAGAGCTGCAGAACAAAGCTCTCGCTCAGAAGAGAGGCAGTGGTGCCACCTTCAGCACGGAGCGGTGGGGCCCGGGGGGGCTGAGCCCCTCTCCCAGTGGTTGGGGGCTCTCCCGGCCGTGCAGGGTTCACCTGGGAACCGGAGCTTTCCCTCGGATGGATACCTTGCACATTCTGACGAAAGATTCTGCTGTTGTTCTAAGTTTTCCCTAAGAAAGGAGGAACTCTGAGCAGCTTTTTTTTTTCTTTGGAGCGGTACAGCATTACCTGATGAGTTGTCCTCAGATTCAGCCCAATCCTTTACAATCCTTTTCGCCTCCCATGTTTCTGCTTCTGGAGTCTGTGGTCCCATCTGGTGAGCTCTCCTCCCTCGCTGATACCCACAACCCATGGCCTTGGGATGAGGGTGCCACCAGCTCCGGGCTGGGAAATCGAGGTATAAGTTAGTTTTGCACCAAAGTCCTAAGTGTCTTCCAGGCTGTGCATGATTCAGTCCTTCGTTGCCCTCGTTTCTCATTAATGCTGTCTCTGATACACCAATACACGGTGGGAGTCACACTCCTTTGGGGTTAGGGGAGTATTTGAGTGAAAAAGCCGCCCCGAAAGAGGCAGGCCGGGGCGCTCTGGCTGCCCGACTGCCTGGAGCAGCTCGCTGGGCCAGGAGCATCCCCTGGCAGCTCACCGCAAGTGTCTTGAACGTTGTTTTTCACATGGCCCTTTCTCCCTATGGTCCCTATGATCCCCTGGCAGGGATTTTGCTCATGCGCTTGCTCCAGGACTTCAGCTTACCCACCACCCTTCCTGTACTCCCCTCCCTTTGTGCCCAGCAACACGGGGGGCTCAGCCCCAACGACACCCTCCTGTCCCACCTACCTCCGCCTGCGAAGTGTCAACGAAGGGCGATCTCGATGCCGGAGATAAACTCGCCAGGCACGGGCACAGAGGGGGAGGGATGCCATGGGGCAGCAGGTACCCTGATGGAGGGGGACCCGGGGCACAGCTGGCCTTAGCCCCCCCCTTGGCTGGTCCAGCACCTTAAGAGATGGGAGCAGGATGACGGGGTGGCAAAAAAAAAAAAAAAAAAAAGAGAAATAAAATAAAATAATGAAAAAACTCCTGGTGTTGCCCAGTTGCTGGGGAAGGCAGGGATGTCCCGGCGGTGTTTTCGGGGTGTGCGTAGAGGAGTCCCCGCCGTGCACCGCTGCGGTGTCACCAGGAGGTGGCACAGCACGAATGGAGATGCTGCGGGGAGCGCACGCGGGTCCCGCCGAGCCCCCGCCCCCTCCGCCCCCCGCCAGAGGGGACCGAAGTGATTCATTAGGGCAGTTCCAGGAAAAAAAGAAGAAAAGGTTCGCATCTTCTTTCTCGGAAACCCATTGTGCAAAAGCCTTTCACATGGGGGCGAAGGGGGGGGGGGGGGGGGGGGGGGGGAGAGAGAGAGAGAGAAAGAAAAAAGCACAAACCCCACATTTTATTTGGAGAGAAGGAAAAAATGAGCACATTTCCCCCCATTTTGAAAACACGCAGCTGTCCGGACATCCACTGTCTTGTGTCCCTTGGCCTTCCGCACGAGCAGAGCCTCTGCTGACTGGTGCCCTCACTCACTGCTCCGATATTCCATCTGGCACAGTCCGTTACTTAAGGAAACTTAATTTACGGCTTATATCATATTTTCCTGCCAAAGCAGACCCAGCAGCAGCGCAGCGTCTGCAGGTCTCCGTGGCTGAGCGAGGACAGCTCGTGACCCCTGAGCCTCCCACCCGGAGGTCTCGATCCGCTGATTCCCAGATGGGATGAAATGCATTTTCCCCGTAGGGCTCGTTTAGCCCATCTCCCCTTGCGGGAGCACTCTTTAGGCACCTGCGTCTGAGGTGACACAGATGGAAATGGCAAACCGGTATTTTTTTTCTTTTCGAAACATTGGCAATTTTCCCTTTCTAGCAAAGGCAGAACAGAGGACGTAGAATCGAGAGATCAGCCATTGCAGACCAGAAGAAAGATTTGCTTTCAATGAAACGCTGACCTACAGTGCTTCTGCTAGAAACATTGACTTCAAGAAATCGTCTATATTTCACTTAAACGGGTGATTTTGAAATACATTGCTATTGTTCGTAAAAAAAAAAAAAAGTGATTTCTTCACAAAAAAGAGTTCCTTTTCTCCCAATTTTCCCTTCTTGGGTTTACATGTCAAAAGTTATAGGAAACAGTCAACAGTGACGTAACGGGGTCCCGAGAGAACAGGGACCGAGCATCTCCTTCGGCTCCTTGTTGGGACCCTCTGAGCGTAGGAGCACAAGGTCCCTGCCTGCTCCCTGGCTCAGGGGTCCCCAAGCCCGGGGGGGCTTTAGTAGCCCCCCATGGGTGGCTTTTTCTTGCATGAATTTGTCCACCAGGTATTTTTTTAAAGCCAGCTCAGCTTTCACAGCATCCTCGTGGATGCAGCTAACGTCATGTCGTTACTCCGACCTCAGGCTGGAAGAGTCAGTGCAGGACACCCCCAGGGAGGACATAGCGGGGGGACACACACGGAGCTGCTGCTCTCTGTCCCTCCCACTCACAGTCCCCATCTGTTTGCCCCTGTAACTGCTGCAGCCAGTCTTCCAGGAAAGAAGATAGATGTTCTGCAAACACAAGAAATCAGATGTAGAAGATGTTGTGCAATCCTTTGCTCACCGGAGCCCATTTCTCGCTTTTCAGTCCCATGTGAGACGCAATTACAAATCCCCGTGTGGAATGTGGTATAGCCCTGCTACATAATGTTCGTCCTGTCCTGAGAGGGGAAAAAACACAGCGGTTTCGAGGCCAGTTATTTTTCAAATTAAAGCAAGAAAAAATAATCTCGCTTCTTTTTTTTTTTTTTTTTTTTTTGTTCTTTCTGAATTCCTACTTCGCATCCTGAAAACCCTTTAGAGGATTTGTATTTAGCACATGAATTGAATTTTTCACAGCGAGGCCAAAGAAAACCAAGGTGCGTGGGTGGAGGAAGCTGTGGCCCGTGCCAGCAGCCAGCGCCAGCAAGTAGATGTCCTCAGCTGCCTAAGGTGAGGCCGAGCACTGCCTCAAACCCTCCTCGCATCCTATGGCACTTGCTTTAAAGTCAGATAATAAATGTTCCCTGGGACTGGGAACATAGGGAATATTTCCAGTGCAGCCCAGTGCAAACCTTGCCTCTTAGTCCATCTGTGGACACGGTACTTAAATAGCTGAAGAAACCTAAAAAAAGACTATTTACAACTCCTGACAGTACTACCTCCCTTCACGGCAGGGAATTGCTGCTATCGATTACCTCCTCAGAGAGCTGCTGAGCCTGATGTGTGGTTGTTGGAGGTTGGGATCCCACCAGGGTGCGGGGCAGGCGATGGTGGGCAAGAATAGCTTCCTTCGCATGCCTGATGGGAAGGAAGGTGTCTTAGGATATCTTGGTAGGTTTTGCCTTTAGAGGAGCTGACAGCTGGGCTGGGTCTTGGCTCTCAAGGCGAGAAGACTGCTGCAAAGAAGGAAGATGCTCAAAGTGAGGGTCAGGCTGGTGTGGCCACCCGCAGGAGAGGTGGTTATTTATAGGCATTAGAGGTTCCTACAGCTGCATCCATTTCCCTGGGAGAGACAAGGTGGGTGATGGTAGTGACAATTCTTCTGGCAACCCCATGATATTTTACTGCCACAATGACACAGAAGGACCTGTTCCAGCACGTCCCAAATCTATGGAAAGGATTTGCCTTTGGCATCTGGGCTCCCACTGACATCCATCAACCCTCTGTGACCCAACTCAAGACCTCTCCAGGGACATTAATTACTGGACTAGATGACTTCTGATATTTTCAAATAGGCAGAATTCATTCTGAAAAGCATAAGACCCTGCAGGAGGGATGTATTCAGTCCTCGTGCCGGTGGCATCCATCGTGACCACAGACACACAGGTTAGTTTTTGGCTCAGCTGCTGCACAGCCCATGTCCTTCCTTCCCTGTCCATAAAACACCATCTGATGTCTGTGCTAGGACGAAGATGCACAGGGACAAACTGGATACCTCCATTTTTCCTAGAACATAAGTTCATGAACTTCTGTTATCATTCAGGCATGATCTAATTGAAACATCATGACTTACACAATCATCTCCCTCTCTGTCCCCCCTCTTCCACTCTTTTAAAAAACTTGTCCTGCTTTTTCCAGCTGGACAAGCTATCCTTCTGCCTGCTTTGAAGTAAATATTTTGTTGGGTTTGGCTGCTGCCACAGCCACACATAGTCTTCTGCCTGATATTTTATCCATCTGCTGCTAAAGGACTAGAGAATATTTTGAGCTGAGAGTCTCAAAAGGGTTTTGAGGTGCTGAGTAGAATTAAGGAGCACCAACGAGAGAGAAAAATCTTCTCCGCTTTCACGTGCACAGTAATTCAAGCTGAAACGCCTTAAAAGTTAAATACTCTGAGAGATGCTCGTTACGACATCCTGGTACTCACGTGCTGCAAACGCTGGTTCGCATTAGCTGAGGACCTGATACACCCTGTTCACCCCCTCCACGGTTCACATGCCGAGATGTAATCCAACACTGATTTCCTCTTCTGTCTCAAGCGAATGGAAAAAGCGAATTGGACTCCCGCGCCGCCGAGGTTGCCAACATCTGCCTTGCCTCATTTCTTCTGCTTGAAGAACATCTGGCTCTGCTCTGGGACAGCCACGTGTGGCCAGTTGTGTTGCACAGGAATGGGCTGCACTCGCTGTGGTAAAGCCTCTCGTGGATCTGCCGGCTGGAGATGCTCACTGCCCTCGCGGCATGGGAGACCGCGTGTCCATGGTGCCGTTCCTTCCAGAGCAGGCACGAACAACTTTCTGTCTGATGCTGGTCCCGTCTCCTGTTTTGTTTTGTTTTTTTTTCCCCTGGGTTGCTCTGAAGAAAGGATGTTTTTTGGTCGGTTGAGCTATGAGATCAGGAGGTGCCTGCCCAGGAGAAAGCACACATGGCCATGGCACTGCTGCTGTGACGAGGGGACACAGGAGGAGCTGCACAGGGTTGGGGTACGGTGCCTTTACCTCGCGGGGTGTCTGCAGGCAGGACACCATCTTGAAGGCCACCACAGGCAGCCCTGCTATGGGCTTCCTGCAGGACACTGGTCCTTTGCTTAACATCACTCAGCTTTACCCTCCTCCTACTCCACAGGAGTTTGTCTCGTCGGTATTTTGAAGCTTGCGCCACTGCTTTTTTTGTGAAGTTCTTTGAAATTCTCAGAAATACCACTTTTTGTGGTTGTTGCTTACTTGCACTTAAGGGGAGTTGCTTAAGCAGCATCAGAACTAGACAACGTTCTCATCTCCATCACAGCTGCGAGAGGATGAGGAGACCTGGAAAGCTCCGTCATTCCTGTCCAGACATTTTTCAAATACCTCTTTTCTCCCCAAAACCTTGCAGGGTGAAATGCTGTCCCTGAGCTCCCGTGGCACTCAAAAACTACCGTCTGGCATTGCTTTTCTCACCTAACCTGAAGGGCATGGGCTGCTCTTCGCTGTCCCCCCAAGATGCCCACTGGGGGTACGGTACTTGGGGACCAGCGCTGGAGGCAGCTGGTGGTGAATGGCCCTTTGTGCGCTTTGTGGCTTTGCTGCATAAAGAGAGCATTATTAAATCTAATAAATAAGAATCTCCCTGTTAATAGGACTAAGTTATGGCGTGGGTTACTGCCGGGAACGTGCAGCATCCGCAGCAGGGAGGTGGGACGATGGGCGCACCCTGCGGCACGGCCAACACCCTTTGCTTCAGGTTTATCAGCAAAGACACCGTGTGCAGGGAGGGCTCGCGCTGTGCTGGAAAACACGGAGGATAACCAAATTGTTAGGCAAGTTCTGGAGCTGGTTTGCACGCTGGAGCAGGGTGCTTCCCACCGGGCTGCTGTCAACCCCTATGCTCCAAGAGCAGGTAGAGCCACGGCAGCTGCTGGGGGATGGTTTTTCCCCACAGCCCTTCAGCGCAGGGCAGGGGAAAGGAGAGAGGAGGAGGCGACCTCTGAAGGGAATATTTAAGAAGCTGGTTCACTTCCAGGAAATCTCTCTCTTATTCTTTTTCTTTTCAATGGAAATGCTAAGTCCTCGTGAACTTTATGAGAACTTTTGTTCGTTCCCTCTTGCCAGCTAAGCTCCGCTTTGTGCTGGTGACAGAAACCCTTTCTCTGAGCGCTGGCCGTGGGCCAGGACCTGGAAATCTCGACTGCGTGCCGGCAATGCCACGGGCCCCGTCCCCCTTCCCTCCAGGCTGATGCAAACCCCCAGCTCCAACCCACTCGCCTTTGGGGGACTCTGGGTCTTTTTCTGTCTCCTCCATGTGCAAGAGATGACAGAGCCAGCTCTGCTTGCTTCATCTTCCCCTGCAATGGAAAGCTCCAAATATCATGGAGAATAACCTGTCATGGAGAATAACCTGGCCACAAAGATGATCAGAGGGCTGGAGCACCTCTCCTATAAGGACAGGCTGAGACAGTTGGGGTTGTTCAGCCTGGAGAAGAGAAGGCTCCGGGGAGACCTTATTGCGGCCTTCCACTATCTGAAGGGTACCTACAAGAAGGCCGGGGAGGAACTTTTTACAAGGCGGTGTAGTGATAGGAGGAGGGGGAATGGCTTCACACTGGAAGAGGACAGATTTAGATGAGATATTGGGAAGAAATGTTTCCCTGTGCTGGCGGTGAGCCCCTGGTGCAGGGTGCCCCGAGGAGCTGTGGCTGCCCCATCCCCGGAGGTGCTCAAGGCCGGGTTGGACGGGGCTGGGAGCAACCTGGGCTGGGGGGAGGTGGCCCTGCCCGGGGCAGGGGGTGGCACTGGGTGGTCTTCAAGGTCCCTTCCAACCCAAACCATTCTATGATACTATGAAACCTCTGGTCTTATTAATGCTTTCAAATACTTAAAGGGAGGATGCCAGAGGGATGGGAGGAGTCTTTTTTCAGTGGTGCCCATTGATAGGACGAGGGGTAATGGGCACAAGCTTGAACATAGGAAGTTCCATCTTAACACGAGGAGGAACTTCTTCACTTTGAGGGTAGTGGAGCACTGGAACAGGCTGCCCGGAGAGGTTGTGGAGTCTCCCACTCTGGAGATGTTCCAAACCCGCCTGGACGCTGTCCTGTGCAACCTGTTGTAGGTGACCCTGCTCTGGCAGGGGGGTTGGACTAGATGATCTCCAGAGGTCCCTTCCAACCCTGACTATTCTGTGATTCTGTGGTTTTGTGGTAGCAGTGGGTGAAGCGGGTTGGTGGTAGTTACTTAGAAGAAACAACTGTGCAAGCGGAGTTGGAAGGAATAGCCAAGGCAGGAGATGTTCTTCACCATGCAATTGCCACAAGATTTCACACCTCTGTCCTACTCTCTGGTTTCTTGTCTTCCCTGTAGCTCAGTGCATTCCTCTTCCCTTCTCCAGCTCTCAGAGACGCTCCCTTTGGGACAGGACTGGTTTGCTGGGGCTTTTATTACTGTCTGCATCTTTATATCATTCCTCCAAAGGACGTGGACCCTTTGTGCTGTGCGATAGAAAAGAGATTTCCCAGTTAAAGAAGCGAGAGCCTGTGTGTAAGAGCGGAGATGCGGAGAGTGGAGGAGAGGGAAGCCAGTGTATTTTACAAGTCCACGCAAACCAGCAGCCACCGCAGCAGAGGAGCCCCTCTCACCAGCAGCATCTCCAGAGGCGCAAACTGCAAAATACTGACGAAAAAAACCCAGCAGGAATGGATCGTATAAACTGTCATTACATCAGGAGGCTCACGGCTTGAGTTCTTCACCGCTGCTGATATCCCCAAGGCACTAAATAAAACTCTTCCCTTTCACCGAGTTCCCGTTTCCCAGAGCTGAGTGTATGAACAGGTGACCGAAATGTTCGGTGATTTCACTTGCCCATTTCCCAGGGGTGGGGAGTAGAAACGGAGCTGTTGTACAACGAGGAGGGAAATAGTCATGATCTCTTTAACTGTGTGTCCTCCAACTGCCAAAATATGTTTTGAAGCTGAGTGGGGAATGTACACAAGCAGTGATTGCAACACAGCCGCTGCTGCCGATTATATAAAAAGAATTGGATTTAACATTTTCTGTGAGAGTTTTAACCTTTGCAAATGAGCTGGGCACAGGCATAATGTGTGCCCGAGTTATCAGGAGGAAAAGCATCAAATACCTGGTCTAGTGGGAGGTGTCCCTGCCCATGGCAGGGGGGTTGGAACTTGATGATCTTTAAGGTCCTTTCCAACCTAAACCATTCTATGATTCTCTGATAACAGTTTGGGTTGGAAGGGACCTTTAAGGGCCATTTAGTCCACCCCCCTGCCATGAGCAGGGACATCTTCAACTCGATCAGGTTGCTCAGAGCCCCATCCAACCTGACCTGGAATGTTTCCAGGGATGGGGCATCTACCACCTCTCTGGGCAACCTGGGCCAGTGTTCCACCACCCGCAGTGTAAAAAATTTCTCCCCTGTATCTCATATAAATCTGCCCTCTTTTAGTTTAAAGCCATTGCCCTTTGTCCTATCGCAACAGGCCCTACTAAAAAGTCTGTCCCCATCTTTCCTGTAGGCCCCCTTTAAGTGCTGAAGCTCCAGTATGACTTCCCAGAACCTTCTCTTCTCCAGGCTGAACAACCCCGGCTGGTTTCCAGAGACCAGAGTGACAACCACTCGTCCCAGCGTGGAGGGAGGGCAGGGGCGAGGGCGCTCACTGAACCAGGCTGCCGGAGACAGTGAACATGAGGGACTACAACCTCCTGGCCAGCAGCCCTGGACCCGCTGCAGCCACCTCCATCCCCAGAGGAAGGAGTTTGAGCAGCTCAGCTGTTCCTGACAGTCCACAGCAATGATGACGCATGAGGGTGTCACCGCGGTTCCTAGAGGCATTTATTGGAAGGGTATAAAAATAGAATGCAAATTTCAATAAGAAGTATTTAAACACATCGTTGGTAAATAGTCCCACACATTGGCGGGAGAAGAGCCCAGAAGGTTGGCAGCATGTCCAGATTCCCTGATGCACCCAGGTCCACCGAGCCCAGCAGAGCCTTGATCTCCAGAGGTGGGTCATGACCCTTCTTTCTGTAAACCCTTCTGTCCCTCTGCTGCACGCTGCTCTGGAGACAGTGCAGGTTCTATTTCATCGACCATTGGAAATGCAACTCGGGGTAGGGCTTATTGTAGAGACCTGCAGAGCCCAGGTCAAATGTCTTCTGCATTGGAGAGGAGCCCTCAGCTGATGCTTGCTGCAAAGGCAGAGCCTGTTCCTCCTCTTCGTGGTACGCTGATAATGGTAGTAAATATGTGCAGTATCACATCAGGTAGGTTAATACTGAGTAACCTGTAAATGAGCATCTTGGATCTTTAACAGTCCTCCTGCTGAAGTTGTTTCCATTCAAAAGTCCCATCCAAAGTCAGATCAAAATTATCCTTTTCCTGCTCTCGGGAGAGTTCCAAAAACACCTGAAATGGGCAAGATAAAACTCTGATTATTTCTCTGACTTTCACCAGACACTGTGATGCTCCTTTACAGGAGGTACAGCTCTGCAGCCCCTGTGAGAGGTATGTGAAGTAGCTTTACGTGGGGAGAACACGTGCAGTGGCTGAGACTGCTGTGCTCTTTGGTATAACTTTCTGAGAGGCACCAGATGCCCATAGGTATATCTGTAGAGTAGGTTTTACCCAGCAATGGCTTGACATGAACGTTCCTTATCTTTACCACCAGCAACAATATCGTGCTGCTTCAGCAGCAACCACAGAGGCTGGGCGTGAGCATCTACCAAGGGCATCTTGGTCTGCCAGGTCTACCCTGGATGTGCTGTGTGCCTGTCTCAGGTGAGTGGAGTCAGGCAGCAACACTTCACCGAGGCTTGTTCCCACCATGCTAAATCCCAGCAGTGAAAAAAACCCAAACCATTTTCCACCACTTTCCCAGTAGAGGACCCCTTGCCCACCACCCTCAGGCAGTTTTTTGGTGGAGAAACCTTCTGCCACCGCACTGGCTGCGGCTTTTGTTCCTGCTCATGCTTTTACAGCGTGTCTAGCCTTGAAATCACCTGCCTGAGCCAAAGTGTTCAAAGAGAAGCTGTACTCCTCGAGGTTGAAGTTTCGTTTGGCTGTGAAGAAATGGAAAGAGTCAAAACCCAGCAGTCTGTGCTCCACCTGTTCAAAAAGTCATCTTGTTTTCCTCTTACCTTCCTCTAGCTTGGAGAAAGACTGAGACAGGGGCAGTGCATCTTCCATTGGGACCTTGTAGACTAGCAAAGAGGGGAACCTTGAAGAAAAAAAAGAAAAGGTGATTCTTGCTCTGTATTGAGGTTCTGGGATCAAAACTTTATGTCACACTATGAGCTGGATGTGTGGTTGTTTTGCTGTAGGGGTCACATCAGGGTTGTACGTGGTCACATAATCGAACCAGATCCCCTTGCAGGGACTCTGAGCGGTCCATCCCTCTCCAGCTGAGATCTCGTGTCTGGCCATCACACTGGGCACATTTTTAAGGATGAGGTAAAGTTGAAACCACCATTCATCCCATATTTCATAGCTACCTCTCCTGACGGGCTGCACTTGGGAAAATCCTCAAAATCTCAGTGTGGAGAAGATCAGTGCACTCTGGATCCTTGACCTTAATTTCCAGTAGATAGCCTTTGCCAAACTTGTTCTTCAGGTACTGAATGGACCCAATGCACCTGCAGGGGAGGAAGGAAAAAAAAAAAAGAGATGTCAGCGTGAAGCCATTGGTGCCCCACCGTCTGCTCCTTCCCAAGTTGTACTACTGGTGAAATCACGGGGAGCACTTCATAAATCCCATCGTGATGGGCTCTGGTAGGTGAGGCCAGAGGAGAAGCTCGTGTCACCACATGGACCGTTTCCCAGCTGAGCCGTGTGCCGGTGTGCTGCCACCCACCGTAGCTGCCCGGACACCATGACGGCCACGCGGTCACACACCGCCTCCGCCTCCTCCATGTAGTGCGTCGTCAGGACGGCTCCTGTCTCCTTCGTTTTCAGGGCAGCACGAATCATATTCCTGAAGACCAGAGGAGGGAAAAAAAAAAAGAAATCTAACACTCCCTAGGAATATCAGACACTTTTCCTTATACCTTTGTCCCTCCAAAAGCCTCTCCCATAAAAAAAGCGTAAAAACTTTACATACAGCAACTTTAGACTGATGTGCATGTGGCAATACTTTGAAATAATGACCAAAAAATGTTTTTGACTCAGCTCCTTTTGTGAATTCTTCCAAATCCTATATATGACTGTCCTAAAGTTTGCAACAAGGATGGAGGTAAAAAGGTTTTTTCCTCTCTCCTTGCTCATGCTTTAGCTAGAGAGAGCCAGGAAAATGGAGTTTCCAATAAAACCATTGGCATACGATGAGCAGCGCTAACCGCAGATGCGGTAAAACACCCTTTACCTAACCTTAGGCATCTGCTCTTGGCTTCCAACCCCTTTACCACTGTGGTGGCACAGTGCCTGGGGTCCTACTCACCAGACACGGTGCTGCCCGTTGGGGTCCATGCCAGTTGATGGCTCATCCAGGAGCAGGACCGCAGGGTTGCCCAGCATGGACATGGCGAAGCACAGCTATGATGAGGAAAGGGATTTGAGTAAAATCTTTTGCAGTCCCCGGGATCCGTTTGTGGGAATGAAGGTTCTGATTTATAGGAAATGTGGTTTCGGAAAAGGCTAATTTCCATCACCCCACCGTGGGAGACAATACGATGCCTGCTGGGTAGCTCAGGGCACTGGTAGGTCCCTGGGCACATGGAGGGGATTTTTGATTTGAGCTATCAGTCTGGCAGCGCTCATTATAGGTAAAACAAAACATACCTTTCTGGTTATCCCAGCAGATAATTTTCGGGTTTTTTTTTTTAAATAGTCTTGAAGCTGCAAAGCGTTCACTATTCTGTCGGGAAAGGGAACAAATGAAAAAAGAACATTTTTGTTATTCCCAACTCAATACTCTCATTAAGAATTCCAAAAACGATAAGAAAAATGAACTTTCTTCCCCTTGCTCTTGACTCCTGCATATTTTCATTAAACATTTATTGTGTTATTAAAATGTAAGTGAATATTTGAAACAAAGTGTACTGAATAAGCCACAAACTCTTTTCTAAACCCATCATTAGTGTCAACAGCATTATAAATCCATTTCACCTTGCCAGTGTCAGCTGAGCAGGCAGTACTTAAGCTCCCTTCCTTGTAGTGCCAAACTATAATATCAGAGATTTTAGAAAAGCTTCCTAAAGATAACATACTTAAAAGGACATTAGTGGTAAATTTATCCCCACTAAATGCACTTAGGCAAATTGGAGATTTTCTTAACGCACTCACTTAATCACGGCATTTAGCACAAAATCACTTTAGCAGCTCCATTTCCTGAGTTTCTTTCAAGGTTGCCTCTGGCTCACAGTAAAACATTGACCGACCCCTGGAAACACCCTCCAACCGTACCGGTTGACAGCAGCAGCAGTGTCCTCCTTGCACACCCCTTTCACGGCCGCGTAGACCCGCAGGTGCTCGTGTACGGTGAGGTCTGGCCAGAGCGGGTTCTCCTGCGGGCAGTACCCCAGGAAGGCGGGTGCATGGTCCCGGAGGTGGGAGGTTGCTCCATCTCCCCTCTTCATCAGCACCTGCACAACCAAGGCTGAGCATCTCGCTCTCACATAGCCTTGCCCACACACAAGGGTATGGTTCAGAGGAAGACTATGGGCTTTACTGGGATTGAGGGGAGTGTCCTGGTTTGAGGTAAAACAGAACTCAAAGAGCAAGGGAGTGACTTTGCAACCCTCATTTAGACGGTTTCTGAATATAAACACGGCCAGTTAAGGTAGATGCAACCTTAAACTTCTAACTTGTCAAAGTTAGAAGTGGTTCACAATAATTCTTGTTAATACATTATTTAATTTAATAGGACGATGCATTCAGTTAGAACCTTGATCCTTAACAATGCTTTCAAAAAAAATTATAGCTTAGCCCAGGTGCAAGGTTTGCACTCACATTTTTAATCACGGATTTATTCATTTTCTCCAGACGCCTCCTACCTGCCCAGCAGTCAGTGGCGTCTCTCCAGTGATCATTTTGATAGCTGTGCTTTTACCAGCTCCGTTGGGCCCCAGAAGCCCTAATACTTCTCCTGGAATCAATACGTATAATTTCTTAGTAATACTCCCCTTTCAACAAACATACCAGGCACAGTCTCATGAAAGAAAATATATAAAAGAGACCATGCTAATATCAAAGGTCATATAAATGACATCCACATCACGTCGTTCATTAACACATCAACCACAGACCAAACATGTCTTAACCACAGAGCAAATAGATTTGACCTTTATGTCCTTGCTCGGATAACTGAGAATCTGCAGGGAATTGGCTCCCTGGGTATGATCAGGGGTCCAAAACAGGTCTGGGGGAACAGTTCCAGTTCTCACCTTTTTTAACACAGAAGGAAACGTTTTTGGTGGCCATTTTCTTCTTCTTCTTAAAAACTGAACCAGTTTGCTTTATTTTATATTCTTTGCACAGATTGCTGACAATAATGACCGATTTCTGAAAGCGAGGAGGAAGAAGAAAGATTAGTCTATTATATTGGATGACATTAATCTTTCAGTGATATTTTTCCATTAAAAAAGGCAGAAAACCCTCTAAAGGTCTTCAAATTTGTTCATTGCGAATATGAGGTGCAACAGGACATTTTGTTGTCCACGTTCCTCTTAACAGCTTTCTTCTCTATCCTGATGGCACCCACACTGTACGTTTGGGAGTTCGATTTTCCTGGGGAGGACAGCACAGCCAGAGCACTGACCTGCGCTTATTGATACTTGGTGGTTTGGTTTTTACCAGTGGGCTTCTTACTGCTATAAAACAAAATCAAAAGGACAACACTTAGTGGCACCTCCTTGTGACTCGGAGCCGCTATGGCATTTCTCACTGCTGCTCTTTCAGCTTTAACATCTTCATCTTCCTCTTCGAGCTCCTCAGGGTGCTGGTGGCTGCTTTCTCTTCTTGGAGAAATCCTACAAAGCCACCAGATCCGTCTTAGCATTTTGTTCTTTATCCTTGTTCTCCACCAATGCATTTTATATAGACCAGGAATGAATGTCCTTCTAGTTCAATGTTTCTTGTGTTTTTTATTTTTTTTTTTTTTTAATATTTATAATCTTTCTGTGTTGTACAAAGAACCAAGCTAGTGGTTCTCTACTGTGTAGTGGTACTAACGACCCTGAGAGCTGCTTTATATTATTATAGCACTGTATTATTTAAGGGGCTATTTTAGGTATAAAAAATCACCAGTATTAAAAAAACGTACATTTAAAAATAAGGACACAAAGGCAATGATATCCGATTAAAATGTCTTCAAGGAAAAGCAGTGTGGTAGGAGGTTAGATCTTGCATGTTCCTGTGGTGCATGTGAGTTTATACAAACCTAAATATTGGGTCCTGTCTCAGAACTGCTCTTCCATATTTTATCTCCAAATATCGCAGAAGAAAAATGAAACCCACAGAATGGATATAAGGCTGAAAAAAAGAGGTTGCCACATTAACAGCCTTGCCTTCCATCTTACTACAGCTGAAGCTGAGAAGATGGTGGCAGTGTTATAAAATATGTGGGGGAAAAGCACAATATGTGAAAATAAAGTCCATTGATGTCTAAACTTAGGGTAAACCTGAAAGCTGTGAACTCTATCATTCACCAATACTGTAGAAAAAAGCAACGGTAGGAGAAAACCACAATTCATAAAACAACAGGGCACCATTAAGTGATCTGGGCTTAATTCCTTTTCCCTTCCCTATTTCAAAGGACCGAGGTTGTTCTTGCACAGTGGGGTAATCTGTCATCCAGACCCACCGAGATCCTCCTCCTGCATGAAACAAGCTCAGGCTTCTTGCCTGCTTCCTCATAACTGAGGATGGGGTTTAGGACACACATAATAAAAGTAATCTTAAATGTTTCCTTACTGCAAATACAGCTATTAGCACATCATGCTTCGGAGTCGCATAAAATACCTCAGTCTCTTCTATAAAAATCTGTAAGAATAAAAAAAATACACAATGACAACCTATAATTCTTTAGTACAATGCTGGCTAATTTTGGGAGGGTTAAAGCAAACAACAAATACTTTGAAAATGTACAAAAGTTGCCGATTTATCCAAAATATTCACCATACAGATGAACACATACAGATGTTTGACTTTGGGCATTCCAGTCCTATACCAGAAAAAGTCACAGCCCTCAGTACGTGTATCAGACTCTTCTCTTGGGGCTAATGGCCTATCACAGGAAAACATCTGATCTCCTGACAGAAGAGGAGTCTTTTCTATTTGTACTTCACTCCCAAGTAATTTATGGCTCATAAATCGTCTTGCACATAGCTGAAGGGTTTTGTTAAATTCTTAACTGACTTTCCAAGACCACCCTCAGCTGACACGGAGTAAAGCACCTTGTGAGTATTCTTAATTCTCACTCTATTTCCATGCAAAGTCAGATGCATAAGTTCAAATTTTCTTGTATAATTGTTCAAGTCAGCTTGCTCAACTCTGCATGGAAAGAATTAACAGCGCCCGCCTAATCTACAGTCACAGCTTAAGTGCACGAGAAGTAGACCTTAGGCATAATGAACAGCTGGAAAAATTAGATCTGACCTGAAACAATCATCTAACGGTGCACTCCGGCCATTTGGAAAATCCCACCCATAGGAGGAAACTAATGAGCCTTCCGAGAAAGCAGCATGAGATTACCACCAGATTTTGCTCACAAGGACACATAGTTGTGTTTTATGGCGGGGTGCCTCTCCTCGCCCAGCACCACCACTTACCTGCTGGCAGTAGAAGATAACCCCCATCAGTGGGTACATGGGAATCAAGAGACACATAACCAAGAGGGACACTGTAGTATCAATCACAAAATCCATCACTCTGCCGATGATAAAAGAAACAAAGCACACCTGAAAAAAAAACCAAGAGGGTAACTTAGCTGATGGGAAGGGTTACGCTCCTCACTGGTCTTAAAAATTCTGTGGGTCTACCTTTTCAATTCCTTGTTGAATTTCTAAAAATGGACAAGAAATATAAAGACGAGAAATGGTGAGCATTCTGCTTGATGGTAGGCTGCTGGTTTGGGTCAGCCAGGGAAAATTCTTCCCAGACACAGGGCTGCTTTGGGCAGAAGAAAGAAGCACGGGATCCCATCCTGTTCTTTCCCATCCCAGTTCACGCCAAATAACCCATCTCCTTCAAGGTCAGGCTCAGGCTGTGTCTAATCTGATGGCTCATGTCTCAACATCTTACATCTCTTGGATGTGAAGTATTGAACAGAGTGATAAATAACTTGTTTGCCTCTGTTCCTGCACCAGCTCAGGGTGGATCCAAGCATTTCCCTGTGCCACAGCAGGATTGTGGGAACAAAACACAGTGACATGAATTTAATACGAAATTGACTGCTATAGAACACATGCCTGTATTTATATTCTACGCCTATACTTGGTGCTTTAACCTCTTGTTCTTCCTTAAGATCTCAAAATACATGCCTATAAACCCCACAGCACATAAGCTTACCACTATCAGGATAAAAGACCAAAAATCACAGTTCCATCCTTTGCGAAAGACGAAGGAGATTAAGTAGATTAAGAGAACGACAGAAATTCCATAGCCAAAAGTACCCATGATCTGCAGAAAAAAAGGGCTTTCATTAGAGAAAATGGAGTTATCTAAACAACCAGAAACCTGTATATAGCAACATAGTTCAGTTTAAATGATCATACATTAAGATCAGGTCATTCAGAAATTACCACAATTTTACTGTTAAGTGTAAAGGAGAGTATTAAGGCAACATTTACTGCCTTTTATTTCCAGTTGGGGAAGCCCAAATGGTAGGAGGTGAAACAAGGAGAAGGTCAGTAAGCATTTGGGGACCCAGAGGTGTGCCAGAACCGTCTGCACCCACGGTGTCTCAGCTACCCCTACGTATGCTCAAAATGCTACCCCAGTCCCTCCCCAGTGAACTGGCAGTCACCCGAACGGGATGTACCAGCACAAAGAGTCTGTCGATGCTCCAGGAAATCTTGTTGCTCATTGCGAATGGAAGCCCAAACATGGAGAAGAGAAGGATCCAGCACAGCGGGATGTCCACCAGCGCCTGGCCGCACCAGTACGCCGAGGGAAAGAGCCCCGAGATCCGCAGCTGGGCACGAGCTCTCGCCTGGGAAGGCACAATGCAAAGGGCAGTTTATTCTCCGTGCCTGGTGGGCCAACTGCACCCATGGGAATACCTCCAGGAAAGAAAAAGCTAACTAAAAGCTGTTACCTTTGCCATACTGGGGTAAAATTCCCCCTCTTTTTGCCTTTTAGCATTTTGCGCTGGCTGCAAAGCTGCTCATGGCAATACGGAATAAAACTCACGGTCTCCATCATATTCAAATGTCCTTCTGGCAATGCAGTCGTAATCCCTTCTGCCCACCCCAAATCCGCTCCATTTCGAGGAGTTTACCTTGTAATCTTGCATGTAGCCCATTGCAAAGTGAGGAGGAAAACCAGGGAATAACAGCAGCATATAGAGGAGGTAAAAAGAAACAAAATAATCCCAGAATCGTGGATTATCTATCTGAAAAGAGAAGAAAAAAGCATTTGTAGAAAACACCCGCAAATGGAATGGCTAGATGCCGCAATTCTTCTTACTGCATTTCTCATGAAATACAGGGCAGTATGAACACATTGGGATTGGAACCCAAATATTGGCAGGAGGAAGGTTTTCCCCAAACCGCAGCCCTGCAAAGTGCTTGCCACTGGTGAGGAGAGATGGGTGGTGCAGGTCCCACTCCTCCATCCCAGACTTGTGGTGAGCTCTCTCTTCTGTCAACTGATGGGCCACAGCTTGAATAACGTGATGTAGAGAATAAGGAACCTCCTGAAGTAACCCTCCCAGACACCCTCTCCTTTCACCAGCCCTCAGGACCCAGAGGGGAAAAATTAGCTTCAGTTTTCCTGAAGTCAAACATGACAATTCCAATCCCATCACTGAGGAAGGTGGGTCTACAGGTACAGACAGCCCCACGTGGCTACCCATTAAAATATGATGACTTACTGAGACCTCCAGCAAATTTAAAAACTGTTTTCTGACACCTCCTGGCTGCCAGGCTCTGACACTTACAGAGAAAAATGGGTGACTCCAGATCCGAATGTGCACGGTGGAGTTGAGGGCTCTCAGCAGAGCGTTGCTGATGATGTTCACAAGCACCGGGAAGCAGTTGACGGTCTCCACATGGCATAACACGGCAAACCTGTAGCTCTTCAAAGAGCAAGAAAACAAGATGAAAACTCCTGGGTTTTCTCATCTGCAGGGAAGCAGTAGAAAAAGAGCATGCCAGGAGAACCCAGACCTGAAACAATTCATTTTGCTTATGCTTGGTTTGTTAAAAAACAAATTGCTAGGTATTGAAAGTCTGTATAGATGTGCGACAAAAATGTGAAGTTTGAGATGGAGGATGAGGGAGATAAGGTCTCCTCTAGTGTGTAGTTTACTGGTTAAAAAACTTCCAAATCTTTGTACCTGTGGGCCTTCCTCAGTAGGACTATCCCACAGGTAGGGCTGATGGAGGCATTTTTCTTAATTATTCAATTGTTGGGAAGAACCAGAAGGAAGAGAACAAAAATCCTCACCTGGCCTTTGCGAGATACTTCTATAGCCCCATTGTGTTTTAGCTCCTCTGTGCTATTTCCCTCGCTTGTTATTTCCACTGTGAGATCTTGGCTCTCGAGCGTGTGGATAAAGTCTTCAATGCCTGTGCCTGGCATGAAAGCCAAAAGCAGAGGAATCATAATACTGAACAACAAGAGAGTGTTTGATGGTTTGTTTAAAAAAAAAATAAATCCATGACCACCAAACGAAAACAGAGAGTTTAATAACCGTGGACGTCAGGCAGCACGTATGTGGTGGATCATTGCACATTCATTTCTGTGAAGTTAATGGGTTTCAGTCTCATTGACTGAATCTTGCATTGTCATTTTGCTTTTTTTCTGCCTTTGCCCAGTTGCTACAAAATGTATTTTCCTTACTGACAGTCTGATGAAGCCAGCAGTATCGTACGCCAACAAAACAACATAAAATAGCATGCACTCAGAGGAATGTTGAAGGTAAAATTCTGAAAATAGACCATTAATTTGACTCAGCATTATTGAGCCCTTTCTGGAGTATGGTGCCCGGGTTGAGGATTCCACACTCTGAAAATGCAGGAATTGTTTGGAAAGAGATCTGGATTTTGGGGCAGGGGAAGAACTGGGTCCCTTCTAATCCCATCTGCTACGATATCCCTTTTCACATCATTGCATCAGGACCTCACCAGCTGCTGAAGCCAAAGTAGGCTTCATTCATAACCCCTTAAAAATAACAATTCCCATGCTCTTCTAAAGCCTTCATCATCCTTTGGATCCCCTCCATCCTACAACCATCTGCTCTCTCCACTTATTTTCCTTTGCAGCGGCAAGAAGCCCCAGAATAGGAAAGGATGAGGAAAAGCTCTTTCCCCTCACCCGTGTTGTTGTGGACCAGGAGGCTGGTTGTCTCCGAGTGAGCCTTTTTCCCCAGGGGCAAGAAGTACCGCGCAGACGAGAGCTCCCAAATGCTCGCGCTCTGCCAGGCAGCAACCAGGGACAGTTGCAAAACCAGAGGAAGCAGAAAAACCACATAGAGCAGCAAACTACATTAAGAAAGAGACGAATAAACACTCTGAAAACAGATATTCAGCAGAACTTGTGTATTGGGAATGGTATACTATATTCAGGTTACCCAACGCTTTTCCTGTTACAAATCTTTGGCAATTTTATTTTCGTAAGTCTCAAACCTCGATTGTTCACAAAGGCCCTCAAAATTTAGCAGGGAGAGGACCTCAGATCTGGACTGCTCAACTTCTTAGGGCCACAAAATGCCTTTCAGGCTTCCTTAAGATGTAAGTTTTTCATAAATCAGCATCTCCCTTATGTTTCTTGCGCATCGCCTGGAAATCCCAGCATGTCAGATCGAAGGCCGATGGGGCCAAATGAGTTCAGACACTGGCAACATGAGAGAAATTTAAAAAAAACGTTAAAGAGGAAGTCTGAAAGTAGTATTTTTCCCTCCTCTGTACACACTAGTTTATTTTAAAACTTCCTCCTCCATCTGAAATAAAAGTGTTTCTAAATGATTCTTTTCTTCAGAAAGAAAACGGGTTCCCTTGAATAAATCACTCAGTATAGAACTTAAAATGCACAAAAGGGAGATTCTGTTACTGGCACTGGAAAGGAAGAAGCTTTCCTCTCCTCTGAGTGCAAGATCATTCATAGCCAAGACCTGACATCCTTTAATCCAAACGCTCATCCCAACAGGGGTGTGAAATTGTCCCCCCTGCTGTGACTGTGTCCAGTTCCAGATCTGCAAGAGAGAATCACTTGGGTACTTACATTGACCGCAGGTTTTTCACCGAACTCTTAAGCTTTAAGAAATGCACCCACGCCATGGCAGAAACCTGCTGCCTCCAGAGAGCCAAGCTGCCGACTGCCGCCTTCCCGGTGTCGGAGAGCAGCAGGGAGCCCGGCTCCGTCTCGTCGGGGCACCGTGGTCCTGCTTCTGCCCACTCCTCCCCAAGGACGCCCTCATCTGCAGAAGGTTTTCCACATGCACATTTATGTGTGAGACCAGCTTCTACGTTGCAATGTGCGAAAAATCAAGTGCCATCTCATAATCAGCTGTTGGAGGCACACTCAGGGGTTATTGCAAAGTAGCCATTCTCTTCAGCTTGTATATTTGCAGCCATGACTGTACCTTCTTGATCCACTGTGGCTTCTTCCTCCAGTCTCAGGAAGACATCCTCCAGGGTTGTCATGCTAACTCCATAATTGATGATACCCTGGTCGGAGCAGCTGTCGAGGCCACTGAACAGATCTGCAGGACAGAGATAATACAAGTGCCTTCAAGGTTTCAAACATAAGCACGTATCTCCAGACCAGACCTTGGTTCAGCTGAGTCAACCTGACTGGAGCATCTCCAGTCCCAGGGAGAATGAGAAAGCAGCGAGATGCCAGGATGAAAGGGGCCTGGAGGAACACAAAACTACTGCCAGATGCATAACTCGTTGCAGATGTTTTTCTGCATTTCAGACCACGCATCCTCTGAAGCAGCAGGGCTATGGGACTGTCTGACTCAACGTGAGGGACACGGTGCATGAGGGTCTGCCTGGTGCCACTGCAGGTATGGAGCGGTACCGGTTGTATGGAGCTTTCTCTTGTCACTAACTTCTCTTCTAACGGAAAGAAAAATAAACTCTCAGTAAGACACGCAGCCCAGTTTAGCCTGCTAGGTTTTTCATTACAAACAGTAGAAAAACATTTGTTGCACTTTTTGATCTTAAACACATGGGTGATAGAATTTTGGGGTGAAAACCGAAATACAACAGTTCTAAAGTCCTTATGTGACTGCTGTAGAAAAACTCCCTCTTCATTTCTCTTTCCCCACATTTGTGATTATTTTTTCTCTATGGACAATTCTCAACTATTTTAATATACATTACCTGGGAATTTGTTCACGTTTTCTAATGGCAGTTTATATCTCAGCTCATATTGACTCTGTCCTGAGAATATGACATTGGGAATGTACCGTTTAACCAGAGATGTCACGTTGTCCAAGTCACAAGACTCACTGACATGGATCCTGTTCAGTGGAAAAAACCAGATGCTGAGTTTTGAAAAAGAAACTTAAACAACCAACCAAACAAACAGAAACCAATCACCATTGTATTTGCTAGGATGCACAAAAAGAAAACTCCAGCATACTTCCTTCATTTCTTACTCTGGAGTAAAGTGCCGCTTCAGTTAATTTAACGGCATGTTAATTCAGTTAATTTCCTTGCTTTGACAACATCTGCTCTACAGTTTCCCCCTTACAGTGACTCTGGTGGCTCCTTGTACGTGCATGTTCCCAGATACCGGTCTCTGGGGCTGAAGTAGGTACCTTAGATGATAGCCAATCCCCCATTTTTTCTTCAAGAACAGAGAAGATCCGACACACTTCAGCCTCCCGTGCGAGATAAAAGCCTTGCGGTCTAAAGAAAGAGAGATAAAGCCAAAGGAATTTATACTGTAGAGCAGCAGCAGTTCAAAACTTCTTTTGCAACTGAACCTCACATGGACTTTCTGCTCCAGGGTTACTCTGCAGAGATGCTGCAGGCTGAGCCTGTGCTTACCGGCGAGGA
Organism: Vanellus vanellus; assembly: GCF_965231255.1. Lineage (NCBI taxonomy): Eukaryota > Metazoa > Chordata > Aves > Charadriiformes > Charadriidae > Vanellus > Vanellus vanellus. The sequence goes on from NC_138922.1 coordinate 12,446,057, forward strand.
TATCGGCCTCGTCCATGAACTGGGTGCTGAACAGGATCACCCGACCAGCTCTGTGCTCCTTGAGGAGGCTCCACACCTGGTGCCTGGAAAGAGGATCCAGCCCAGCAGTTGGCTCATCCAGGAACAACACCTGGAGAAAGGATGAAATCAGACATGACTTGTTGCTGGAGCAATTGCACGTCTTTCGGGCTTGGTGTTCCCCTGAAAGCCTCAGGTCCTGAAGGCAAGAGACCCAGTCCTCCTTTTATGCATGGGCAACTATTCTGGGGGCTGCGCAGAGGTCACGGAACCATCCACCTGCTTTAAAACTTGATGAGCGAGATGGGTTATGAATCTCACAAAATGAAATTGTTAAATTTATTAATTTTAATAATTATGATGGATTTAAATAGGTCTGAAATCATGGGCGAACTTGTGGCCAAGTACATGCATAAGGTTTTGGTCACGTTGGACCTGAATATTCCCTATATTTGCAGAGCTGTGCCTGCTGCTTTACCTGGGGGTTTCCAAGCATGGCTATTCCAATGGATAACTTCCGTTTTTGCCCACCACTCAGTTTCTCGGCTTGAGTGTCTTGAATGCCACTGATATCCAGCAGTTCCAAAATATTTTGCACCTAGAACAGCACAAGGATGTCCATTCCAACCACCAGTTGTCCTTCCGTCCTTATTAGCCATGAAGGAGATCTGGCTGGGACTGAAGGCACAGTTTCTAAGAGCACGTACCAAGGTCCAGCTCCTACCCACACCGACCCACCGCTGCCAGGAGCAGCCGCTGCAGGGGTTGCTACATCCCCTTATCTCCTTGGATTGAGCGGAGGAAGCGTTGTGGTTGCACCAAGCCCACAACCTGGTCAAAGCTAGACAACAGCTTCAGTTTTCAGAAGACACAGCCATGTGGACCCTTGGAGCTTCCCAGTGCAAAAGAAACCTTTACCGAAACATGGGGTTTGCTACGGCCTCATGTTGCTGCGCAGCAATGTGTTACAGGGGACACGTGCTTACCTCTCTCTCTACCTCTTTGGACTTGATGCCCTTGATTTCTGCAAAAGTTTTCAAATTTTCTTTCACCGTTAAGACTTCAAACTGTATGTTGAACTGTGGGCAAATGCCGATCATCTCTCTAATCTCTTCCCGGTCCCCTATTTCAGAGAGCTTGTAGTTGTATATGGTTGCAGAGCCTGTTTACAGGAATAAATGTGATGAGGTGGAACGAACTGGTCTTTACAGCTTTTTAATCAAGCCCACCCCAGCCCACCGTTTGCCATCCTACCGTCAGAAGGCAAAGTAAGTCCGCTGAGCACATTTAACAGCGTTGTCTTTCCAGCCCCACTGTGCCCGAGTAAGGCGGTGATCTGACCCTCATATATATTTAAAGACAAACCTAAGAATGAAAACAACATCGTTTGGGAAGAAATGAGGTTTGACTTGCTTCCACTCATTGTCAAAGGCAAGACAAGTCAAGAAGTATAAGAACTAAGTAGTAATAGTTAGTCAGAAGTGCATTAAGCAAATTGGGGTAAAGTTCTGCCAACCCTGAACTAAAGGCATAAGAAGCTGCTCTGTATTTAGCAGAAAAGACAGAAATACAACAATAGAAAAAAAACCCCTTCCTTCTCTTTACTCTTATTAAAAATAGAAAATCAGTAAAAACTGAACAAAATATTGATCGGTTGCATCAATCAATATTTTACATAATTTTTCAAGCAATGCAAGGGTGGTTTTATCTCTTTCTGACTGAAATGTTTGCACAACTGTTTTTCCTCATCTTTAACAGGAATCAATATCATAGCTTTCATACCTCTTAAAGCTTCTGTCTTCTTGTCTTTCTTTTTATATGCTTTTTTAACATTGTTGAGTCTAAAAGGAAGGTAAGAAGGCTATTATTTCAGGATTCCTGTAAACACATTTCCCTGATGCCCTTTTTCATTCTTATTGGTCTTAATTTAAGATGACAGAAGTGGCAAGAAAGGGGAGAGGTACTTGGAAGTGATCCTGAGACTCTGTAGGGTTCGGCGTGCTCTGTGCACAGGCATGACCGTCGCTACCTGGCACGCAGTACTGGAGCACCAAGCCTTCCAAAGACAAAGTCAAGACCATTGCAACAGATGGCTGTGTTACAACGGGCTGCCCTCCATGTTCTCCTCGTTGTCCCTAATGGACATTTAACAAAGTCCACAGCAAAAAAAAAACTCTGCTTTTTTTTTTTTTTTTTAATCTGAATTTATCCAAATTTCACCATTAGTGACCAGCCTGAATTAGCTATTTACCTCATCTGCATCTTATCTCTAATTTTTCTCTGTGAAATAAAGTGTTTTGCAAGAGCCTCACAGAATCACAGAATCACAGAATTATCAGAGTTGGAAGGGACCTCTAGAGATCATCTAGTCCAACTCTCCTGCTAAAGCAGGATTGCCTAGAGCACATTTCTCAGGACTGCATCCAGGCGGGTCTTGAAAATCTCCAGGGAAGGGGACTCCACAACCTCCCTGGGCAGCCTGTTCCAGTGCTCTGTCACCCTCACCGTAAAGAACTGTTTCCGTGTATTTGAACGGAACTTCCTGTGTTCTAACTTGTGCCCATTGCCCCTCGTCCTGTCACTTGGAACCAATGAAAAGAGCCTGGCTCCATCCTTCTTCAACCCACCCTTTAGATACTTGTATGCCATAATCAGGTCTCCCCTCAGCCTTCTCTTCTCCAGGCTAAAGAGTCCCAGCTCTCTCAGCCTTTCCTCATAAGGGAGGTGCTCCAAGCCCTTAATCATCTTAGTTGCCCTTCGCTGGACTCGCTCCAGCAGTTCCCTGTCCCTCTTGAACTGGGGAGCCCCAAACTGGACACAGTGTTCCAGTTGTGGCCTCACCAGTGCCGAGTAGAGGGGGAGAATGACCTCCCTCGACCTACTGGCCACACTCTTCCCTATGCAGCCCAGGATTCCATTGGCCTTTTTGGCGACAAGGGCACATTGCTGGGCCATGGATAATTTACTGTCTACCACAACCCCCAGATCCTTCTCCTCCAAGCTATCTCCCAGCAGGTAAGCCCCTAACCTGTACTGGTGCCTAGCATTCTTCACGCACAAGAAAACTGCCTGGATAAATCAAAACAAAGCTGATGGGAGAAGCAGTGGTCTGTGGGAGCATTAAACCCAAACTACCCAACTCAAAAAGCATAAATAGCAATTCCTTCTCTCTTAACCTGATGGCCTCCTTCCCCATGAATTCGGGGGGCACCGGCTCTACGTTGTCACCGAGGAGCTCCTCAGGGCTTGCTGTGGTTCTGGGCATCTCCTTGGTGGAACCTCTCCTGCTCCGCACCCAGTACGAGGGCTTCAGGCAGAAAAAAGGGGGATCTGGGATGCCGTATTTGCCTGACAGGAAAGCAAAGAAGATGACCTGTCATTAACCAGAGCCACAACCAAGACATCACCCTAGAGTAAACATTTAGGAGGTTTCAATCAGTACTTGGCTGCCTCAAAACTGGTACTTTGTCCAAAAATGAGGTTTGGAGCTGAGGTGGCTGAGACAAGAAGGTTGGCTTCAGGGCTATATCTAATGAATTCAGTATTTTACTTAATCAATTGAAATATTGTCCCACACCTTATTACACTATTTTCTCATAAACAGTTCAACAGCAGTATAAATGGAAAGAAAAAACACCAAATACTTTGTTGACTTTGATTTGGAAATCACTAGTGTGTGCCCGGGGTAAAACAGTCACTCAGCTATATAATACATTTTTTTAGTCCAAAACCTATTTTGGTTGACTCAGAGAACGGAGCAGCCCATAATTTCCTTGAGGGACTATTACACTCAGTCCATATAAATCAAAAGTATAAAAGAAGAAAGTAGGATAAGCATAAATCATACGTACCTGGCAGAACTTTGTCGAAATACATAGCTAACAGCAGGTACAAGACTGAGTCAAAGACCAGCATAACGTAAGTCGAAAATAGAAAGTATGATTCCTCCATAAGGTTAGAAAAAGAGAAGCCCATTCCATATTTTTCTAAATGGAAAACCTGAAATGAAGTACAAAGAAGAAGAATTTTCAGGCTGGAAAACAAGGCACGTGCCATCACACCATGGATGCAATTGACTTTGTTAACCCAGAAATCATCTGCAGTACTGACCAATTTTTCTTCCCTTCTTTTGAGTGAGGAAGGGAAAAAAATTTACTCCACTCAGAGATCTTATGTTTTCATTCAGAATTTTCCAGAACAGTCCAGAAGCAGAAGAAAAGATCAGATTTTTATAGAAAATAATTCAAGAAACATAATATTGGCACCCTTGACATGACAAAGTCACGACAAAGACAGTATAATTTTACACAGTGATTGATTTAACCATATGGTAAAACAGCAGTAGACTCAAGTTGCTTTTTCTCCTTGTGCAGAAATCTCCTCTCCCGGGTAGATTTTTTTATACATTACGAAATCAAATATTAAATAACTGGAGCTAGAAAGCATCGCTCAGAGCTATGGAGATATGACTGATGGAAAAGTGGGAAACTGCACACAATTATCCAAAGCAGGGATGGAGGAAGGGTGGTCACAGCAGAAAACTCAAATCGTATTTGCCCGGGTTTTGCTGCCAGGAAGAGTTGCTGCAGGGGGAGGAGCATGATCGGGCAGTGAAGAGCTGATGTCCCCAAGTCAACTCCCATCTGCCTGGGGTCCAGCCCCGGCTGATGATGGTGCTGTTGTGCACTGTGATGGGCTCACTGGGGCTTCCTCGGGTTCACAGGGACACTACGGAAGTGCACAAGGGCAGATGGTTGGTGACCTGGGCTGTGGTTTTCTTTACATTTATCAGCTCTTTCAGTGGGGGAACGGGACGGGGGAATTGGAGCCCCTCTTTGCTGCCCAACGGCAGCTCAGCTCGCAGAGAGGTTTCAAAACAGGATGTGGATATGAATGAAACGTGCCTGAAGATTTTACAGATATGGAAAAGCCGATCTTTTGAAATGAGGACAATGAATTCCTACGCCTTTCTCTATCAGTGAAATACAGCAGGGTCTTTTATTGTCACAATCTGTGACAAGATGTACTCTGTCTCCCCCGAGAGGGCCCAGGACAACAAGCTACTGAGAAAGTTCAGCTGCAGAGATGATGCCCCATACCTTTGCAATGCCAACATTAAATGCAAAAGGACAGAAGAGACCAAGAAACCACTTCAATGGTTCTGGAATATTTTCTATCAGCACCGCGAGGCTCAGGCATCCGAAGAGAAAGGTGATGAGGAACCCCATGGAGCCGGCAAGTTTGGAGGTCCTTAAGAGGGAGCAGAGCATGAAAACCAGGTGGATCTGCAAGAACAGAGGTTTCCTTCAGTCACTGAAGGAAATAAATATCCTTAACAGTGGCACTTCCATTTGCCAGGCAAACAGGTATCTGGTGAGCTGGGTCCGTGTAGCAGAATACACTGAAGCCCTTCACAGCGGGTTCATCTGAGTTTCGAATCAGGTCTTTCGTAGCCAACCTACTGCCTTTCAGATCTGCAGGCTGTAATTCAAATCACTGCTGCTGAGTCAGAGAATCTACTCAGCTGTTTCAATTAGTATGACCATGCAACGGTTAGAGTCCTGAGCACGGTGAAAAAGGCTCTGGAGTAACGTTTAGGCTCATCAACACAGTAACAAATCACGTGGTGAGAAAATTTGGCTTTAAAACCTGACTCACACATGCTAGGCCGTACAGGAACAACAGCAACAAGACCGCAGGGAAGCTGCTGAGATAGAAAGCATCCTGCACGATGAGAGCTGTCAGCAGGCAGGAGAGGACCATCACGTAAACAGCATACAGCAGACTCCAGGAGAGCCTGAAGACAGAAAGGTGACATTACACTTCCATTTAATTAAGAACTGTTGTTACAATTTCATCTGCGTGGCAGAATAATTTTAAATTAAAATATTAAGTGTTTCCCGGAGTCAACTCATTCATACTCTGCGAAGAACAAATAGCACGACCCACCTTAGGAGGAAATACCCAAGGAAGCAGAATATGCTGCCACCATGATCAGCCCTTCTGGTTTGTCCTAAGAGTACTGGAGAAAACTTATGAACTCATTTAACTCACTAACTCATTGCACAAATACCCAAGAGTATACGGATTATTGGCAAACAGCTTCTTTAGTTAAAAAGAACTCACCAAAATGCAATATCCTGCAGCCCCATTGTCTTCATCAATACTTTGAGCTTCTTCTTTTCTCTTACAACATTCATCGATAAGAAATACATGAATGGAGAGAAACACATCACGATAGAAATCATGAAATAACTGTACTCTAGTGTAATCGAGGAGATGACACTCCGGGACTTCATACGGACACCAGCGATTGACTTCATTTCTTCCCAAACAGAATGATTTGTCACCACCTAACGGAATTCAAGGTCAATGTCTCAGTATTTAGCTTATTTTCTACAGTCAGAGGTATTTATATAAGAAACTGTCTGACTCATCCCTAGATTTACTTTCTAATGTGGCTTATAGAAAACATCAACAAGCAGTGCAATAAAGCCCTTTAGGAGGGGTTCGTCTGACTCATTTGTGTGTCTGCACCTCAGGTAGACTCCATCCTGTGTCTATCGTGAGGGATAAATCCTTCAGCGCACCCAGAGGTAAGGATCTAGACATACAAATGACTCGCACTCCCTAAGGTCCTGTTTCTCTCCCCAGGTACGAGAGCAGCCTGCAGCGCTGGAGGTACCCAGCCAGGTGGAATGACCCCTACCCTGGTATATTTTTGAGGAACAATTTGGAAAGGAAGGACAAGAAATGACAGACGTGCCTACTTTGAAACCAAGTCATCCAGCAGGTATTCATACCAGTCAGTCTCCTGCAAGAATAACCTTTTCCTTGGAATCTGAGAAATACTCTAAATGAAACAGTGCTGTTTGTTAGACTTGGTTCCCAGCCTTTAACAGGAATTGCCATTTTGAAAAGAAACAAACGTTAGTACAAATCTTCAAAGTTAAATTGAAAGCGGTTCTTTCTGCAGGTACTGCCGATTGCATTCAAGTTCTCCCTGTCGCTGCCAGTAGTATTCAGTAAGTATTTTAAGATAATTTTTTTTCTGCAGAATTTTCTTACAAGCCCGTCTCTTGCTGTTGTCATGGAACAATTTGTCTTGCCTGGACCAAGTTTAAAATAAAAGGACACCTACATTGGTTCATAAATTTGATTTACCTCTATAATAGCAGCATCGATGCTGGACTGCAGGGACAGGAAGCCTTTGTACCAATACCTTGGGCTCTCACAGTACCGCGACGAGAAATTGTAGCAGTTATCTGCAAGGATGACAGGTTAAGGGCATCGCAGATAAGAACGGTGAAACATAATTGGTTTTCACTACAGAGGCTGATGATACGCATGCTTATGCACTATGGGAAACTCCTCAAATGGACAGTGGCCCACTGGCAAAAAAACCCAAAGAATTTATTAAGTCATTGAACATATATAGATTAATCCAGCAAAGCAATGCCTATCCATGCCAGGCAATAACTCACCCATAAATTCTCATTTTGTATTACCTATGTATCCAAAGTTGTCATTTGGAATAGCCACCTTCCCAGCAGCAAACCTGAGGTGATAGGAGAAGTTGTCCTTAAATACAACCCCTATAATTTCATTATTTGAAATCCAGGCTTTCTCCAGGGCTTTCTCATCGTCCAGTGCCTCTAGTTTTATACCTGTAGTTTGTAAGAAAAACATTACAATGAGTTTCTTTAGGTCTGGAATTGTGTGCACAGACACTGGGTGCATATTCTGCTTTTTTGGCATTGCAGCTCCTCCTTTCCAGTTCTCCTCACTAGGCAAGGCGGCACCTTTAAATGTTTCATACTTTACCAGTTGGGAAGAAGTGAACCGCCAAAGAATGAGCCAGTGTGTCTTAATAGTATTACTCTCCAAAGGCAGAGCTTTACAGCTCAGAAGCTCACGCTGACCTCACTAGCGATTTAAATACTAGAGAAGAAACATTTGTGAGAATGGAGGATTTGGGGTGAATTTACTGACCAAAGATAGTGGAGAACCACTATGTGTAATAGTGGAGAACACAATGTACGATAGATTAAATAATGACAAAGCTAAATATTTAAAAGGCAAAACATACCTATCATTATAGAGTTCAAGGCCACTTTGTTCATGATTTGCCTCGTGGTCACGGTGATGGGTGTAAAAGCGATGGTGACCCCAGTGGCATTGTAGGCAGGATCATCTAACTGCCCAAGGGAGCTGTAAGGCACTTCGGGGTCGTGGGTGGTCATCATGAATGCGCAGACTATGAACATCAGTGGCAGAAAGAGCAGAGACAGCATCCACTCCTAAGTAAGGGGGAGAGCAGAGAAAATAATTTAATAATGTAACAGTATACAAACATATTCTCTGCAGGACTGAAATATAAACAAGAGGCACCGTCACATCGGTTTCTTAGGTGTTGACTAATTCACAAGGTCTTTGCATTGTGCAGGTCACCTCAGTAAATTACTCTGCTCAAAGAGCCCATCTGTGCTCTTGTATGTCACATAAAAGACAGAAATGTTATCAGTTAAAAAAATAAAGTCTCCCAAAGCGCTCGTTCTCAGGCAGGGCTGGGCAAGCGCTCTGTGCGGGCACGGGGAACTGGCTGACAGGCTGCACCCAGAGGGTGGTGGCCAACAGCTCCTTTTCAGCCTGCCAACCTGTCAAGAGTGGGGTCCCCCAGGGATCGATAGTGGTCCAACGCTGTTTATTGTCTTTATAAGTGATCTGGATGATGGGATCAAGCGCACCCTGATGAATTTTGCTGATGACATCAAACCAAGTGGGGAAGCGGAGACTTCAGGAGAGCCACCCTGCAGGAAGACCTGCATAGGCTGGAAGAGTGGGCTAACAAGAACCTGAAGAAGTTCAACAAGGACAAGTTTAAGGTCTTGCATCTGGGAAAACATAATTCAGGAGTGCAGCACAGGCTGGGATCTACCCGGCTGGGGAGCAGCTCTGTGGAAAGGGACCTGGGGGTCCTGGTGGACAAGCGGATCAAAATGAATGAACAATGTGCTGCTGTGGCAAAGCAAGCCAACAGGACACTGGGTTGCATCAACAAGGGCATTACCAGCAGAGAGAAAGACGTCATTATCCCACTCCACTCAGCACTTGTCAAGCCACACCTGGAATGCCGTGTTCAGTTTTGGCCCCCACTATACAAAAAAGATGTGGACAGGTTGAAGAGGGTCCACAGAAGGGCCACTGAGATGATCAAAGGACTAGGAAGCCTGCTGTTTGAGGAAAGAACTGGGTTTGTTCGGCCTTGAGAAAAGAAGGCTCAGGGGAGACCTTATCACCACGTTCCAGTATTTAAAGGGTGGCTACAAGGAAGATGGAGACTCCCTTTTTACAAAGAGTCACATGGAAAAGACGAGGGCTGATGGGTACAAGTTACTCCTGGGGAGATTCTGATTGGACAGAAGAGGAAAATTTTTCACAGTGAGAACAATCAGCCACTGGAATAATCTCCCTAGTGAAGTGGTGGATTCCCCAACATTGGACGCTTTTAAGATCTAGCTGGACAGGGTGGTGGGCCATCTTGTGTAGACTGTGGTTTTGCCAAGAGAGGTTGGATCAGATGATCCTTGAGGTCCCTCCCAACCCGGTGTCCTATGAGTCTATGAAATGTACTCTAACTTTTAACTTTACAAAATGAAATTGGGGTACGGGGGCAGGCAGGGACTGACCACTCTCAATGGTTAGATACTCACTTTTTTCTCTTTTTTTTTTTTTTTTTTTAGCTTACCTGAAAGCTCTGCATCTTCATCCTCCACTTGATAAGTACATTTTTCCACAAGAGAATTTTTGTTTGCTGGAATACACTCAAGTTTCTCTGAAGTGTCTTCATCTTTGAGCCTACAAACATTTTTTTTTTTTTCATTATTTTCAAATACAACAAAAGTGACTGGTTTATTTGCACAGTCCTCACGCGTGTTCACATTTACACTTTCTTTCCCTTTTTACTGCAAAAGGGAGAGCTGAAGCGACTCAGACCTCCTCCGCTGAGCACAAGCCAGCCCTGCAGCACAGCTTCTAGCAGTGAGGGACCAAGAGACCTCGTTGTTCTCAAGGTACCCCCATTCCGTGCAGCTCAGCAGTAAGACACTGACTATAACCAGAATTTCACACTTCTGCGCTGTAGCACGGTAAGGCTGGGAGGAGTTATTTATGAAATGAAAAAGGGAAGATCAGCCTACATGACCTAATTGTCTTGGGTGGCCTCAATATCCAAGAAATAACGACAACAACATGGCCGATTAAAATCACCAAAATCTTTTTGCGTGTAATTTTAATGTGCTATCGGCTTCACACCGAGAGGCGTTGAGCAACCCCTGGCTGCGGCGTGAGCTGAGCTCATACGGAAAGCAGTGTTGATCGAAGGCAGCAGAGCTACGAGAGAACAAATTCTTGGAAGTGCGTTTGGAGCGTTGTCACTGTCGGGGATATTCATGGGCAACGAGAGAGAAACAGCCACGAGCGTGCGTTGGTGCGTTACTCCAAAAGACGTGGCAGCACCCTTAAAAAGATGTGGTTGAAGCAAAATGAGGATTTGTTGCCTGGATTAACACTGATGGTGAAAACTTAAGGAAGTGGGCATAAAGTGAGCCGTCAGAGTAACTTTTGCAGATGAGATATGTCCATATTAACATCAGTAAAATAATAATTAATTTCTCCAATGAGCAAAAGGACTAAGTATCCAAATGCAAAAGGGTTACACTCAGATGGCCCAACTGCTCTGCTGTCACATATGCAGCTAAAATACGCTTTCAGACAAGATCTTGATCTTCTCTAAGAGAAGTCTCGGGCAGAAATATCAGAGCCTTTGTAGACCTAATCCTTTCAAACCTTCCTGTCGTATAGAAGGAGGATTTACGTTGTCCTGTTCCCCTTGGGGAATGATGCCTCGCAGTGCTGACAGGCGAGACAGAGTGCATCTTCTTCCAAATATTCCTGTTCCGTCCGCAGGAGAGGCACGTCTCCGCGGTAACGAGGCAGCAGGCACCGAAATGCTGGAAGAAAACAGCTGCAACAAATGGTCCTCCCTGGGTACATGCTGCAAACACGTGTACTGGGGCGGCGCGGCGGGAGGATGGGGCAGAGGCATTGGCTCAGTGGCCGGAATCTGCTCTTTTGCCATCGCTCTCTGAATAGATTTTTCTCTTACAGATTATCTCATTGAATCCAGGCAGATAAAAATTAGCCTGTGCTAACGATCTCTAGAGTTGCTTGAGGAGACTGTGAAGTTAAACGTGCAATTGCTTGGTCACTTTTTCTCCTAACAGAAGCAAGGTGTAAGACCGCGCGTATCCCCCATATGCATTTCCACAACTGAAACGGGATTTGGGTCGCCGCTAAAGCAGGTTTCCAGTTTGTCCTTCATTTTAATAGTCACACAGAGTAATCTCGACAAGCTGACACACCGCTGGAGTTTCAGCTTCCCACCCAGGAGATCCCATGTAGGATGGAGAGCCGGTGCACCAGGTACCCGTTGCGGATGTCCCACGTCTCCCCCCTCCCTGTCACCCCCTAACCCCGCTGCTGCAGAGCTTGGGGGAAACTCGGCAGAACTGATCTCGTTGCTCCTTCAGTATTTCAGGGGGAATTTTCAAGAGCGTAAGACTGACAGAAGACTTTATAAATCCAATCTTTAGCTTACGCTGCCCGCAGGGAAGGAAATCTGCTCCTCACATGTGCTGGATTACGTAAAATACTGAGCTGAGCTGAACCTACCTCATCCTCTTAGCACCGAGAAACGCTGGAAATACAACTCTGCCGTAAACCGAGCTCCACTGGTGTGCTATTTCATATTGCAGTAAGGCTAAAAAGATTCTATCATCTCCTTTAAATAGTCAGTAAACTTAATCACAAACTCAGCCTATTAGAAGCGTCACATATTCTCACCCAGTATTATTAACGGTGTTATTAATTAATGGGTGTTTTCATACCTTTCAAATAATAATTTTTATTTGTTTTAAGAAGAATGTTTAAGCCTTACCTTAACGGGAAGGTTTGAAAGGAATCCAGAGCTCGTCCTTTGCAGTGTGCCTGTAAAAGCGGAGACACTGAGCTTCCCTAGGCTGGACTCGCTGGTTGTCCCAGCAGCTCCCAGTGCTCCCTTGTCCACACACCCGTTTTTTCACTCAGGAGCTTCTGCCAAAAGGCATTCCTCACACCATCCCTTCACTTTTCCCTGGCTTCCTCCCCTCTTCCTCCTTGGCAGAGCTTCAGATTTATTTATGCTATAACAAGCAAACAGAGCGCATTGTTGTTGAGTCGCTGGAGCAGATTCTCTGAAACGTTACTCAGGAAATTCTTGAGTCTTGGCCAAGAGAAGAAAAATGAGCCCCAAAACAAACCACACAGCGATCCTTTTGCTGGCAAATTTTGTTATGTTTCTCAGTGCAGCGAGAGAGGCTGAAGTCAACAGAAATATCACAGACCAGTACTGAAGGCGGAGGAGGGAACGGTGACTCTCACTCATCTCCGAAAGGCAAAGGTTGTGTTTGCAAACTGTCTCAGTGCCACCAGCCCCGGTGTAGGAAGAGCAGTGAAGCGCTGCCTCCTGGATGGGAACAGCTCTTCCGATGACAAAATGTATTGTAAACATGAAAATAAACTTCTCTTGACTAACTCTGTGCTTCTAAAGGGGATGGAGTTGATTTCATCCCCAGGCTGAGAGCACGGCTGTGGAGCACGCCTGCCCCCCCATCGCCCACCGCAGCATCACTTGACGCAGCGAGGATGAGGAACCGAGGGTGGAAGAGGGAAGGAACCATTTGGGACAGAGGCTGGGCTTGCGAATGCAGAGGAGCTGGATCTGCTTCCCTTTGCTCTGCCGAGCGGAAAAAAACCCCACCCCTAACATTTAAATAAAATTCAGATGTTTTAGAGCCAGGCAGACTCCAGAGGAGTAGTAAGTCAGAACGCAGAATGAAGTTAAGACCTGTCCCCGGCACGTCTCCCAGGTGCACCAACCTTCTGTTCCCCTTTCAGTCTCTCTTCGTAAAGGGGAAAAAACCCCCAAACCCAAGCTGAAGCAGAGAAGTGGACATGCCAGGTCCCAGCCAGTGAATCTCAAGCAAAGGCGCCTCCTTGCCGACCTCCGTGAGAGAAGCACTGATGTTTGGAGATCCATATGGAAAGCAACTCTCTGGGTGTGTGCTGTGGCTGTTTCGGGGGCTTTTCCTGGCAGGAGCAGCCCATCACCGACCCACGGCAGCCACCTGCTGGTACCTGCCTCCCCACATCCCTGCCTGCATTGCCTACACACGCATGTGTGCCAGCATCATCCACCCGCATCATCCCTGCCTGCATCGCCCATACGTGCACCATCTGCATCGCCAGCACCACCCACATGAACCGGGGGAGATGGTGGCGTGGGTGACGGTCTTGCTGCTGTGTTTGTCCCATGGGATGGCACTGCCCCTGTACTCTGGTGGGTCCCCAGCCTGGCCTTTCCCGGAGGTTGGGAGTGCTGGGGGAGAGGGTGATGGGGCACCAGGGGAAACACCTGGCTGCCTGAATGTAAGGAGTTTCTATTTTTATTTTTTAAATTTATTTATTATTTAAAGCTGGCCCTGGCAGGTGGGTGTCTAAGAAGAGATGGTGAACTGCTCAGACTGGTGGTGCTTGCCCCCATCTCCCCCCCAGCGCCCTCATCCCTCCCAAGCACCCACAGAGGGTGGGTGTTAGCGAGGAGCCCACCCTGTCTTCCTGACCACCAAAGCAAGTCAGACACACATCCTGTGGCCAGAAGACCTTTTCAGCCTACTGTTCTGCTCTGGCTTTACTTTGCATCAAAACACATCTTACTGTGACTCCAGGTAATAATTTTTTTTTTTAAAGATGCTGATCTAAGAGCTGCCAGTTTCCATTACACTTTTCCAGGGACTGCTGAGTCCTTTCCTCTCTCTGTGTCCCCAGTGGTGGGGAAAAGAGACTGACCAAGGTGGCCTAAGCTGGAACACACAGCAACAGGAGCTTTTTGGGTCAAAACACAGCCCCATGCCCATCCACCAGAAATCACCACTTTAGTTGGCCATCTTATGCCAGCCAGAAGGATGCTTCTCAGGACTGAGCAAGCCAAAGCCCTGGTGTCCTCCTGCCATGGATGAGTGAGGGTTTCAGAGCCTCCTCTGAGTTTGCACATGATTCTCTCCAACAACCGAGCCCCCGTGCACAGCCACGGTGCCCACCTTGCTGCTTTGGGTCCACCAGTTCATCCCAGCAGGGTTGTTCCTCAGCACAGCAAATCTTCGTAAGTCAGTCTGAGCAGAGGTACAGAATGGCAGGCATCAATTTGTCAAAGGATAAAGGCTTTATTTATTAAAAGAATAATTCGTTTTTTTTCTTTGTGAGGCAGAAAACCTGCTAAGTGGTATGTGTTGTGGCATGGGTAACCAAGTCCCAGGGCTGCATCCAATCCCACGTATCAGTGACACTGATGAAATACGTTGAATATTTTCCTTTGTGGCTCCAAGGGCTCATAGGTGAAGTGGTCTCCGCTCCACAGCCCCGTCGGATGCCGCATCCAGGTCGTGTTCCTCCAGGTCCCGAGTGAGGTCTACAAACACCTGCAATGCACCGCAGCAGAAAGGACCCTGTTATTGCCAATTTCTGATGGTACCTACACTGGTCACAGGCTATTTCTTCTTTTTATACAGGCAGTTTCTAACCTGTAACTTCTACATCAACATACCTGTTGCAAAGTGTGCAATGACAAGCTGTACTCTTCGAGCCTGAAATTCTGTTTAGCTGTGGAGGGATGGAGAAGACGTCCTTAAAAAACAAATCCATATGAACAATTTGAAAACACTCTTCACATTTAATGGATTGTTTCCTTTTACCTGCTTCTAGCTTGGAGAAAGACTGGGACAGAGGTAGTGCATCTTCCATTGGTATCTTGTAGGTGAGCAAAGAAGTCGTCCTGCAAAAAGAATAAAAAGACGAATTCATCATTTCGTGACTCAGCAGCAAGTTTTGGGGTTGCTTGTGGGGTTATTTTACTTCCAGGTGAATTATTGAGCAAGGTCAGTAGGAGCAACGGAGCATCCCAGCACGAGCCCAGGCTGGGTGTGCAGCCCACGGGGTAGTGACCTTTCTTGACGAGCCGCATGGGGGAAGAGGCGCAGAATTTCAGCGTGGAGAGCATCGCTTTGCCCCGTGTCCGTCATTTTGACTTCTAGGTGGTAACTCGTGCCAAACTTACTTTTCAGATCCTCAAGGGAACCGATGTACCTGCAGAGGGGGGAAAACAGTGCTCAAACCATCACAATCAACAAATAAAGCAATCACTGGAAATGGCAGCAGATATACATACGTCCTCTTATTCATCAACTGTTTATATTGTGCTGCTAAAACAACCAGCCTCCTTCACAAAATTATATTCGTTACATGCTTGGGATAAACCAAACCCACATTTTCTACTAGATGAAGAAGAAAAAAAAAAACAAACAAAAAACCCACTCAACAAAAAACCCCACCACTCCACCCAGACTAAAAATCCGGTGGCATCCTGGAGAGCGATGCAACCCCGGTGCCCACCGTAGCTGCCCCGACACCAGGATGGCCACCCGGTCACACATCGCCGCTGCCTCCTCCAGGTACTGCGTGCTGAGGATGGCTGCCCGCTCCTTGCCTGTCACGGCTGCCCGAATCACTTTCCTGGGAACAGAGGCATGGCAGTTACTCCCAGGAACAGCTAAAGAAAATCTCCCGTTTTGTGTCTCCATCCCCAAAAAACAACTGAAATGATAAAACTATAGAAAAAGTGGATGGCTATTTAAAAGACTTGAGTTATCTTGCTTGAAGATAACACGTTGGATGCCAATACTACATTGCAGTTTGCCATGTCAGCATCCCTTTAAATTTTACACTTTCTGTATAAACCGTTGATGAAAAGCTGGAGCAAGCACTAGGGCTGAGCGATGAGAGGAAGAACTACCTATAGTTTTTTCTCATGCTCTGGAGAAACTGGAATTCGTGTCTTTTGTACCAAATGCATGGGTTCCGCTGGAACCTACTCATATTTTTTTGGTGCACTACCATTAAGATTACATCTGACGGTTTGCAAGGGCTTACTGCCTGCCGCGTAAGGAGTTTAGCGAGTGGCACCTCATCCATCAGGAAAAAGAGAAAACACAGATATACTCTGCCACGGAGGCAGAAGGTCTTCGCCTGCCCAACAGCTACCGCAAGACAGAGGGTAAAACCTGTCCTGTGAAATCTGTTATACGCTTCTCAGTTCTGCTAAAACAGGGCTGCTCACCACATACAGCGCTGCCCTCTCAGGTCCACGCTCACCGACGGCTCATCCCAAAGCATCACCGTCGGATCTCCCAGGACGCTCAGCGCAAAACACAGCTGGAATGGGAAACACACCGAGGTCAGGTCGGGTCTGCTTTTACTTTACCTGCAAAACTGGTGAGTTGCCGTGCTATACCTTAATCCCCGCGAATCTTTCAGAAGCTGAAGCTCTTGATTCCAAAATGCAGGAGGAACGGGGATGCAAAAAAAAAAACCCACCTCAGGTGTTCTCATTTAACATTTTAATCTTTCCAAATCAGCCTTCCCCAAAACTCCCAAGCCTGGCAAAGATCTAAAGGTGTTTTCCATCCCATTTACTGGCAGATGCACATGGTGGGGCGTGAAGAGGTGATTACCGTGTAAATCCAATCTGTGCTCAGCATTTATTAATCACACAATGGAGGAGAGTGGGGAAAGAGGAGGCAGTGGGGGGTGAGGGGATCCTGCCAGGCTGGGTTCAAAAGCTATTGATGAAATCAAATCATGCCAGGGACCCACTCTGCTGTATCTGCTTCTGTGTTAGGAGGAAGTAACTCCCTTTGAAACCATAATGTTCTTTCATAACGACATCAAATTTGCAGAAATTTTTATTTTACTTGAATTTCAGGCTTTGGTCCAAGAAGAAAATTTCTGCTTTGTGAAACAAAAAAATTAAAACTTTTACAACATCAAGGACCATATTCTGCTCTCGCTGACACCAGGGCAAGGAACCCAACAGATCCTCAAGCTTGAATGAAGGTTTTCTGTGCACCACGTTCACGGACGAAAGAGCAGGATTTGCTCAAGTACCAAACACAAAAATAATACTTGCCTTTCTGGCTTCTCCAGCAGATAACCTCCTAGCTGGGGTTTTTAAATGCTTCTGGAGATCCATGGCCTTTGCTATCCTGCGGGGAACAGAAAGGAAAAATACTGAAATGACCATCTCTGCAAGCTAACGCTGTGGTCAGGGGTACTGAGGAACCAGAGACTAACATACATGTTCTGGCATCGCCTCGTGTTACTTGCTGACTTTACTTCTAGCTCACACAGTAAATTAAGGAATTTTGGCAGAAACTCAAGATTGTAAGCACAGCTAGTGAGAGAAGTTACGTATGTGATAGTGATAGGATGAGGGGGAATGGCTTCACACTGGAAGAGGGCAGATTGAGATGAGATATGAGGAAGAAATATTTCCCTGTGGGGGCGGTGAGCCCCTGGCGCAGGGTGCCCCGAGAAGCTGTGGCTGCCCCATCCCTGGAGGTGTTCAAGGCCGGGTTGGACGGGTCTGGGAGCAACCTGGGCTGGGGGGAGGTGTCCCTGCCCAGGGCAGGGGGTGGCACTGGATGGTCTCCAAGGTCCCTTCCAACCCAAACCATTCTATGATTCTATGTAACTGGCCATGAAATGGAGCAAGTTTAATTTTTTTTCTGAAGTTTTCTAGATAAACTAGGGTTAAAATCTTCACAGAGAAGGGATTGAGAACAGTATAAGGTAGCAGATCTCATCAGAAGGAGATCCAGTTTTTCCAAGGTGAAGACGCACTGAAGGTGCTGTCTCTTATTCGCACTGCCCAGGTCTGTTAGCAGAAAAACCTTTCCCTCTCCTATACCTCTGGCGAGAGGAAGACTCGAGAGCTAGAACCATTTGGCTTTGTACCGGCTGACGGTAACAGCTGCGTCTTGTTTCCTCATCCCTCTCACGGCGGTGTAGGTCTCCAGATGCTGGTGCACCGTGAGGTCTGGCCAGAGCGGGTCCTGCTGTGGGCAGCAGCCCAGGCACCCCGGGCTGCCCGGTCCCGGCGGGGAGGCAGCTGCATCGCGGCCCTTGAGCAGCACCTGCACAAACACACACGCCTCCCTCGCTGTAGCGTGTTATTCTGGGGTGAACCGGTGAAAACGTTGGAAAGGCGGTAATGTTTTCTCCCGTTTTGTGAGGAACCTCAATAGCGCACGGGAAAGGAAGTCCAGCATCACTGGAGCCATCATCTCCACCTACTGCAACTTCTGCTCGCCTGAACCCCGGACAGCCTTTTCACAAAACCAAACAGGATTTTCTACCATAAAACTGCGGGCAATAGTACCAACATGAGGCTATCTTTTCCTAGTAATACGTTTCTATTTCGAACAATCAGTCCCAAATCTGTAACAGCAATGGTATTTCCCCTCCCCCAGCACATGTCATTAATCATCCTGCACATAATTAAGTGATGGATTGTTACTGGCCCAACCCTGTTCGCATTCGTTTTCAATTTCCTGGTTGTGCAAGGCTGTTTGTGAAGAGTGTTAATTTTTTCTTAGATGCCAACATTTCTTACAGGGCTGGTGAAATTTCACGGTGGGTTTCAAATGCACACCAAAGATTTCCCATAGCTCGAAGCCTTAAATCTGTAACATTGATTTTGATGAAAACTAGAATGTGCTTTGAGTAAAATCAACACTTTCTTCTTACTTCTGTAAATAGCCAGGGTTGCCTGTACGTAGATTGCCTGACTGCAGGGCTGCATTGTCACATCCTTCATTTATAAAGGTACCAAGATCAACCCCCAAACGCCCCAAAGGAGTCACCTACCTCCCCAGCAGTCACCGTTATGTCTCCAGAAATCATGTTTATAGTTGTGCTTTTTCCAGCTCCGTTGGGTCCTATCAGACCCAATACTTCTCCTGGAACAAATATGCAAGAGCTGTTAATACTAATTATTTTTAACAAGACCTTCTTCCTTGTGTGCTAGGCGATATCTAAAAGTACAGTAGGAGAAAGGGCTGTTCATTAACTTATCCCCATAAATTAAAAGTGAGAACGCAGGAGCGCAGGGGTGGTGGGTCTGGTTGCACACAAGAAAGATCTAACAAAAACACGGTCTCCAAATGTGACATTCACGTTAGTTTTCAGCCATTTATAGGGGGTGCAGCAAAATACTTGTACCTTTTTTAACACTAAAAGAGAGGTTTTTGACAGCAACTTTATTCTTTTTCTTAAAGATGGAACTGGCTTTCTTGTCTTCATATTCCTTGCGCAAACTGTTGACAACGATAACCGAGTCCTGCGAAGAGATGAAGCGGGAAATAAAAACTCTCCTTCTATCCCATGAGACAGGTCATCTGTTCTTACCATTAAGTATGACTCTTTAAAGAGAAAACATCTAAATTAAAAGTCCAGGAAACAGAGCAACAGAAAAAAAAAAAGAATCAGAATGGGAATAAAAATCCAGTGCCAGCCAAACTCCTTCTGGTGCCAGGGCGACCGTGGGCTGGATGGCGAGATGTGCGCTTGGACATCAGATCCGTAAATAATACATGCATGAGCTGAGAAAGCAGAGATGGACCCGAAGCTGGAGAGTGAAAAAGAGAACACGCCAGGAGGCTGCCTTCACCTCCTCCTGCTGCAGCGAGGCCATCGCGCTCCTCACCCTCTCCCTCTCCGCCTGCACCTCTGGGGGCTCCTCCCCGGGGGGGTCCCTGTTCTGGTGGGCGACCGCTCTCCTCCGCTGGATCCTACGAGCGGAGGAGGAGAGATGGTGTCACCGGGAATCACTTCCAAAAAGGCTCAGATTTACGAGTTTGTTCCCAAGGCGGCGCCAATGCGGCACCCCACACAATTTATTTGAATTCAGGGAGCTGTTCCACAGGCGGTGTTTGCTCAAATATTTATTCATGGGGGAAGAAAGAAAAGAAAAAAAAAAAAATCCCACTGGCATGCATGAGGAAACGAAGGCCAGCTTTAGCTTTTCTTTCATCACTAAGTATGGACTGCATCACTAAGTATGGACTGGTCCCCGGCTCGATACATGCCAACGATCTGTTTAAGGAGAATTAAAACACACGGGGCGGGTTTTCAAAGCTATTTGGGCATCTAACTGCTAGCTGAGACACATTTGTTAATGTGTGACAATTTAATGCTTTTTACAAATCTTCTCCCGCTTGACTTCGGTGGTCAGGGACATGCTGTGGGACACAGATAAGCAGAGAGCAGGTGGCAGACGACCTCAGCCTGAGGAAGCTTTGGGGGAAGTCTCCGTCCTGCAGAGAGCAATACTGACACCTTTGAAAAGGAGGTAAAAAATGTTGGAGTTCAACTTGTAACTATTAATTTAGCCGGCTGCAGTGAAATTTCCTGAAACCGCAGCTATGAAGCTTAGTAAAAAAAAAAAAGCTTAAATCACACGAATTATTCTCTGTAGGACATCGTAGTTCAACTGACCTTCTATTGCAACACACTGGGTGGGAATTTGCCTCCAGACACATTCAGGAAAACTCCAGTAAGTAAAGTCGGAAACTGCAATGACCCAAAGGAATAAAAAAATCCCTCCCTTTGTTCTCAATTTCCTCCTCTCCAGATAAGCTGCTTAAAACTAAAAATATGGAATTATCCACACTTTGCAGAATGTTTTTAAGCTCACTCAGGGGTGAGCCAGGAGGGTCCTGCCTGGCTGCGCGGCCCCGAGCCCCCCCCGCAGACCGGGACCACTGTGGCTCGCAAGGCCCCCCGGCACCCGCCTGCCCGGGACACACCTGAAGATGGGATCAAGTCTCGTGACTGCTTCTCCGTATCTCATCTCCAAACAGCGCAGGAGGAAAGCAAAAATCACACAATGGATGTAAGGCTAAAAAGCAATAACGAATTAGGCTTGTACGGAGACAAGGTAGCATCACACAGTTAATTTTACTTATAAGGGGATGCAGGGACCTGTCTCATTTACTTCAGCTATTGAAAAGATAGTCATATAGCTCCAAAAGGGGAAGAAGTCAAATTGCTCCTTCGCATACATTTCCATCTCAAATGCCGATCGTTTGCAAAAGCCTTGACTTCATGCTGCAGTTTTAGCTCAGACAATCTGCACCCCGACAGACATCCCACAGGATCGGAGATGACACCTTTCTCTTGTAGAAGCATCATCAGACTGATTAGTTGATTAATAATATCTCTGCCTTATACATAAGCCCCACTTAATCCCCCCACCATTTTCCCACATATGGTACAGCATCCAGGGGTCACATGAGACATGAGTCCGTGATTACTGGGATGAACCTCCCCTGCCAACATTTAATGGGAAACTTTGGCCACATAACCCACGCCTTATTTATGGGGAGAGTTATACAAGCCCAGCGCAAGTCCGTCTCATTAGAGCAGTCATCCTTTCCAAAACGAACATCACCAAATTGCTCCTTACTGCAAAGACAGCTACAAAGATGTGATCCCATGACTCAAGGAGACCCATCTCATGAAACAATGAAAAACGCTACAAGAAAAAAAAAAAGTAAAAATTAATCAGTTGATTAGAAAAATTCCATAGCACAGTGTACCTCAGTGCAAGGTTGGAGCAAGTGTAGGATCTAGGGATGCTTAGCTTTTCTTCAGGATGTGACAATGGAGCTTTGATATGTACTTATTTTTCTGGGTTCATACTGCCTCAGAGCTGCAACTTCCTTGGCTGCAGCTAATTCAGAGGTGCCTCAAATCAGCCAGGTTAGATCGACCTTTTTCATCACAG
The DNA here is from genome assembly GCF_965231255.1 of Vanellus vanellus. NCBI lineage: Eukaryota > Metazoa > Chordata > Aves > Charadriiformes > Charadriidae > Vanellus > Vanellus vanellus. The sequence goes on from NC_138922.1 coordinate 12,467,853, forward strand.
CTTCTCTCTTCCCAGTCCTTTCACCTCCTTCTGCCAAGCTCCCTTCATCCCTCCAGGTCTTCCCACTCCACCACCTTCCCCTCCCACGCTACCCTGGCTGCCATGACACAGTCATCGTAACAGCTTTCTGAAACTGAATAAACCAAAAAAAAAAAATATATCTCGATCAAACAATGGATTAAACAAGTCAAATCTCGGTCCCTTCTCTCACTCCACAGCCTGGACCTTTTCTTCTCCTGCTGTCTTTTCTCACTCTGCCTTTTTGACAGTTGGCACCTCAAGAGAGGGAATTTGGAAAGCGCCTCTTGCTTTTCCAGTCTGCACCATTAGGACCATTCTTGAATTTAGCAGGACACGTTCACTTACTGGTGTAGTAAAGATCAACCAGCCCAGCAGTGGAAACATGGGAATCAAAATAGAGAAGGTGAAGTAAAGTGCATTGTGCAGGTCACTGAGCATATAGAGAGTGAAATTCACCTGGAATAAAGCAGAAAATGTATTTCCATTATTACTGCATTGTTGCTGAAAAACAGGCTGTTACTGATTTGGGTTATTCTGCTGAATATCAATGTATTTGAAGGGAAACCTCAAGTGGTGGGATGTGTAAATCAAACACTTCAGAGTGAAGATTCACTTCACTTACCAGAATGAAGATGAAAGACCAAAGGTAACGATTGCTTCGTCCCGTGCGAAATTTAAAAGCAATTAAATAGACGAGGAGGACAAGAGATACTCCATAACCAATGAGGCAAATGATCTAGAGAGAGAGACCCGTGCCAGTGAGCAGGAGCTGGGTGCGCGCCCATGAAAGCCTGCCTCGAGCAGTCCGTTTCGATTAAAATATTTAATGCAAAACCTGACTGCGAGAGGAGGGAGGGGGATTTGTGCCTGCCCGTTTTCCCGCACGCAGAGAGCTCACCAGCAGCAGCACCGCGCTGGCCTGCAAGGGGCAGATGCGGTTGAAGAGTAGCATGATCCCAAACATGAGGCACACCAGGGTCCAGAAAAGCGGGACGTCCACCAGCGCCTGCCCGCACCAGTACGCGGAGGGGAAGAGCCCCGCGAGCCGCAGCTGGGCACGAGCCTGGAGCTGTGAAAGCAAGTGGGAAAGGGGAGATGATTCAGCAGAGCCCAAAACATCGTTCCTGCTCCTTCTCCTTCGCCATTACCTTCACTCCTCCCTTCCCTGGCTGAGCCTTCCTCTCCCTTCCAAACACTTTCATATCTTTCTTTGGCTTACTGTTGGTTAAAAACACAACATTCTTAAAAAGAAAAATAAATAAATAAGTGTCCTGACCTCAAAATCTTTATTAACACCCAAATTGTTCTGAGCCCAAGGTGATTCCCTGGGATGCAGGTAACGCTCTTTGGTAGGATGTTGTGTGGCTGTATTTCTTCTAGCATCCCACCTAGAAATGCCACCAGCCCACGGGCACACCAAGTGCTCTCCAGAGATATCGCATTTGCATTCACTCCCTGCATAAGACCGCTTTCAGCGCACGCTTTTTACCTTGTAGTCCTCCATGCTGCTCACTGCAAAGAGAGGAGGCAAACCAGCAGCCAAAATCAGCAAGCAGCTGAGGCAGATGAAAAAAATATCACTCTTAATTTCTGGGTTTTGTGTCTGCGGAATAGAAATTCAGAAGTCATCAGTGATCAACAGCTGCCCAAGGAAAATCTGGCTAGGTCAATGCTCATAGGATGACTAAACATGCAAGTGAGCAATAACACTTATGGTAAATAATTGGTGCTTAAGAACACAAAATAAAACAATAAACAAAAGCTCTTAGGCAAAAAATATTTGAATTACTGTAAATTGTTGAGGGTAGAGACCGTCTTTTTGATGCTGATTCTCACCAAACGGATGCCAAAGCAAGGTAGGGCTTGCAAGTATTATTGCTATATTCCTACATATTTGCCACATAACTCATGCTTAAGAGTCTTTGGCACTGAAACCCTAAAGAGCTCTTAAACACTGCAGAGGAAATTCTCAATAAATACCCCTGGCATTGACTGCTGAGAAACGTCCCCAGTAGTTGGACCACTGACCCCAGCCCTTGGAGGTTGCTCATTCAACCTCATTTCCAGCCCACCCAGTCCTTATCACGGCAGCACGGCTGTTTCAATTCATCCTCACCAAGTAAGGCAGGACACTCACGCTATAAAAGAGCTCGCTCCAGACACGGATACGCGCGGTGGAATTGAAGAGCCTTAGGAAGGTGTTGCTGAGGATATTCACAAGCATGGGGAAACAGTTGATGGGTTCTGCACTGCACATGACCGTGAATCGGTAGCTCTGAAGACGTAAGAGCAAAAGAGGTCACCTCCGTGGCCGTGAGAGGCGTGAGGAGGAGTTGGCCGCAGGGAGGGGTTCGGAGGAAAGCACTGAGAAATACAATCAGACAGTTTTACTGAAGAGCGGGAACACGGAGACCTGGAAGTGTGCTAACAGGTCCCACCAGCAAAATGATGGATAAAGACAGTAGTTTCTGGGGAAAAGCCCAAAAGATTTACGTTAATGCTTTTCTGTGAAGATCACGCTAGAAAAGCATACAGTGGAAGGAACCAAATATAACCCCCGTTTCCCACAAATGGGGTTACTGATAACGTGTCAAATAAATATTCTCCCTTTTGCTGGTGTCTGTATTTCGCCGTGCCTCATTTAAACACATTTTGGAAACTCCCGTTGACACATAGGATGAAAGAAGAAAAATAAAATAAAAATCCCTTACCTTGCCTTCCAGGGATATTTTTATAGCTCCATTATGTAGTGGAATGCTTGTGATGTTTTCCTCAAGAGTTATTTCTGGGATTATGTTTTGAGTCTTCAAAGCAGCAATGAAATCCTCAATTTCTGATCCTGAAATCAAGTCAAGAACTTTTTTTTTTTCTTTAAATATAAACAGTTTCTTATAGACAAGTTCCCACTTGCAAAGCAGAAGTACGTTAAAAAAATTGTTTAGAATCTAAGCAAACTTACATTGTCTCTTTTTTTCTATTTTAATTAAACTGGTTCAACACAATGTATGTTTTCGTAGTTTGTTTATTGCTTTTTTTTTTTTTTTTTTAATTTGCCTGGTTCATTACTCTTAAATATTGGCTACACAGTTAGCGCCACCAAAATTGGATTTGCTTTTGCTCAAGAGAAAAGACTTCCCAAAGCCACAAATATATAAAGGAACGTACAGAAAGAGTAAGGCAAGGTTGGTCTATCAACTCTAAGGGACTCAGAATGGTGCAGAAAGTGAATCAACATCACATGTCCTTCTTCACCTGTATCATTGAAGATGAGAAGATTTGTTGACTTATTTTGAATTTTCTCTGCAGTGGGAAGAAAATATGAGCTAGCCGTGATTTCCCAGTTGCTGGAGCTGTCCCACAGTTGAAATCCAATGAAAATCATAAGCATGGGAAGGATAAATATTCCAAAGAACAGCAATCTAGATGGAAAAACAGACCATGAGCGGGTCCAGGGGAACTCCACCTTTAATGAATTGTGTGATTCATGTTGAGAAAGGCAAGGGGAAATTTAAAACTTAAGCAATTCGGAGCTCTACCAGTAAATTCTAACTGTCCTTATGACTGCAGCATTTAAACATTTCCCACCTATTTCTTAGCTTCCGAACATCTCCACTAGTATTTAAGCCTTCTTTCAGGCACTCAAGGCAATGATCAAGTCCTTTTGGAAGCACCAAGACTGCACAAGGGTTGCAGATCGGGCGAGAGCTCCGTACTTACATGGACCTGAGAAACTTTCCTTCGTGCTTCAGTTTTGAGAAGCGAACTCTCATCACGGCACACACTTGCTGCCTCCAGAGCGCCATCCCGCTCACTGTCGTGCTCCCCTGCTCGGAAAACACCAGGAGGCTTTGGTCCCTCTCCTCCAGGTCTCCGTCTTCTGCGTGGTCACCACGAGAAACATCATTATCCACAAAGAGTGTTCAAAGGACACGTTTAAGTGCAAACAACCAACAAAGATCTTCTGTTCTGAATAGAGGAACACTTTCATTTTTAGCCAGAAAAGAAATAAGGGCAGAGAAAAAGGGAGATAATTTATCCAGAACATAATTCACATCGGTGAATTCAGACTGGCTGGACCTGGGCTTGTATGGCAACACATCCAATATCTTCACTGGCCTTATGAAATGCCTTCTGGCTAGTTTATCTCTTCCCACCTCCTGATCTGGGCAGCATACCCTTCAAAAGCAAATACCCTTCCAACATCAGTCTTAATTCATGTGCTTAAAAGTTTGTGGGAAGTCGAGAATGAATCATCTCGACTTCTTCAAGAAGATATCCTTCACTAAAGGAGAGCTGAATACAACTGAAACTCTTAAGCTATCAAAATTCACATATAAATGAAACTCATTGGATATTCAGTTAAAACATATGTATATATGGAACCGTAATTGTGCCACACTTGCAAACAGGAGTCAATGTTTTACCTTCTTGACCAATGGCTTCCTCACCCTCCAGCTGCAGGAAAACATCTTCCAGCGTTGTCCTGCTAACCTCATAATTAACAACCCCCTGCAGAAGACTGCTCTCGAGACGGCTGAACAGATCTGCAGCACGGAAACAGCCAGATTCAGCCCAGCGACCGAGGTCAGTGTTGAGCAGAAACCCAGACTGGCGTGATCAATGTTTTACTTCCTAGCGTTCGTTCACATCGCTAATCTCCATAACTTTTAAAAGCCACGGCAAAATTATTGTGCCTTTAGAGGTAAGCAGAAAATTCAGGGTTCTTGGTTACCATGGTGATCCTGGTGGGAGACCCATCCTCAAACCAGAGGAGGCTCAGTGGATTTTAGTTCGTAGATTAGTTGGTGGGTTTTCTTTTGTTCATCTGCAGTGCTGATAGTAGTATGCCCATTAGAGGCTTTCTTTAAGGCTGATGTTTACGCAGCTCTGACTTTCCTAATCCCATGCAGTATGGACCAGGGAATAGAGTTATTCCCTTCACAGCAACTTTGCTTTCGGCTGTTCCCACCACTTGGTTTCCCTTTACAACCCTGGCACGACAACAGGTTTTTCTTACCTGGGAAGCTGTCAGTGTTCTCCAGAGGTAGCATATACCCCAACTCTCCCCGCTTCTGCCCTGCGAGCGCGGCACCGGGGATGTACTGTCTGACCAGGGATGAGGTAAGCTCAGGGTCACACACGTCATTTATGCACATCCTGTTTGTATTAAAAAGCAATTGCTATTATATTAAGTGAAAAAAAGAGAAAAGCATGCATCATCCATTTAAAACACAAAGCCAGTGGTCGTTCTTCAAGCCGTAGGGAAAACTCCAAAACTGGGCAGCATTTCAGGGGGATTATTTATGGATGTCTGCAGTGCCCCTGGTTTTGCCATGCACGCAAGAAATAGTTGAGGTTAAGAATAATGATCCCGGCCAATACTGCTAAACCAAGAACACAGAAATTCAAATCCAAAGGAAAACAACTTTACATTAAAGCCGTCGTACGTCACTCTGGCACCACAGAGTATGTGGAAATTGCAATTCCTCTTAGTCTGGTCCCCTTTCAGCTGCGAAGGAGGTTGCAAAGTCATTTTAGCTGCATGCTCGGAGCTTTCAAGATTGGATTCCAAAGAAAAGCAACTTGCTATCCAAAGCAAGATACTTTTGGCAGCCTCAAAAGTCTTCTAAAATGAATTGTCAAGATTTCTATTACTCTATATAGAAACTCGGTGGAGACACAGACTCTACAATACAATACATCAACTAGAAGCTTTTTATGAAAAGAGCGATGACCAAAAATAAAAGGATTTACCTTAAGTGATAGCCAATTCCCCATTTTCTCTTCAAGTACAGAGATGAGCCAACACACTGTAATCTCCCGTTTGAGAGAAAAGCTTTCCGATCTAAGGAGGTACGAATACAAAGGATTTAGGGTGGATTTACAGCAGTGCAACAGACTGACCTCACTCTGCTCCTTCTGAACTCAACAGACATTTTTATTACGAAGTCGAGAGGAGTAAAACCAGGCCAGAGCTGACGTTTTTTTTCTTTTTGAACCGCTGCCTTTCTCCTAAGCACCAAGGTTAATCTTTTAATTATGTATTCTTGGAGGCTTGTGGAAAATTTCCCATGCAGCCCAGGAGCAGTAAGGAAATACGAAAGATATTAATTCAAACAATATCACTAATTCGTGTGGCAGCTGCTAGTCATATATCCAGATAATATGGAATTGCTTCGTCCTGAAGCAGAGCACGAGCAAAGTCTTGGAAGGGCACCTCAGCCCAGTTTTAGCCTCTGCCCAGCCTGGGTTGGGCGGTCGCTATCGGACAAAACATGTCCAGCGAGCACAGAGTGCATCATGGCTTGACCCATACGTGGGTTCTGCAACGGGAATCCCTCGTTTTCAAACCGTAGGTCAACCACAGCGCAAAAATCTGGGCTCACCAGCATGAACATCGGCCTCCTCCATGGACTGGGTCGTGAAGAGCGTCACGCGGCCAGCCTGGCGCTCCTTCAGAAGGCTCCACACATGGTGCCTGGAGCAGGGATCCAACCCAGCTGTCGGCTCATCTAAAAGCAACACCTGCAAAGGCGAACAAGGTCAGACCTCCACGCGTTCAAGACAGCGTTTCCATGCGTACATCATCTCATTTTATTTCATTTCATTTCATCCTTTTTATGATCTCACTCTAAGAACGAAATGCATCCTCACATATCAGCCATTTTTATTGCTCTTTCTCCTATTACAATATTATCACCGTTTTTATTTAAAATACAGTTCTCGTTGACCTAGGTTCCTCGTTCCTTCCAGCAGCCAAGTGAATTAGTAGGTCAGCAGACTTGGAGTGCCAGGGGAAGAACACAGATGTCTGCGTGCCAAGTCAAAATGCAAAACTATATGCTAAAGCAGTATGCAGTGTGTGTGTGTGTAAATATGACCGGTCCCTACCTGGGGATTCCCTAAAATTGCAATTCCAAGAGACAATTTTCTTTTCTGTCCGCCACTCAGAGCATTGGCGCAGACATCCTGAAGGTCGGTGAGGTCCAGCATCGCGAGAACTTTCTGCACCTTGGCAATACACAAAGACAAGAGCCAGATTTCCAAAGCACTGCTCGCATTTTAATTCATACACGGCTACGCACAGTACAGGAGAGTGTAACTTCAAGATTTTAAAATTATCTTCTTTGAAAGGATTTGCTTAAGTACTGCAAATCTGAATTATAACCCTTAAGATATGAGGATAAGAAAGAATTGAAAAGACACTTCTCCCCTAAATTAGGCTTGTTCTCATCTCCACAGAACATGATGCTGGTGATGATCTTTTATAAAGAAAGCTCAAAGTGTCCGAGATGCCGTAAAACAGAGGTCGGACAAGCACATACCAACCTCTTGCTCTACTTCCTTCTGCCAAATCCCCTTGACGTGAGCGAAAGTTCTCAGGTTTTCCTTCACCGTTAAGGCTTCAAAATGCAAATTAAACTGGGGACAAATCCCAACCATTGCCTGAATCCCTTCCATATCCTGTATTTCAGACACTTGGTAGTTGTATATCATTGCAGAACCTGCACACAGGAACGAATGAAACAAATTTCACACTGTGCAGTATTTCCCAGTAATAAGGGGAAAGCAGACTGCTGTGCGTTCATACCTTTGACAATAATTCCAGCATTGTGGGGGTTTCTCAAGTGTTTTGTTTTGTTTTGCTTTGTTTTTTTAAAAAAAGGCAAAATAACTTTGTGTTGTCCAAAGCTTTAATACCATTCAAAAATATTTCAGAGCACCAAATCTCTCCCTTAAGAACTAAGACATATTTCCTAAAGGTATGCAGCTCATGGAAAACATCAGGCCATCCAGATGGAGAAATAACCATCTGGTTTTGCTTGCACACATGAGCGTATCCGCAAGGGATGCATTAGCCCTGAAGCTCCGGTTGAAGGAGCAATCTGCACTGACAACAAGCCAGACTGAATAACTGAGGGAAAGCTTGTATTTTTGCATCTTTAACCCCTTCCACTCGAAAAAAAAACAAACATCACCTCCTCTTCAGCATTCAGGTCGGTCATCGTACCTGCTGAAGGCTTGGAAAACCCACTGAGCACATCTAAGAGAGCAGTTTTTCCAGATCCACTGTGACCAAGTAACGCGGTGATCTGGCCTTCATAAACACTTAGAGACAAACCTAGAACAGAAATAGGATGACATTAGGATGGACGCTTGTGAGAAATAGGCTTGTACCTGTAGCTTGCTGCCAGGTACGGCAGAGAGTGACATTTCTTTTGGAGCCAAGAGGGAAAAACACAGGTCTAAACCCACGGGTCGCATCTTCAGAAGTTCAGACTAAACTTAGTAAGGAACTTGCAGTCACGTCTTGATTGAACTGAGGGAACAAGTGTATTAAATTCAATATTTAAAGAATTTTGACTTCTGTTTTCTATGAGGTTCATAACCTTTTATTTTAGCACGGCCAAGAGAGAGTCCACAGGAAGAGAAGAGCCCATCGCCTTTCCAACGCGTGACATGTCAAGAGACTTCAGAGCAGCCAGACTTTCCTACCTCATTTCTTTTTAAAAAAAGAATTTATTTTGTAGTTTTGTGGGTTCTTTGTGTTGTTTTTTTTTTACTCAATATAAACCTTTGAGGCAATACTCATATTTTCACTGTCACTTGGAGTTCTTGTCAAACAAAGGCATTTACCAAATATCCCACAACTATGCTGTGACTATACCAACCACTTGCCTACCCATGGTGGGCAGATGTGGAAGTGCTTGGAGAACGCTCGGCTATAGCCAGGGACCAAAAAAAACAAGTTTTGTTTGCCCAAAAGAGTTTACATTTTCAGAGGGCAGCTTTGAGAGCTGATTTTTATCGTGGTTCACGGTTGCAAAACCCACTGCTTTTAAGGAGATTTCCGCTGTTGCAAAAAATAATAAGTAGTAATTTTCCTGGAGTGAAGAGGAAGATAACAACCTGGTAGAAATTTGCCAGTAATTTACCCCAGCAGAAATAATCATTGCATAATACATTTTAACAGTGCCTGAGGCAGAATTAACTACACCCAGTACATTTCAAAATAGTTTGAGTTCATATCTAGGGAAAAATGAAATTAAAAGAATGCCAAAACCTCTCTTACCCCTTAAAGCTTCAGTTCTCTTGTCCTTCTTCTTGTATAATTTTTTAATATTGTTTAATCTAAAGGAAAGGTAAGCAAGCCATTACTATTGAATCTCACAACTTCGGCATGTTTTCTCTGCCTCGAAGTAACCTTTGAAAACTACTGGAAGAATATTCCTCAACCTCCTGCTCAAACTGCTCCTGCTCACTACCATCAGGGGTTAGCGTAATTCCATCTGAAGGGATTCCTTTATATAATTAGTTTCTTATACACTTAAAAGCAGAATTAACTAATGTGATTTTCTGAAAGATGTTTAAATGGTTTTAAAGTCAAACTCAATGACCGCTTTGTGAATGAAGTGGGAAGCCCTAGGGAATGAGAAAACATGTGGTTATACAGTTAAAAAGCGATGACCTAGCTATTACTTTAGCAATTTATATTTGCTTTCTAGTAATAAGCAATGGGCAGCAACAGCACTGGGCCAAACTAGCCCCGTAAGGGTGTAAATAGCGTCTTATACAGCTCAGTCCAGCAGCAGCGTTCCTAAAGACAACGGTGACGGGGAGCGGACTCCCTGCTGCTGCCCTGCAAAGAGGAAATTTCTGGGCAGTAAGCCAGTCCCCGGCACAGAAGATACCCCATGTCCAATAAATGTTCAAATCCAGCTCTGGAGCAGAACGACACACCGAACAAACCCTCCCTTTCCTGTATTTGCCATTCGCCTTACCTGTATATGTCAGGCGGCTCAGCCTAACGTTCACCAGTGCAACACGGGTGCGCTCTCTCGAGCCAAATATAGTGTGCAGCGTTATATTTTTCATGCCTACAAGAGTCTTTACCTGATTGCCTCCTTCCCGTCAAAGCCTGGAGGCATCGGCTCGGTGTTATTGCTGAGGATGGGGTCGTGGCTGCTCTCGCCGCCAGCTCGCACCCCCATGTACCCGCCGCGGGGCTTGAACCAGTACGACGGTCTCAGGAAGAATGAAGGCGGATACGGTACTCCGTACTTGCCTAACTCGGGAACAAAGAAGGTGAAGTATCAACCCAAACCTGCTACTTTGATAAACGTCACGTGCAGCCACCTCTTCCTCTACAGCTGCAGAACAAACACAGCCTTTCGGCAGCGTAAAAGGGTTGGTACGTTCTGCAAAGTTCTCCACTCGTCCATATCTGCAAACGCAGAACAATCACAGCAAAGACCTCATTGACCACGTCTTCGGCCCAGAAGTTATAGGAAAATCAGGTCAAGTCCTACAACGTCCTTTTAAACCCGGTGGTTAGGGCTGCTGGAGTAGATGTAAAGGATCTCAGGGCCTCGCTGCAAGATTTAAAATTCCTTTTGGAGCCTGTTTTTGAGGCAGGGCCCAATGACGTAGCTTTGTGCACCCAGCTTCTGGGAAAACAGGATTCTTCCCGATCATTTTTTCCCGAGCAATACAGCAAATGCCGTTTTCAGCCCCTCACGTATCGTGGCACGGCTCATTGCTGTTAAGATGCCATCCCATGACCTGACCAGCTCGCTACCCAGGACACCTTTTTTGTTGTTCCCCGTAGATTACAGCTCTATCCCACCACTTCTTTGGCACCTTTCTCCTTATGAGGGGAGAGGATTATAGAAGAAAAATGCAAGGAAATTTGTATTCTTTCCCCTCACATTTCTACTTACCAGGCAAAACCTTATCAAAGTAGATGGCCAACAGCAGATACAAGACACCATCAAGGGTCAGTATGATGTATAGGTTAAATAAAGGGTAGAATTTTGATGTAAGGGCCGGTCCATATTTTTCTAATTTTACCATCTAGGAGGGGAAAAAAAGCACAAGTCAGATGCGACACTTCCTTTAGGATCAGAAGTGCTTCAGTAAGCTGAATTCAAAATTGTGCAGAAATTGTTTCTACACCAGAAGAGTGATGCACACAGCATTTGCTGGGGCAGCACCTCAAGACCTCGCGGTTCTGGCAGATCTCTGGGTACCCACCAGACACATCCCACCACTGCAAAAATTTTCCAGAGATGGAAATTTATTTTATACACAGCGCTGGTAAAATTCGTGATGCAATTGAGAGTCTAATAATATTTGTTATGAATTAGCACGTACGTCTTGGAGTCAAATTTTCTTTTTACAAAACATCTAGGGCAGAGGGGTATGATTGGGTCGTTAAGGCAACACAAATCACGTCCGACAGCTACTGTTGTCTGGCAGAAGTCTGCAGTGTGTTTGCTGAGGGCTGAACGTCTATGAAGTGGCGGCTTTATTTTGAACGTACCTTTGAGATGCCAGCTGTAAAGGCAAAAGGACTGAAGAGATTAAAGATCCATTCCAAAGACGGTGGTAGTTTTTCAAACAGTGTCAAAAAGCCCAGCAACCCAAAGATGACGTGAAGGACAAATCCCACGAAACTGGCAATATTTGGCTGCTTTAACAGCGAGCTGAGCATGAAAGAGAAGTGAATCTGCAGCAGAGGAAAGCAGGAGTTAGAAGGATGCATTTCTGCTGGGTGATTAAAAAACAACATGAAAATCCACCAAGCAACTTTAGAGACCCAGCTGAGTTTCAGTTGTCCCCCTAGAGATGCGCTCGGGGCTGGCATCGTTTAGCAGACAGCTCTGATGTTTAGGGCAGGTCTATAGGGGCGGACGGATCAGACCCCTCTCGGCCTCCCGCGGCAGCCGGGTGGAAGGAGACAACCCTGGTCCCAGGGCACGCAACATCAGCCGTCCCATCCATGCTGGCGTTAGCACCTCTCTTTACTCCAATTTCAAGTCAGAATCTCCCAAAATGTAAAAGGAGTGATAGATCAGCCTACCAATTATAACAATTAATCCCAGTAGCGGAGAAGGTTTTGTTACGTTCTCATACAACGCCCAGCCCCGGAGTGCTCTGTAGTCTTTGAGTTTTAGACGTTTTGATTAGGAAATGGAAAAAACGGTGCATCGTTTAAGAACACAAAAGCGGACTTACAGATGCTATGCCATAAAAGAAATAAAAAAAATATATTTCAAAAAAGTTGTGATCATGGATGACTCCTTGAATCGTGATCAGTGTCAGCAGACTTGCCGTTATCGAAATGTAAACGGCGTACAGCAAACTCCACGATAACCTACAAATGAAGGCACAGTTATTTTTGCCCCTGTACATGACAGCACTTGCCATGACACAGCCAATACAAGACTCACTCTTTTTAATTCAAATACTTCGGCACTCCACATACACTTCCATTGAGAGTTTCCAGATTGGAAAACTGCCAATATCCATGTCTTGCACCTACCCAAATCTCTGCAGACACACCGATGCCCACAAAGAGCCATGGGGCACCCAAGCACAGGCTCCGCAGCCAGGAACATTTATTCTTACGCTTTTCCCAATGATGTGAAATACTCGTGCTCAGGCGGCTTTGGAAACCCGCTTTGATAGACCCTATGTCCCCCCGTGCTTCATCATTTGCAGTTTTCTCCAAAATTTGTTGTTTCTTCCCTTTTTGTGCTCTGTGTGTGTATCCTGGAGGCAAGCAGCACCCCAAAACCAGAGCCTTGCTACGCACATCTCTGCTGGGCAAAGAGTGCTCTTCCTCTTTTTTTGGGGGGGAGGGGGAGGAGAGCGGAGCGAAGTGTAACAAACACCACCACCACCACAATCCTGTATCGGAGCAATGCGCCCGGAAACTGAGGTCCTCCAGCAAATGGTACGTCACAGATAAAAGCAGCAAAGGTTTTTTGCTTCAGTAATATGCAAATCTCGGCTTCAGAGAGCCCAGAGGGATGGTGAGGCGATTGCGAAGCGCTGCTGCGGGGAATCGCTGCTGCTCTGCTGAGCAGTGGTACCAGACCCACACCCATCCTGCACGCTAGTACACCTCTTATACGCATAAGATAATATAATTTCTGTAATTACACAGTTTATCTCTGTGAGACTTACCAGAATGCGATATCTTGCAAACCCATTGCTCTCATTAATACCTTGAGCTTCTTTTTCTCTCTCAAAACTTTCACTGATAAAAAGTACATATATGGGGAGAAGCACAATATAATGTAAATAATAAACCAAATATAATCCATCTTATACACAAGTTTGATCGCGGGTGATTTCAGGCGAACGCCGCTAATTGACTTCATCTCTTCCCAAACAGAATGGTTTGTTTTCATCTAAAGAAAAGAAATTAGCTGTTAATTTGATTTTCTGTAATGAAACAGCCAACATCAGAATAACCAGGTTTTCATAAGCATGAAAATTATTAGTAAGTCAATAACAACGTTACACTTGTGAGTGGCGAATGACCTCAATATTTAGTATCTGTTTGCATCGCCTTGTAATAAACACCAACGCTGCCTTTAGCCATGAGAACGATCTATTATTCTTTTAACTTTTGAATCACACTACGTATTTAAAAAGTTAATGATGACAGAAAATGAACTGGTTTGGTTTTTATTTTTATTTATTTTGGTTGGTTGTTTTTATAAATTTACAAATAATTCCGGAAAGAACAGAAAACATATTTTCCATCAGGATCATACTTACCTCTATGACTGCGGCATCAATGCTGGACTGCACTGATAGGAAACCCGCGTACCAGTACGATGGGACTTTGCAGTCACTGGACGAAAAATTGAAGCAGGTATCTGTGGGAAAGAAAAAAAAAAAGAATCTGATCTATATGTTTCCATATGTATGTGTATTTGTGTAGTTACGTACATGTGAGGGGTTGGAAATGTATTTGAGTTAAGAGAGGAAATCGAGATTTCGTTTTACTCAGCCTTTTTCCTGGAGCAGCCGTTTGTCTCCAAGAACAATGTGGTGTTGGGCGTTGGTGGCTTTGGCTCCATGGGCTGCCTGGTGTGGCATCAACCCTGTCACCGCCGCGCTGAAGAGCCGGCCGCGCTCAGCTCTCCTATTTTGGCAGGAGCCCGGGCTCAAAGTACAGCGCCGGTACAGGTGCCCAGTGCCGAGGGCAGGAGAGGAGCATCTCTCGGGGACCCAGAGCGTCTGCCAGGAGCCACTGGCTGGGGTAGGCAGAATACACGGCCTCTCCATCATTTCCATTTCCCAAGAGCCGTTCTTAGCAAAATACCTCCCTCCCCCCCATCAACTGATGAACTCCTTTGCCTTTTTATCTGAATATAAGTTGGTTGTGGTTTTTTTTTTCTGCTACCTTACTACTTTTAGTTAGTAAATAGGGGTGTATTTGGTCAAAGAAGTAGCACTGTGGACAAACGTGCGTGCAGGTTTATGTTTTAATGTATTAAACAGATGTCCATCCGCTACACGTTAGAAGCACATTAGTGCACGCAATGCTCATTTTCAGGTCGTGATTTGACATGATGAGACATAGAAGGGAGAGCGACTACAAGGACTGTGGATAATGTGTATTTGTTCTTATTTTTTTTTTTTCTCGGGCATTTGTTTCCTTCTAAGTGAACAAAACCTCAAATTCTAATTAATATCTTTCTTGAACCATTTAACACATACAGCCTCGAAGCCTTCTGAGTGGCACGGCAGCAGAGAGATCCAGCTAAGCGTTTTTTTTTAAATGTAAAAATCAAGTTCTCTGGTTTCATTTATTGTGTTACCGATGTGTTCAAAGGCATCATTTGGAGGCACCACTCTGTAGTTTTGAAATCGGAGATGGTAGGAGAAGTCATCCTTAAAAACAACACCAATAATGTCTCCCTCCAAAATTCCTCTTGTTTCCATTTTTTTCTCGTTTTCTACCTCTTCTAGCACTATACCTGCCATTAAAAAAAGGAGAAAAAAAACAGGAAAGAGAAAAAAGAATAAAAACCGTGACAGCTGAAACTTTGATTAGTCATGCAACAACGTGAAAATGTGCACCAGCCACAATCTGTACCCTCAAAATTTGTATTGTCCAAAGCCTTTTCTCCCCCCACCACAACGAAGACCGCGGCGCCCACAGCGTCGGGGTGGGTTCAGGCACTGCAGCCACCAGGATTTAAGAGCAGCGTTACCCGTCATTGCAGACTCCGAAGCCACTTTGCTCATTATTCGCCTGGTGGTGTTTGTTACAGGTGTGTACGCGAGCGTAACTCCCGTAGCGTTAAAGGCAGGGTCATCTAATCGTCCAAGGAAGTCGTAAGGGATTTCTTGCCGCGGGTAGTGAAATATCATACTCGTTGACGTTTGTATTATTAAGAGAAAAACCACCGAGGTAATCCATTCCTAGGGGAAAGGAAGGAAACGCAAAGGTGAGCGGCAGCACAGCGACGTGGAGGTTGGGTGGTACGGAAAGTGTCTTCGTCATCCAGCGCTGGTCTGGCGGCGCAGTCCGGCTCCTCCGGCCGTGAATGACTTCTTTCTGTAAATGGGGAAGAGCTATTTCACAGGTGTAATAACGTGAAAGCAGGAGGAACATTCCAAGTGAAAAACGTGTTTTCTTAGTACCAGAGCCAACGAGGTCTGCTGATAATCGTACACCCGCAATGGTGAATCGGACATTGTGTTCCTCTGCACAGTGCAGAAACGGGATCAACAACCAAAAGCAACAAAGCAGCTTCGTAACAAGCCCGGATTACGCTGTGATATTGCAGTGTCACAGGAAGAAGTGTAACTGCTGACATTCTCCAGAGAACCACATTACCAGCTGAGTCTTCTCATGTATCACGCAGTATAAAAACAATGCAATGTAAAAGTACTTCGTAGTGGAAATCTTACCTTCCCTTTGGAAGAACCAATACTTGCCTGAAAACTTTCTGTCTTCATCCTCCACACCAGAAGAATATTTTTCCACAGGAGAGCACGGGTTTGCTGAAATATTTTTGAGGCTTTCTTGAATATCCCCTGCATTTTCCCGGCTAGGGTGAGAAAGATAATATCGTTTAGAATAAAACAGATCACTGGAAGTTAATGTATTTAGTCGAGTAAACACCACTCCAGAGGAAGCCAATAACATGCCAAAGGTTAAGAGCTTTTCTCAATTTTTCGATTTGGACAACCAAGGAGAAGTTCAAAGGAAGTAGTCCAAGATCACGCAAGGGAACAGAGAGATGGGCTGGACTCAGCTGCCTCTTCCCTGGGCAGATTCGTCCTTCTTCAGCCCAAAGAGGCTTTGCAGAAAAAGGCATTCAAGTGGCTATAGTTTGATTCTTCACCTACATAAAATTAACAACAGAGAAGCCAGTCTGTCCTGCACTGAAAATGTGAGAAGACCGAATGGCATATAGGAGAAAGAAGACATAAATTTTAATTTTCTTTTTGTCACGCAGTTATTCAAAATACTTAAAACATACACGATCTGCAGCAGCTGCATCAAGTCCAGCTCCTGAGTGCTGTAGCTCTGCTCTATGTGGCGCATCCGAGCTGAGCCTCAGGTCCTGCGTTTCTTGCAGTGAATTTACCTCTCGCCTTAGACATGCGGTAACTGAACCCTAAAACATCCCCATTAGATACATGCCTTCTCCCCACATCATCTATAGGGGAAGGCAGCTGCCACCCAGGAGGTGGTTAGATGCTATAGAAGTAGCCTAAAATAGATGCTGCCAACGTCTCCCTTAAGCAGGCCGGTGAGAGACCAATTTTTCATATTTTCACCCAAATGCGAATACAATGAATTACATCTCTTGTACAGCCAAAGCAGGGAAGCATTAGAACGCCAGTGTGGCTCTTTATGCCCTCCTTGGTATGAGCAGGGAGTATTTATCGGGGCATATATTTATGGGGAATATTTTTTTTTTTCAGCTCCAGTTTGGATCATGTGGCCAAGCAGCACATAGGCTGTGCGAGAACAACAGCGATTTCAGAGCGATGGGTTTCACGACCTTCCCAGAAGCAAAACAGGGGAGGGAACCTCAGAACATATTTTTGTATTTTAGTCCTTTAAAAATGACCGAAACCAAAAATCAAAGCAACCTCAAACGCATTGTGCTCTTTTCCCCTCGGACATCGTTTCCTGATTTCGTGGATCGGGCAGCTGGAGTTAATAAACGGTTCTACTACTCTGTTCCCTTCATTGTTTGTTTTTGGAAGAATTAAATATTTGCGTACTCCAGGGGCGATGGATCCAGAATCCCTGTTTACCCTCTGACTGTTAGCACACGGCTTATCTCCCCGGCCCTCTGCTTTCCCTGCCCGGAGCTTTCTCCCGCGCTTCCCCACCGCAGCCCGCAATGAAGGGGAAAGGCAATTAGGAAGGGATTTCTAGGAAGCGCCGCTCTTTTTTGCCCAGGTCTGGATTTCAGTCATTGTGAACTGACTGCAGCAGTCCAGCCCGGGACGTTGGGGCAGTAAACAAAGGTTCACGCTGGAGTATTTGGATAACACGGAAAACACGGCGGTTTTGTAAAAACAGCACTGAATCTCTACAGATGTAACAAATACTTCATTAAAAAGAAAAAAAAAAAAAAAGACGGAGCAAATCTAAGACTTTTTAAAGCATTCCAATTAAACATCTATTGGTTTTAATCTTATTTTTGCCTTTGGAGCAAGAAGCAAACGCCCCTGGAAGCTGAAATGTGGAGTCAGAAAGTCAAACAAACGATGCTGCCTACGAAGGCTGCGCGGACTTCATCAGGAAGAGTTCAATTTGAATCAGATATCGAGAGACGCAAAAGGTAAGGGGGAGAGGTGCCTCTACAAGCCCCGAGGTTCAAAACTGCAGATTCAGAAGACAAAACCAAACAGCAGAAATGTATTTTTTGGAGGCAATGCCGTTTGAGAAGCCTTAAACCAGCAAGAGCATCCCTCGTAAAACCAGGTGTCTCTGGAAGAATTTCTCTCCTGGGGACTCAGTAAACGCATCCAAACTTTTTGCTCCCCAGCAACACGTTTCCCAGGCGCCGGGATAACTGGTACTGGGACCCTGTGCCGAACTCTGCTCTACCAAAGGTTGGCCCAGGAAGGCACGGCCCGTATAACCACTTCATTGATTTACCATCTCAGATCCCTCAGATTCCTATATTTAACACCTCCTCAGTTGTTTGTTTTTTTTTTTTTTCCCCCCTCTAATAAAAACTTAACAGAGCAGATTGTGACTAACTCCGACGAGCGAGCTGCTCTTCAGGAGCAGTGGCAGGAACCTCTCGCCGTTGGCTACGCAGAGAGCACTGGGCGCTGCCGCTCGCGCTTCCCAGCGGAGCCGCCGGCATTCCCGGAGCCAATGATTAATCCCTGCGCACGGGGAGCGCAGAGGGGAGCGCGCTCCCTCCGTACCCTCCTCTTTGCCAGTTATTGCAAGCGCAAAAAACAGCATCTGGCCCCTACGCAGCCCCGTCTTTAACTCCTGACAAACACGAGCCACGTTTGTCCTGACTCTACTCTTTAACATAAAGTTTTTGAAACGGGGTTGGGGTGGGGTTTTTTTTTTTTTTTTTCCTACTCTCAACCCGAAAAAAAGTAGCTCTGAGCCTGCCCTGTGTCAAAGTTCAACGCTTCAGTTCGTACAGAGAAGCGAAATTTAAGGGGGTCCGTGTTTTTGGAAGCCTCTCCCGCTGCCGGCAAGGCTGGAGGAGGGGGAGCGAGGGGAGGGATCGCGGCTGGCAGGACCCGGCGCTCAACCTGTGGATCTTCGCCTGCAGCCAAAGAACAGCAGCGGTGAGAATCAAAATCCGCGGGCACCCAGAAAAGCGGAATATTTTGGCTCCTTTGCCTCTTAGATGCTTTGATGCGAAGCTCGATGTTTGTCAGAGAACAGAGCTGGGAAGTACAGCTGTTACGCATCCAGCAAAACACTGCGTTAACACAATCAGGAAAAAATTAATCACCAAACGCAACCCCTGCGTGAAAATGCCCTAGGTATAATTTTTCTCTTAACAAAAGAGAAACGTGAAATTCCTTACCCGATACCGTGTTTTCCATTAGAAACGTGTCTCCTTCAGCCCTGAGGTGCCCGGGCTCTCCGTCTCGTCGCAGGGCTGGCGCGGGATCGCCGCTGTAGCGCAGCCCGACGGCCGTGCCCCTCTCCGGCCTGACGTCAGAGCCCGCTCCCGCCGGCGCTCCTGGGGCAACGACCCCAGCGGGGACCAACACCTACAGCCAGCCGGCCCAGAGCTCGGAGGTACTAACCTGACGGCGTCGCGGTATTTAACACGACGCGCGCATCGCGTGCCGTACAAAAAGCCTGGTTCTGTCGGGTTTATGAGCGCTGGGGGGAGCTGCAGCGGGAGAGGCGCTGCGCCCGTGCCCGGAGCCAGGGCGAGCGCCAGACCCCGAGCGATGGCGAAGCAACCTCGTCCCTGCCTGAGCTGCTCCGCAGGGAAAACTTCGCCGCCTTCTCCCCGTCTTGCTCCGAGCTCGGGTCGGCGAGCGCTCCTTCCTCGGCGGAGGCGAACCCTGCGTCCCAGGACCGGCGGGATTTTTAGCTCTCGTTTCTCTTTTCCCCTTTGTTTTTAATAATTTCTCGCTAGTTCCACTCCTTTTAATTGCTTTTCCAGCAGCTGTCAGACAGCTGGAATCAGGATGGGGTTTGTTGGGGTGGGATTTTTTTTTTTTTTTTTTTTTCCTTTTAAAAAAATAGCTGTCCAGTGGATCTGCGTTCAAAACAGGGAGGTGAGGAAATCGGATAAGCCAGGAAATCCAAATGAGTTGGAAGGGCGTACAGCCGCGCGACGATGCAAGTAGTTAAAGGAATTCGACTGTCCTGGAACTTCAACGGCTTGAGGACTCTGCATCTCATTTGCAGAGCTGACTAAAACCACAAAAGCCGCCTGGTCGTTGCTTAACAAAAGGCCGTGGCTCTTCTGCAGCTGCCGATTTACTCATTTTCAAGGAATGAGCTCATTTCGGAGAGGAGCAGAGCCTTTTCCTCCATCACTTCCTATTGGGCAACAAGTGAGAAACGAGGAAAGCTACTCGTAACGGCAGAAAGCGCATCCCAACTGCACTTCATTAAAAAAAAAAAACAACAAAAATCACCCCGTTTCTGACACATCCCCCGTGCCATGGCGTGCTGGCGGTACCTGGCGCGGAGCCCTGGCATACCCGCACGGGATCTACAGAAAATGCATTTTAACAGAAAAATGACACCTGCTCCTTGGGGTTTCCCATCCCGTGTACCGGCTGCTGCTCCCGGCTCTGCCGCTCCAGTGGGAGCCCGCTCCAAGGCAACCCCTTGGGGCTTCACTGGCAAGCAGCTAGGGAGCACGTGGCATCCCAAAATATCATTCATTAAATCCCCAAGCAGTTGCTCCACAGGATTCCCAAGGAGGGGAACTCGGGACCGACCTCGGATCACGTACCGGGAGGAGGAGAGGGGCTGGGGACGGCGCAGCATCCTCCGAGGGGGACACTCCAAGCAGCGCGTTGCAGGAAAAAGGAGAACTGAAAGCTCTGGGAAACTCTTTTTGGTCAAGGAGAAATTCAGCACGCTAAGTTAGGGATTTTCTGAAGATCTCTTAAAGGAAGCATTACAAGGGAATGCATTAATCTTACAGCTTTAAAAAAAAAAAAAATAAAATAAATGGCACACTGCCCTTAACACGCTATTAAAGAAAAACTAGTATGAAAACCTGGGAACTTTCGCCAAGTTCAGGTTAAATTTCTGTGGGGTTATTTTCCTCCCCAGTGAGGGGTCCGGGGAGAGTGAGGCACAACCCCCTTTCCTTTTTCGAGGTCCTTAGCTGACCCGCAGGGCTGGAGGTGGACCACCTCCTCCTCCTCCTCGGCAGCGGGTCCCGCCGGAGCTGGCCGTCCCCCGCGGCGGTGGTGGAGCAGGCGGCGTTCTCCATCCCCTCCGTTCAGGGGTTTCACCTTCCACCTTCAGCCAAACCTCTCAGCAACACCATTTCGCCGCCCCTCGTGCCGGAGGGAGCACCCATCCGGCCCCGGTCTCGGACAATGGCTCCAACCAGAAAAATCAATTTTTTTTTTTTTTTTTTTTTCTCTTTTCGGTGGGGTTAATTTTTTCAAGTGGACGAAGGCAGTGCAGCCCCCCCCCCCCCCCCCAACCCCCCCAGCTCTGCCCAAGCCCTCTCCCCTGCACCCCCCGGTGTGCCCCAGGGAACAGCAAAGGCTTTCAAAAAGAGTCCCCCCCCCAATTTCCAGCACGGCAAAACAGACGCGCGAAAGAAACACGAGCATTTAACAATCCCATCCATCTTTATTTTGGTAGTACTTTCTGCTGGAAAAGGAAAAACCTCGACTTTACAAATACAGCAAAGTGGTAAAAGAAAGACGGGTGTATGAAATCAAACCGCGAATGACTCAAAGCGCCCGACGGCAACGTCAGGAGGAGCGTTACAAACATGTCGCCTTTAGACGCGATACCTTCTGTTTCCTGCTACTGGATGTCGGCTACGCCATAGGCTTCATTCGCTACACAGAGGGATTCTTAAAATAAGGGCTTTTCTTGGTAATGTAAACAAAAATCAGACACGTTAAATGCCTCCATAGAAAAATACCACCTTATAATAACACCGCAGAGTAAACGCATCTTCCACGTTTGGCTGTATCAGCTAACAAGTTCTCACTGCGACCCTGCAAGGTAACTGAAGCCATTATAGCCGGGAACGGTGGGACAAAGTGAACCAATTTGCCCCCACCCCACCCCCCCCCCAGCCCCAATCCAGCCACCTCAGCTCCGGTTCATCTCCCAGAGCGCACACTGGGGGGTGTATGGTGCGGCTGGGATTCGGCATCCCACCGGTAACACCTGAACAAAGGGACTTAAAATGGCAGGAATAAAGCTCTGGAGCTTCCAGGGCATTCTCCGGTTTAATTTTTAATCTCTTCTGGCCATTATAGACATCATATGACACTCTGAAAGACTTTTGACACAACACACTGTGATCACAGTGATGTTTCGGGGAGGTGCCTTACGCCCCGTTGACACACGATGTCACCGCGCCAAAAAGATCCCACCCAAACACTGCAGTTAACTTGACGAGCCAAATTCTTGGTACGTGTCAGGGCACAAACACAGTGCCACCGTCAGCTGGGTTACTCCGGGGTAAACAAGAACAGTGCCGAACAAATCCAGATGCCAATGGAAGTTTTCACGCCATCCATTCGAAACGTTAGAAAATAAACTATTTGAAAGACGGCGATGTCACCCAGACAGCACCGAACTACTTTACGGACTATTTAACTCTGAGCATAAGTTAAAAGAGTGACACTAAGATGTCAAAGCGAACAGGTCACAGCTGGACTTTCCCACGGGCGGGCGGACAGAGCGCGCTGCGCCTCGCCGGACAGATGGGCAGATGCCACTCAGCTGAAAAACCATTTGCAAAAAGAGATGGAAGTAACAAAGGTGGAATTTGGAGAAGCCTGGAGGTACAGACACGGGAAGGCATCGCGAGACAAAACTGTGGGTCCCACCTTTCCTCCACATAGAGGAAAATGCCGAGAGCGAGCGGCGGGCAGCAGGGATGCAGCCGGGAGCAACGGGCTAAATAAAAGGCTGCATAAAGAAAAAAAGAGCCGAATTTGGGTAATTTTTCCGTTTCTTTACAGGGAAGCTTCAGCCCTAGAAAGGTCACTACTGGAGCCGCAGTTCAGAGGCGGCTGCTGTAACCCTATTTTTTCCCCCTCTCTTTCGGCACCAGCCCAGGAGAGGGGGGGGTACGCCGCGTCCCACGGCTCAGGGCTCACCCACCCCCGCAGACTCACGCTCGGCGCCCCTGAAGGGAAGGGACCTTTCCCCGGGGAAGCAAACGGGACGTCCGGGTGTTTCTGCAGTTCTTGGGCTCAAGATTTGAACTACAAAACAAAATCTGTACGTTTACGTGCAATCTACGGGCACAAAAGAGGAAGAAAAAGTTGCACACAGAGCTCACATCTCCCCATAGTGCAGTAAGAAATTAAGGGAAACAGATTGTGGCGCAACGTGATGATAAACCATTATCAGACGTATAACACACATTATTGCCTGACAATCACAAACAGTTGGGACACAGAACTCCACCTTAAGCCACAGTTTTTTTGAGTTTTCGCAGGAAAAACAAAGGTCTTTTCTAACTTTAATGCGAAGATATAGAATAGATACGACTTATGAAGCCAATGTTTCAATATAAATGCATCTCTATATTTGTTCACTGTCGGACACAATGAACTGTTAGCAATCTTTAATTTCAGCTTATAAAACTAAAAAAGTGATGATAGCTTTGTGTAGAAAAAAAACAACAACAACAACAAAATATTTTCAACGTACATCTGTCATATCTTAAGATAAAGGATCACACATTCTGCTCTTCTCAGTGCTTCTGTGCAAAGCGAAGGCACCATTCCTACCGGTGAGGCTGTGAATTTGGATGTGATTTTTGGGGGGTTGACGAAGGTGAATGAAAAACTGCCGGGGCAGGACAAAGCAAACGTTCCGGTGCTGAGCACAGTACTGCATCACTCACTGCTATCACAACAAAGACGGATTAGGAAATGCTGTTGCACGTACTTATGAATTCACTGTCAAGAGAAACGAAAACATCTACAAAGGGCTGTCTCTAAAAACAGCCGGCAGGAGACACACCCTTACACCCAACAAAAGAATCAGACTGGTTTTAATGAAGACGAGAAATACTCACACCAATCTCCGCAAATCCCGTAACTACACAGTTATGTCTTTGTACTTTTACCAAGCGGGGGGTGGGAGAGGGGTGGGAAAAAGAAACAGCATCCGCTTCTGCCCCCCCTCCCCCCCTCCCCCCCCCCTTTTCACCCCGCAGCACATGCATCACAAACACCAACGCCACCCGGGACGGCAGCAGGCGGCAGCCCCAGCTGCCAACCCGCAGCGCAAAGGGGTACGAGCGCTGACAAGTGCCGTATTATATCTGTAAATGAACCTTTTCGCGTTGGTCGGAGACCCAGCTCAGCTCCCGGTGTCATTCAGGACCCTCTTCGCAGTGAATACGATTGCTTCGGAGTGGTTTTCCCCCTCTCTTCTAAGCAGGTGTGTCTTCTAAGCGTAAGCAGGGACGGAGCAGCCGGCGGGGGAGCGGGACCTTGCCGGGGACGCGCGTCGGGCAGGAGGCACGGCACGGCCCCGCCAACCAGCGACACACCAGCAACAACTGGTTTTGCTCAAACGCACGGCTCCCAGCAAGGAGAGCCCGACCCCGGGCAGGCGGCGGCGGCGGCGACTGACTGCCATGGCAGCATCTCCTCGCTCGACGCAAACCGGGAAACAGCGAGGGGAGGAGGAATTTCAGAGGAGCCAGAATAACGGCGGGGACGCTCACCGCTACCGGGGCGTTATTCCTAAGGCCAGGGCGCTGCAACACGCTCGGTGCTTCCCAAAAATGTTTGCCGCGACTGTGCCAGCTCTGATTTTTCCCCCCCCCCCGCCACGCACCCGCCCCAAGGTGCGCGCAGAGGATGGTCGCCGCCGGCACGAATCCCGAGCTGCCGAGCGGATCCGGACCGTAAAGAGCTCAGAAAACGACTCGGTCCTCCTGCGTCCTCTCCCACCACAGCGTGCTGTTCAGCGTGCCGAAGCTGCTGTCCTCCTCCTCCTGCTCCTTCGCAAGCTCCACGAACACCTGGAACAGACAGAAAAGGAATACGCCCCCACTCCTTCCGAGATCTTTCTTGGTCCCGAATGGAAATCATGCTAAAAATCTCATGAGTATTGAATGTATCCCTCCATCTCCGAGCAGGAAGTTTTTAGCATTTGGGTTTTTTTTTTTTCTCTCCTCGCTCCTACCCTCCCGCCTCATTTCCTCGCGAGCGCAATGAAAAGGAAGTTGAACCAAATATACGCTGAAGGACGCTTACCGTCAGCAATAACTGATCCGGAATAAGCAATAATAAGCCTCAGCTTTACCCTCCTTTCAGAAACGAACAGCAACGCCCGCCGTTTGAATAAATCAGAGCGTTATTTCCACTAACGCCACAAATTTATTAGGCTCCAGTCCCTGCAGCTGGCATCTTATTTTTAAAGGAGGATATTTTTAAAGGAGAAAATGGGATTAAAGAGGAGCGGGGGAACTCTCTACTCTGCACTGGTGAGGCCACAACTGGAACACTGTGTCCAGTTTTGGGCTCCCCAGTTCAAGAGGGACAGGGAACTGCTGGAGCGAGTCCAGCGAAGGGCAACTAAGATGATTGCGGGATTGGAGCATCTCCCTTATGAGGAAAGGCGGAGAGCGCTGGGACTCTTTAGCCTGGAGAAGAGAGGGCTGAAGGGAGACCTTATTATGGCGTACAAGTATCTAAAGGGTGGGCTGAAGGAGGATGGAGCCAGGCTCTTTTCAGTGGTTCCCAGTGACAGGACGAGGGGCAATGGGCACAAGTTGGAACATAGGAAGTTCCGTTCAAATATACGGAAACACTTCTTTACGGTGAGGGTGACAGAGCTCTGGCACAGGCTGCCCAGGGAGGGGGGGAGTCCCCTTCTCTGGAGGTGTTCAAGCCCCGCCTGGATGCAGTCCTGAGGGATGTGCTTTGGCAGGGAGTGGGGCTGGATGATCTCTAGAGGTCCCTTCCAACTCTGAAAACTCCGTGATTCCGTGAACTGTCAGTCCCCATTCGCTTCGGAAAAGGGAATTTCAGTCCCCCCCCCCCCCCCCCCCCCCCCCAAAAAAAACGCCCCAACAGGCATCAGTGCAGCAGCCTGAAAGCCGGGCGCCGAGGACGGGCTGCCCGCCCCGCGCCCACCATCCTCTCCCTCCCTCCACCGCCACGTGCCCAGATGGGACGCACGGCTCCCGCGCAGCGGGGACAACGCAAATCCAGCCCGGAGGACTGCGAAAACCCCGTCAAAAAACCTGGCACGCCTTCGCCCGGCAGGGTTTACTCCCACGAAACATCCCCTTCTTCAACATACCTGTTCCAGCGTCGCCTGAGAAAAGCTGTACTCCTCGATGTTAAAGGCGTGTTTCACTGTTAAAAGAATTAACGAGAGAGTGTATTTAGGGATACTTCACCATCTGACCCAACCGGATTTAACGCATTTTAAGCCGGTACAAGCGCTTACTCTTCGTTTCACAATAAACAGTTGGGGACACCAATCACAACAGAAAAAAAAATAAATTAAATGAATTTGGAAGAGGAATGCAAAAGTGCCACCGCGCGGCAAACGTGTCAGTTACGGGAGGCGAAAGGATTTCTGTTATGTGATGCGTGGCAAGCGCTTAATTACCTTCTTCCAGCTTGGAAAAAGAATGCGAGAGCGACTGTACATCTTCTTTAGGAACTTTATACGCCAAAATAGAAGCAAAACTGGAATAAAGAAACAAAGCGAATTTAGCTTCAGGTAAAACCAGTCAAAGCAAAAATGTTAATACCCAAGTGAATGGATTTAAACTCATTTTCTGAAGGTTACTCCAGGCATTTTGACTCGTCATCATCACAGAAGGGGAATGATGCAGCTCCTCCCGGACCAGCCGGTTTATAACCCATCTCAGAGACGCAGGTCCTGGTGCATCAGCCGAGACCCCCCCCAAGACCACTCTACGATTTGTATGCTCTTCAGCCAAGACTCAACCATTTATATTCTGCCTATAAACTCGTGAAAGAAAAATCGCTGCCCGGAACTCCCAAAGTCAGAAGGGTTTTGCCTTTCAAGTGAACTCGGACGGAGGTCACAGCATCTCTTGGGACTTTGCATCACGCAGCGGTTCCCGCAACCCAGACTCCAGAACGGGAGTTCTGCTATAAAGCCAATACCCCACATATTCGTTTCTGAAAAATCAACTCTCCTCCACATCTCCTGCATTTGAGGAATGCTCCTCATACGACGCCGGCAGTGCCCTTTTTCGGAGAGTCTCACCAGCGGCCACCAAGCCAGACCCTCGAGTTCATACCGCAGAAACTCAAAGCTGTTGGGGCAAAACCAACCAACCCACCCTCAAACTTTGCGGTACCCGCAGAAAACGTCCAAAACATTTCTAGATAAGGGCCCGTGACTCAGTGACTCAGATTTTACCCCCGCGTCCCGGGGGCCCCGACCGAGGAGGAAGCCGTCAGGCACCAGCTATGCAGAAATCGAGTTTTGCTTCCTCCGTGCCAAACATCTGCAGGCAGGGCTCGCGGCCACCACCGCCCTGGCAGCGGCTCCTGGCCTGCAAAACTCTTCCTCTTTTATTTATTTTTTTTTTTTTTAAGCCACATGTAATTTTTTTTTTTTTTTTTTCCGGTAAATCTTAGTACCACGGCATTCCCTACTCGGTGCCAAGGAACTGCGGAGAAATCAGGGGATGCATTAGCACCAACGTGTTCTGCGGATTTGTTGAAATTCACCTCTCCTGACGATTCGCGTTTGGGAAGATGTGCAAAATCTGGCTCTGCAGATACTCCACCTGCTGCAAGTCTGCTGTTTCTTTTAATTTCATTTCCAAGAAGTATCCTCTGCCAAACTTACTCTTCAGGTGTTGCACCGTACCTATACATCTGCCAAGCGCAGAGAGACAGTGAGAGTTGTACGTGTCACACTGCGCTCAAAAAGCAGCCTAATTTCTAACAGACCCTTTTTGCAGTTTAAGTTCAATTTTGCTCCAAGTTTAAGGCGTAAAAAAATTGTCTACTCGCATTTTCAAAGAAATACGTTCTAGTGGACGCCTCCCACGACATGGGAGAGCTCCGGCGGTACCTGAGCTGCCCGGACACCAGGATGGCCACACGGTCACAAACAGCATCTGCCTCTTCCATGTAGTGAGTGGTCAGGATAGCTGCTCTCTCCTTATTCTTAAAAGCTGCTCGAATTGCTCGCCTGCGAAACGTAACCAAAAAAAAAAAAAACCCAACCCTGAATAAAACATTCAGCAGGTAACAGTAAATCCCGGGTCGGCAGCACAAGGGGACCGTGATGGGTCACACACAAACCCTCTATCTTATGGACCAATCCTACTGCCACAGCAACAATTAACACCTGATTTTCTCCACGGAGGTGACTCAAATCCTTACACTTATACTTCCAGATTTCTTTCGACTTTCAAGCTTTTAATCTCCCAACTGTTCTGGGAGAGGACACAGAAGCAGCGCACCGGGCACCGAGGCAGCGTCGATTCCCCGTCTGTGGCTCTCCCTAGCGTTAACGGGGATAACGCGCGCGTCAAACCCGGCAAATTCCCCAACGAGAAAGGAGCCTGTGGCCCTGGTGGCACTCACCACATGTGCTGCTTGGCTTTCGGATCCATCCCAGTGGACGGTTCGTCCAAGAGCGTGACCCGGGGGTTGCCCAGCATGCTCAGGGCAAAGCACAGCTGGGGGGAGGCAAAGGGAAAGGGTAAGGATGCGACGGCTGCGGGGGACGCCCGACCCGGCAGCTCCAGAAGCTCCCCCGTACCTTGCGTTTCAGCCCCACGCCCAGCTTCTTCGTTGTCTTCTGCAGGTGGTCTTTCAAATCCAGCGCACTCGCGATGCTGCGGAAAGGGGGAGGACCACGCCTGAAAAGCTGAGGGAGCGACGGTTGGGCTCCCCCTTCACGGCGCAGGATGTGAACCCCTCTCCTTGGAAGAACTCGCTTACAAATAGTTGTATGTGAAGTATGAAAAAAGCAGAGCAGTAAGCAGAATCGGAGCTGGGTGCTTCCATACAAGACCTCCCGCCCCGGGGTCCTCGAGGAGGTGACAGCCCAGAAACGGCTCCGAGCCCTTGCAGCCTCTGCCAGGTCATGGTTAGCGCATCCTCCTAAAGGAGGTGACAGCCCAGAAACGGCTCCAAGCCCTTTGCATACAAAGGATACCTCGCAAATAACCTCTAAACAAATACCAGTTTGATTTTCTGTGGCCCAATCTGTACCTCCTAACGTACAAACCCGCACTCGCCGAATTCGCTGAAAAGATGCAATCAAACTTAAATGAACAAAAATACTGTCTTAGCAGTTACGGGGAGAAAAAAAAAAAGCCCTAAGAAAAATATAGCTAAAACCTTAAACATTTCTATAATAAGCTACTTACCGTTTTATGACTTCCTTAACGTCAGTCTGACTCATTCCTTTGATAGCGCCATAAATCTCAAAGTGTTCCTGCAGCGTAATATCTGGCCAAAGCGGATTCGTTTGAGGACAGTACCCCACAAATTTCACCGAGTCATCTTCGCTGTTCAGTCCAAAAGAATAATCTCCCATCAGAACCTTCAAAGGAAAATATATAGACTTTACTCAACAACGGTTTAAGTTTCATGACCGATTTTGCCAAGTTTTAGCAAAACCCACTTGGGAATGCTTGCGATGGTAATAAAAAAAAGATCAAATACAAGTTCATTTCTTATTTCGTTTGTAGCACATAACATACCTGCCCACTGGTTGGCTCAATCTCTCCAACGAGCATATTAATTAACGTGCTCTTCCCAGCTCCGTTGGGTCCCAACAGCCCCAGTATTTCTCCTAGAGGACGGACAACACACACAACGTCGCCCATGAGGTCGGATAAATGGATTCAAGAGTTGGTTTGGCAAATAAACCACCTCAAGAGCACGTAATTTAACCCCAACCTTTTTTTACACAGAGGGACACGTGTTTCGTTGCCACTTTCTTTATTTTTCTCCCCAGCAGAAACTCCTTTCTTTCATCAAACTCCTTGTGCAAGCGGCTGACCAGGATCGCTGGCATCTGCTAGAGAAGAGGGAAGGGGCTGCAGATCCCAACAGCTCCGGGAAACCTCCCGAATTCGGGGTCTGGGCAGCGCCAGGGGGCGCACAGCGTTACCTCCTCGCTTTTGGGGCTGCTCAGGATTTCTTGGACTCGCAGCCTCTCCGCCTTCACGTCTTCATCTTCGCTCTCGTCAGGCGGGACCTCGGGGAACTTCCAGGTTTTGGCTTTCGTGAAACATTTTCTAAGGGGAAGAAAACAACACGCGGCCTCTGCTCGGCGTTCAGGTGGAACAAAGCGCTGATGATGGAGAAATCAGTCGGGATTCGCGCGCTGCTCTGATGCGGAAAGCAATTTGGGCTTGCTGAACCCAGGAGTCACAAATCTAGGCGGCGCATCGGAGAAGCCCCAACAGAGCAGAAAGAGCTGTCAATGATTACAACTACGTCATCTTTGTGCTGAGCTCTTCGCCGGGGTACGGCATCTCCAGCCACGCAAGGGGAAAGGAAGTTCTCCTATTTTTATAGAGGGGACATCCTTACAAAATTCCCGATTTTGCACCGATACAACTTAAAAGGAAGTAAAAACCCTCTTTACGCATTTTACGGACTGAATTTCAGAAAACTAAAGTTAGGAGAACACATTCTTCAGACACTCGGGATGGGCTACAACCGCAGGTATTTGGTTTCCTGCAACATCCCCCCCAGCTACGCGCCGCACGTTCCACTTTAATCACCGCCGTCGTTTTTAAAAACGGCTTCTTTGGACTATTGCTTTTTCAAAGTCTGTTCGACAGAGACGCACCTGAAAAACGGGTCCTCTCTAACTGTCCTCCCTCCGTTCTTCAGCTCGAAACACCGCAGTAGGAAGAGCCACACGACGCACTGCAAATAGGGCTAAACCACACAGATACAGTCCTGGTTACTCGGGGCGCTGCGAGGCCGGTCACCCTATAGGGGACCCTATAGGGGATCCTATAGGTGACCCCACCGGTGCGATGAGTGACAAGAAGCTCAGCAATTCCGTGGTGGGGAAGAGCTGGATGTTTCCAAGATGATGAAACGTATCATTAGACACCGCCACCAGCGTCTGCTTAGATTTAACGGCAATTATTTGGGGTTTTTGGAGAGAGAAAGGACTATCCCCCGCTCTGGAGCTCTTGCTCCATCAGCACAGGCTCCCGCAATAATCAGGATTAATATCAGCACCGTTAATAAGACCGGCGAAGCAGCAGAGGTCGAGCTGGTAGGGACGGCGGCTTTTCCTGACACGGTTTGTGCCGCGACAGGCTGCGGAGCTGCAGGTTCCCGCCCTGCTCAGCGTCCCAGCGAGTCTTTATTAACAAAGGTGCCTCAAGAGAAGGGGGCCGCCAGCAGGAGTCAGCAATTCTCTACAGCAAATATGGCAAATAATCAAATAATCGTGCTTACAGCTACGACTGCTACCAGGAGCCGGTCCCACGGGTCGTAGTATCCTCCATTCTTTCGCTTCCCTTTCCACGAGACCTGACAAGGCAAAAAAACTGCCTTCAGGTAAATAACCACTTACCATTGACCGCGTATTCCACACCGCGCTTTAATCTCAAGTCAGTCATTTAAGTGAGGCTGCTCAAGCACCTTCCGAGCTCTGCAGAGACTCTGCTTGCACCAGTTTGAGGCCAATAAAGCTCCACCAAAGCCCCCGGGGCTGCTCCCGGTTTAAAGCCTCCGACTCCCAATTAACCCATCCTCCCACCACCGTGTCCGCCCGGGCCACAGGCCGAGAAACGCACGGTTTTCCTTTACATATTTCATGGAAGGTTTGCTTATTTCCTCATTTTAAAACTGCAACGTTCTGCTTACAGGAAAAGAAAGGCGCCTTTTCACCACCAGTTGCTATTCTTCACGTGTTAAGTGGCTACGGGTGACACTACAGCACCAGGTGGGTATCTGCTCTCTCGTTATCATTAAGGACACCCACCCAGTCCCAGCCACCTACGAGAGCTCTGGGGAGGGTTCCTCGTGTCCCCTTACCTTTATAAAACAAATCAGACAGCCAATAAGGGGATAAATAGGAATGAAGATGGAGAAGACATAATGCAGGATGGTGGTTACCAGGTAATAGTCCAGAAAAAAGGCCACTTCAGTGACTACCGTACAGAGCAAGGCTGTCTGCACAAAAGAAAAGGGGAAAAAAAAAAATAAAGTCCATTTTCATCCAGTTCAGACTCTCTAAGCACAAGTTACCTAATTTGAGGCATATTCTTTAAAGCTTTTATCATTTAGGATAGGACAGTGATAAAGAGACATCGGTAAATGTCTCAAATTTCTCGTGCCTTAAGGACACGCAGTTAAATAAAATAACTGGGAAGCCTCTTTGGCTTTGGAGATAACCAGTCCTCCCAGCTAACGACTCCGGGTAAAGTTACTCACCACTGAAAATATAAAGGACCAAAACTCTTTCGTATTCTGGACTTTTTTAAACGTGAAGGAGACCACGTAAGTGAAGAGCACGACTGAGGGGACATAACCGATGAGGCAAAAGATCTGCAAAGACAGGAAAGGTGTCTCAGGAAACGTACAGCCAGAAGCCAGGGGGAATCACCTGGAATCACTTCAGTGCGCCACATAACTCTGGATTCTTCTTTGTCACTCAAATTGATATGTTTTTCCTCTTTGCTACATACAGTATATACTATTAAAGACACAAATAAAAGAGTACCTGGGTCAGCAGGAACCTCACTCACTCAGTTCCTTTTCAACTAGTTCCCTTTTTTTTTTTTTTTTTTTTATATAACACAGGCTCCCACCAACGTTGACCCGAAGACTTTGGCAAACATTAGGAATTCCACCCTTCAGCCTTAGCATTTTTGCAGAAACTAAAGCAAGGGCAGATGCGCTGGTAGAAAAACAGCCCTGCGGCGCAACGGTCACAGCCCAAACCCGATTAACTCGGGGCTTCTGGGAAAGCCGCTCGGAAAATGGGATTCCTCTCCATTACAGACAGTATCCGAGGAAAGCCCACTCTGAATATAAAAGACAGGAAGACTTGTAGTCTTTTCAATTTAATCATCTGCTGCAATTCACCGCGGAGCTGCTCTGCGTTCAAAGTCCCTGTAACCTCGGCATTAGCTGCACGCCGACGCAAACCGAGCAGCGAAGAGGGCAAAGCGGAGTGGGCAAGCAGGGCAAAAAAAGACGAAGCCTTTCCTTGGAAGATCCTGGTATTGTAAAGCTCCATTTTATTCCAGTTCCGAATTAAACTCCAAAATATTAATATTTTTTCCCCACGAGCAGCAGTACTGTTTTGCCTTTGGTGCAGCCTGACTGGTGCCTCTGCGCCAGTCAGAGGCATTTTTCCTGTATATTGGTTGAAAAGAGGCATTTTCCCTGTATATTAGTTGAAAAAAAACCAACCAAACAAAAAAACCCAGTCTGCTGAACCATCTAATAAAAATAAACTAATAAAAAGCACCTGTGGAAAAGACCATAACCATGCTCTCGCATCCCCCACATCCCCACGTGCGCTGCGGTTTCCCCCGCGCTCACCACAGCGAGGAACTTGCCCACGTAGAAATAAACGCCGTAGTGAAAAGCGAAGAGGCTGCCTATCATCAGGACAAGGATGGAGAAGAACAGCGGGAGGTCGACGACGGCTTGCCCAGTCCAGTAAGCGGAGGGATAAAGCCCCGCTATCTTCAGCTGCGTGTACGCTTTGATCTGCAGCAGGAAAATACAACGTTAATTAAATATTAACCACAGAATCACAGAATGGTTTGGGTTGGAAGGGACCTTGAAGACCATCCAGTGCCATCCCCTGCCCTGGGCAGGGCCACCTCCCCCCAGCCCAGGTTGCTCCCAGCCCCGTCCAACCCGGCCTTGAGCACCTCCAGGGATGGGGCAGCCACAGCTCCTCGGGGCACCCTGCGCCAGGGGCTCACCACCCTCAGAGTGAAAATTTCCTCCCAATATCTCATCTAAATCTCCCCTCTTCCAGCGTGAAGCCATTCCCCCTTGACTAAAATTAACAGTATGTTAATGCGCCCCGGGGCGTGAGCAGGATCTCGGTTTTCCCTCTAACAAACAGCTTTTCCACCGACGTTGCATCAGCGCGTCACCCACTTACTGCTGATTTTAGCTGCCAAAGAAGCAAAAAGCCATTCCACAGAAAGCAAAAGGGCTTTCCCCAAACCTGCTCTACCCCAGGCGGCGACCAGCAGTCACAGCCACACTGCTGCTCACGGCTAAAGGTGCTATTTCAAACACCTCTTAAGACATTCCCCAAATCCCAAGGTTTTGAAGCTCTTGTGCAGTCTCCGAATCAACACCGAGGAGTTTACCTTATGGTTTTCTGCATTGTCCATGGCAAAATAGGGTGGCATTCCAGTGATAATGATTCCCAGTAACACAGCTTCAAAATAGATCTCCAGTCGGAAAATTGTGTCTGGAAGATTCTGAAATATAAATCAGATTTCCTCAATACCAGCCGGTGCACGACCCAAATAAAAAAAAAAAAAAGCATTTCGAAGAATTGGAAGGCGACTGTAAACACTAAAACATCCGTTCCGGGTATCTCAAGATCATCTGAGCCGCAGCATGAAGAAAAAAAAAAAAAAAACCTATGGAAGTTTTTGGAGTATTTAGAAGAGCGTCTAATAAAGCCCTAGAGCATCTACCTCCTGCAGCAGGTCCTCTCCTCTCCTGAAGGCCACCCCAGCTCAGGGCAGGAGGCAGCAGACCTGTGGCATCCCCGCCTTCAGCCCCGCCAGAACTTCTCCCGCGGTCTCCGGAGCGGTTTGGCGCTCCCCGTCTCGCCCCGGGGATGCTCTGCCGCCCGCCCCGTGTCGGAGAGGGATTTGGATTTGGTTTGGTTTTTTTTTGTTTTTTTTTTTGCCGTGCAGCTCCCCCGGGCGCCGCTCACCTGCACGAAGGGGTTACTCCAGATCTGAATGCTCTCCGTCACGTTGAAATTGCGCAGAAGTAAATTGCTGACGATGTTCATCAAAACGGGCAGGGAATGCACCATGGTGCTGTTGAATACGACCGTGAAAACATAGTTCTGGAAAGGAAACTGTTTGCTGTGTTAATTCTTCTGCGCAAAAGGGTAATACCCTCACGGGGGTCTCCTATGGGCTTAATTAAACATCAACGTGGGGAAAAATCTTTGCATAATAGAGTAGGCTTTGCAGGAAGCTCTGGGCTGCTCAGGGCGGTTATAAGACATAACCTAATTCAGGAAAAGTCATGCTCGTAGAGAGCGAATTATTCGGAATAAATTCCCAGAATGTTTTATGCAACTGCAACGCTATGACAAATGAGGCTCCCGACAACTACAGTCTGAAAAACAAAACGCACAACGACCCACACTCATATGTTCTTGTTAACGCACTTAAAAACCAGACGGGCGAAAATTCCCATCCGCCGAGGGCTGCGCTGCCGCTCTAATAGTAACGGTTTGCAATGAATAAAAAGGGGAACAAGAGGCAGAGTTGGCATATTGCAAAGCAGTTCCTTTGTTGGAGATTAAATACGACCCCAATGCTCAAAGCTTCCTGACGCTCCTACTGAAACGAACACTTGCAATCCAAGAAACTCGTTTTTCTTTACACACCAGAGCACCACGGAATTATACTGCTGTCAAATTGTACAATTCAGCCAGTATAACTAAAAAAAAAAAAAAATAAAATAATAATATAATAATAATAAATTCCTATGCCAGGTCTCTTGTGAAGTAAAATATTTCCCCGCAAGCATACAAAAAGCCAAAAGAAGAAAGGGGGATGGAAGTTTTATTAGCCTGCCATAATTATCATTATGGAAGAACGTTTACTTTGGTAACAGTTCCGTTCTGTTAATACAAGGCCTCTTTGCAGGCCTCTTGTATGAGCAATGTTATATGAAATCATTTGACGATAGGACTCTTTATGTGCCTTTCGGGCAGGAGCAGAGCAAAGCCAACCCCTAAGCAGCCGCCCCTCTGCCCTCGGGGACGCGGCCCGGCCCGCCGCCGCGTCTCACCTGTCTGGAC
This sequence comes from Vanellus vanellus, assembly GCF_965231255.1. Lineage (NCBI taxonomy): Eukaryota > Metazoa > Chordata > Aves > Charadriiformes > Charadriidae > Vanellus > Vanellus vanellus. The sequence continues at coordinate 12,503,347 of NC_138922.1, forward strand.
TGAAGGTCAAACACGTTTAGAGCCGCGCTGTGAGGTGCGGCCGAGACGTAATCGCTGTCATTGAACATCTCCAAGAGTACGTTCATGCTCCCGAGAGAGCGGACAATGCCGTCGATATCCGATTCTGGTGTACGACAGAGAAAACAACATGAAGCCGGTGAAGGGCCTCGCAAACAAATCCTATGAAGAGCGGCTGAAGGAGCCGGGACTGTTTGGTTTGAGGAGGAGGAGGCTGAGGGGAGACCTCATCACTCTCTACAACTATTTGAAAGGGCACTGTAGAGAGGTTGGTGCCGGTCTCTTCTCACAGGTAATTAATGACAGAACGAGAGGGAATGGCTTCAGGCTCCACCAGGGTAGATTCAGACTGAACATTAGGAAAGAATTTTTCACAGAAAGGGTGGTGGGGCATTGGAATAGACTGCCCAGGGAGGTGGTTGAGTCACCATCCCTGGATGTGTTTGAGACGTTTAGATGTGGTGTTGGGGGATATGGCATAGGGGAGAACTTTGTAGGGTAGGGTAGATGGTTGGACTCGATGATCCCAAGGGTCTCTTCCAACCTAGACAATTCTATGATTACTCATCCCCCGCTTGGACCACTTCGCGCACAATTATCAATGCTTTTCCACTGATATAACCCCACAATGAGAGAGCACCGCTTCCTTACACGTGCCCACCAAAAAGAATCCTCCGCTATTCTGAACAACGGGAATGTTTTTATTTCGGCTTCCCACTCCAAAGCATTCCAGACAATTGTTTGGTTATATTGTGCAATGAATTTGTGCAAGTCAAATGCAGCAGCGAAGAAGCGGAGCTGCCGACGAGCATTAGCAGCGTCCTCCACGTCTCAGCCGAACAGAGAGCAGGGCACCAGTGGCACGTCGATACAGTGTCCGGAGAAACTAAGTTGTATTAAGCCCAAATTCCCGACAGCTCAAACAGACGCTCGGTTCTATTGCCCAGATCGCTGCTGCGCAACTTTTAAAACATCCTACGTTGAAACGAAAAGGAATTGTCCAAAACGCTTTGTAGCGGGAGTTTAACGTTGAAGGATCTAAGTGTCTCCCCACCCAGTTCCTTCACAGGGGTCATCTCTCCGTCTCGAGACAGAGCGAGCACAAGGCTGCCAGACACAGGAGGAGGAGGAGGAACTGCGAACCAAAGCCTACGGCACAAAGGACGCTCACTCTCTGCCATCTGCGGGTACTTGGAAACTCTCCGTTCGGGTAAATTTCAAGGAAAAAGCCTGTCCCCAATCCCAGAAGTAGCACACACCATCTTTCCCCACCATGTGAAACGCTACGTGGGAGCGTGGTGGAGACAGGAGCTCTCCCGCGGAGCGCCTCTGCTCTCCTACCTGTGGAGTTCTGCAGCAGGAGACGGCTCCTGTACTTGTGATAGTCCTCTCCGGGCTTCAGCAAGTACAGGTCTGGGGAAAGCCTGATAGCAGCTACAGAATTTTTGATGATGTGGTGTATGAAAAACAATAAAATCTGAACGACAAGAAAAATCAGAAAAAGCAACAACCTGAAAGAAAGAAAAAAGTTTTGTTTTCGTTAAAATTTAGCGAAAGCCAACCCGGTTTACGTGCATGTTATTAAAACATTTCCCTCATCCCCCAAAAGTATGTATTCAGCAGTAACGCGTAGCTTTGTACTTATTTTTTTTTAAATGTAACTATGGGAAAAAAAAATAAATTAATCGCCCGCTGCCGTTTCCCTAGTGTCATTCAGACCACTTTTGAGAATTTTGCATACAAAATGAGAAAGCCCCAATACTTACATAACTCTCACGCATTTATTTTCCCGCTTGAGACTAAGGAAATGAACTTTCGCTACGGTGGAAACCTGCTTCTTCCAGAGGGCCGTGTTGCTCATCGCTGGCGCCTTCGTCTCCGAGAGCATCAGGAGGCTCTGCTCCATATCGTCAAAGGACTTTGTATCCATTTCATCCTGCACTTGCTGGGAATTGAACACGCTATAATCTGGAAAAGGAGAGGGTAAAACCTGACAAATTCGCCGCTCTGTCAGAGTTACGGGGTTTGGAATGGCACGGCTGGGGAAAGCCGGGCGGCCGCCGGTGCCTGCCCCTCGCTATGGCAGAAGCCACCTCACCTCATCCCCATCTCTCAACTTAACCTCAAGGACACCGATCGACCCCAAAGCCCCGAATCACCCGCGCAGCAGACGCTTAAGGCAGACGATACAAACTTCTGCCGCTCAAAAGGTGCGGCCTGCCCCAGTTTCATACCAGTAGCCTTTGTACCACCTGTGTTATTCGGTACCGGTACATTCAGCTGTTAAACCCTCTGACAGCCACCCAAAAGCTTTGCCGAGCAGCACAGTTTACTAGTCCATATCACAACGGGAGCTCTGGAAAGATTAAGGTAGTTTAAACCGTTCAAAGTTGACATCAAAAGAAGAACTGATTCATTCTGGGGTCATATCAAGCGGTCCCAATTCTTCATTTCAATTGGAAGTTAATTTAAAGGGGGGGAAGAAAGACAAGTTCAGCTTCTTCAGCCTTAAGGGTGGGCTACTCATGCTACTGTTCACGCAGAAGGCTGGAAACGAATTTTATACTGCGCATTTACAGTTCCTTGAAAATAAGCTCCATTAGAAAAATAAAGCCCCTTCTAAAAAGCTAGCCATACAAAGGGCAATTGTAAAGCAGCGGATGAAAAACCGGACGAAGAATTAATTGCTGCAGAGACAGACAGTAAAAAGCTTTTCCCCCAGATCCTCCCAGAATCACTCCGCACCCGACTCGTTGCTTTTGTCTGTTTTTCATGTTAAATATTTCAAAAGCCTGGAATGCCACGCGACCGAAGGAGCCCCACGCTGCTGGATGTAGCGGTCCGCGAGAGGCTGTTTTATTCTCACCTCCATAGCAAAACTCCTTCTGCAGTGATGGGGCACGGACAATTCTACCCTAATTAAGACTAAATCAAATACGAGGGAAAGCAGGAAAACAGCCACGGTCCATCCCACCTGCTTGATCGATCTCTGCCTCAACTTCCAGCTTCAGATAGACATCCTCCAGCGTCGTCATGGAAACGCCGTAGGTGATAACGCCCAAATGGGAATGAGTGTCCAGGTCGGAAAACAAACCTAGAGACAGAAGGGAAACCTACCGGTTGCTCTGAACCAGCGTTACATCATCTTCCTCAGAGACCTTCAAGCACATCAGAAGCATCCCTAAAGCCTTCTGCAGGGTAGAAAAAGCAGGTAACGTGCAAATAGGGTTGATTAATTATGAAGACACGGGTCATGGCTTGAGGACCAAGGTTGGGATAAGCTCCTTCCAGCACAAAACTTTTCAACCTCTGTGGTCAGGTGTGGGAAACGTGGTGTGTTTTCCCAAAGCTGTAGTGTTTATGAAAACCACCTCAGCATCTTGTGGCCAGCAGGGGGAGGGAGGTCATCCCCCTGGTGATGCCGCATCTGGAGCACTGTGTCCAGTTTGGGGCTCCCCGGTTCCACAAGGACAGGGAACTGCTGGAGAGGGTCCAGCAAAGGGCTACGGAGATGATGAGGGGATTAGAACATCTCTCCTATGAGGACAGGCTGAGGGACGTGGGGGCTTTTTAGTCTGGAGAACAGAAGACTGAGGGGGGATCTTCTCAACGCTCATCAATCCCCAAAGGGCAGGTGCCGGGGGATGGGAACAGTCTGTTTCCAGTGGTGCCCAGTGACAGGACAAGAGGGAACGGGCACAAACGTGACCATGGGCAGTTCCATCTCAACCTGAGGAGGGACTTCTCTCCTGTGCGGGCGGCAGAGCACTGGCACAGCTGCCCAGAGAGGGGGGGAGTCTCCCCCTCTGGAGCCATTCCAAACCCGCCTGGAGGTGTCCTGTGCCACTGCTGGAGGTGCCCCTGCTCTGACGGGGGGTGGCACTGGGGGGGCTCCAGAGGGCCCTCCCAGCCCTGACCAGTCTGTGATCCTAAAGCTCCGGGCTGCCTCCTGGCTGCCTGCGAGAGCCCCTCTCCTGGAAACATCACACTCGGCGACAGCTCATCCTACCTAGGTCCCTGCCCAGGGACAAAGAGGTTTTACAAATAAAACCACTGAGTATTTTTTTTTTTTTGATCTATAGATACACAACCAGATGTGCAAAGGCGGGATAACTGGGCAGGGGATCCTGCACGGCACGCGTAGCGTGGAGACCAAAAAGATGTTCAGAGTGAGAGCACTCATTAGCACATTAGCTCATTAGCACATTAGCTCATTAGCATAAAAAAATGCTACTGGGCTCTTGCCAGTCCTATGAAGCGAAGGACTTGAAGAAAACGAGGCGCTTCAGAGCCAAGGTCACACTGAAGGGAAACGCAAACGCGTAAAAAGGGAAGAGCAGTTGGGTACCCAACGATGCTCATCACATCTCTGTGATTTCTTCTGCCCCATCAGCTGAGGCGTGTTCCTAACTGCGGCTTCTCCTTAAAATAGTTTGGGGGAATAGGTCCAATCTTGCATAGAGACGCCTGTTTTTCAAAAGTACACACAGTGGCTGCTAGAGGAAAAGCTAATAAATTATTAACTGGTTAAAGGCAATGGGGGAAAAAAGCATTTATGAAATATGAGCCGTGTTTGCATCGGTATTGATTCTGCCTTTAGCTTTCCACACGGCGCAAAGGACACACTGTTTCTTCTATTTTCTCCGGGGAGATGAACAAGCAGCGCGGCGTCGGACTGCTCAGATAATTGCTGCCATCTAGTGAAACCCACACATCTGCTCCACGCTCCCTCTCACCAGGGAATTTTAAGGCAGTGACACAACGCTCTTTGCGTCAACAAGGGGGACTGACTGCTATCGGCGGCCAGCCCCGCTCATTAAAACACTCTGCAAGCAGACGATGCTTCTGCAGGACTGGGGGATTCTCGGGCAGAAGGGTCTCTTCACCCTCCTGCCAAAGGCATCTCCCACCACTCCCTGCCGGGTACCCACGTCCCTCCTGACCCACCGCAACCCCCTTGGAGGAGGCGAGGAGGTCCTCGCTCGCCTGAGAAAGACCTCGCCAACCGACCATCAGCCAAATCACGGCCAAACAATGAATAGGTATAAAACCACCTAAGTGCAGAAGTGACAATTTGACACAAATTGCAGGCGACGGCCGCGCTCGACGGCTTCCTCTCCCGCGGCCGTTCCACTCCGCAGCACCACAAAACCATCCCTACCTGCAAACTTGTCCATGTCCTTGAGCGGCAGCGTGTAGACGAGCTGCTCGTCGTTCTCCTGGATCAGGCTGGCTGCGGGTATGTGCTGTCTTATCAGCGAGGTCGTAGCTTCCGTGTTGCAATAGGCATCGATGTGCATACTGAGAAAACACGCAGGGAAAAAATAAATAAAATAAAATAAAATAATCGGGGTTGTAAAGCTTGCCTTCCCCCGTACGCCCGCATCGGAACTAGCAGGCAGCAGAGCATCAAACATGCAGTACAAAGGTGATAAAAGGTTCTTTTTCGGGGGGGAGCAGGGGATGCCATCTTACAGATTTCAACAGAAAACAATAAAAAAAAAGATACGTGATGTCACCTAACAGGTATCACACAGGAAGAATACCTCAAGCGGTAGCCGATTCCCCATTTGCTTTTGAGAAAGAGAGAAGATCCAAGGCATTTTAACATCCCTTGAGAAATCACAGCTTTGCGATCTAGAAAGGAAAAAAAAAAAAGGAAAAAAAGAGGACTGTCAATTTGCTCCCCCAAGCCAGCTATATATTTCAAATAAAGGCATATACCATGGTCAGAGAAGCGTCACTTTTTGCTCTGTCGCTCGGGGACTGGGTCCCCGGGGCGGTACCCAGAGGGTCGTGGCAGGACTCACCGGCGAGGATATCCGCCTCGTCCATGAAGTGGGTACTGAAAACGGTCACGCGATTCGCTTTTCTGTTTTTCAGGAGGTTCCAGACGATGTGCCGCGAACACGGATCCATACCCGCCGTCGGCTCATCCAGCAGCAAAACCTTTGTGCAAAAACAAGCAGCGCTTGCAAAGGCGCATCCACGTGCAAGGTACTGCCCTCAGGAGATCCCACCTAAGTAACAGGGCTGGTTGTTTAAGCCTCCTAATTTGTCCTTTAAAAAAAAAAAATATCGGAAATATCCCAGGGGAAGCAAGGCAGCTGCCTTCACTATGCTTTGAATAAATTCATCTCCTGTTGTGACAAATGGAAAAATCATATAGTACGTTAATGCCATAGTCTGTTTTATTCTGTTTCGAATACAATCACGCTTATTCACTCCTTTCGGTAAGGGATGGTTAAATATACACACACGCTTTTAAAAATCCCAGCGAACTGTCACACGCATCATTTTTAAATACAGCTCTAAAAGCAGTTCCCATTCCTACAGGCCAGAAATAATAGATCAGTAACGCAAAAGAGCTCTCCGGCTCTCCGGCTCCGTCCCCACTCCAAGCGCCGGCATGGCTTTGCCAGGAAAGTCCCCGACAGTTTCACTGTTGGGAGTTAAACGTCACCTGCCAGAGACAACATCGAACTTGTCACGCTATTTACTTCACAAAGAGATCAAATCCTGAGCTGCCGCCGTTCCCGAAGCCACTAACATCCTCAAGCATCGGGCTACTGAAGTGACTTTATAATTGTTTAAACCATAAATGAAGAAGACGACAGCAACAGATGCTGGCAGGGACAATTTCTGCGTCTCACACGTTATTATACGCGTCAGTCGGTTGCGACGAGAGACATCACACCGCGGGTGTGCTGGTGAGGGCCAAGTCGGGATGGCCTCGGGCACACTCACCTTCGGGTTCCCCAGAACAGCAACGCCCACCGACAGCCGCCTTTTCTGCCCCCCGCTTAATTTTTTAGCTTGGTTGTCTCTGATAGGCTGCATATCCAAATCCAACAGCACTTTCTGCACCTTTAAAACACAAGAAACACATTTATTGTTTAAAAAAAAAAAAAAATTACAATTTTTTTTTTTTTTTTTAGGCAGACTATTAACAATTCACATTCAAATTAACTGTTCTTAATTCACAGCGTATTCTGTACGTGACCCGCCCACCCTGCTAACGAACGCGTCCATGCAGAGCGGCGCCCTGAGCTCCAGCAAACCCGACGAATTAAAAGGCGTCTCCGAACAGGAATGTCAGGATTTAAAAAGTTTCGTGAGCGTTTTTTTTTTCGTGCCCGGCTCGACTGACCTCTTGTATCAAATCATTCTGGGGGATTCCTTTAATCGCAGCAAATATGGAGAGGTTCTCCTCCACAGTTAATATATCGAAGTGTATGTCGGACTGGGGGCACACCCCCGCTATCTGTCGCACCTCAAGCATTTCATCGATTTCGGAGACTTTGTGCCCATAGACAGAGGCAAACCCTAAAATAAATAAATAAATAGAGAGATAAATAAATAAATAAATGAATAGAGAAATAAATAAATGCCAGGAGCAATCAACCGAGAGGTTTTTTTTACAGGCAGAGAGCAGGTTAACGCGGACACGAATCTAAAGCAGATGTTATCCAGAGAAAGATTTGGTGCATCCCGAAATACCCCTGGGGGTGAACAGCTTCGGTTTTTCCGCAGCAGGGTACCCCCCAAACCTCCCACCGGCGGAGACGCTCACCGTCCGTCGGCGGACACAGCCCGCAAAGGATGTTCATCAGCGTCGTCTTCCCGGTCCCGCTGTGCCCGAGCAGAGCCGTGATCTGACCTTCGTAGATGTCGAAGGATAAATCTGGTCCCCGAGGCAGAGGAGAAAGAGGAGACGTTAGCGACGCGCTCGCGCCACCCGGAGCCGGCTCCTACCGCAGCGGTAAATTCAAATACTGACATATGGGGTATGCATTTCCGCTCTGCTCCGAGGGACACCTTACCTCCAGCGCCCCGGCACCGCACTGCACCGCACCGCCGGGGCTGGGACCATCCCCGCGGGGTGGCGGCGTTTAAAAGCCACGTGGGGAAACGAGATGAAAAGATGGGGGAGACGGGGCGGGGAAGAGCATATCGCTAACGACACGGGCAGAGGAGGAATAACGAGGAGGATGCCAGCAGGCTTTCTCTTAGGGGTGGAAGCGCTCCTCTTTTTGGGGTGCCATTTTAAAAGGAGAGCACTGCCAAAGCGGTGAGAGAAGACACGCACGAGCCCAGCCGGCATTCATGCTCCAAGGTCCCACCCCGCTAAAAGAAACCCAAAAGCCCAAACTGAAACCCAACAGATCACTCCACAGTTCAGCTATTGCTCCTCTGCGCCTGGTAAGCAGCTAGAAAGCTAAAATGTTCTTACTTCTGAGAGCCTCCACAGTTTCCCCCTTTTTCCTGAATGTTTTCTGAACACAGCTGATTCTGAAAAAAGACACGTCATTTTATAAACTATTTTAGGACCTTTTTACGTCATTTTGAATGATCACCACTCGGCAACAGTCACAACACGACAACCATGCTAAAGTGACACTAGACGCGTTAATGACCAGTAGAGGCCAGTTAAGAGACAGCGCTTCTTGTCCCACACCTTAGTCCATCTCCAGCCCGGTATGAGAAAGCTTTTTCTGGTCACCTTCTAAGGTATTTCCTATGATGACAAACCAAATTATTTCAAATCTGTGTTTCTTTCGCATGGTAGACCGATGCAGTAGAGGTTTCCCACGCTAGAAGAGGGCACGGCTGCTCCCCAGTGATTTCACAACACAACAGAAGACTCAACAGACACGATATGGAAAAGAGGCATTAGTACAGCAGACACCAAAGATGGGATTCCTGACAGCTCTTTGGCCAAAGGAAGCAGGTATCTTTCTCTCCAAGAAAGGTAAAAGCCTCCCTTCCAGCCCTGCTGTTCTTCAAAATGAAAGACCCCAACCAGTTTATCTGCAGGCAGCGCGGGAAGGACGGGGTTTGGAAGCCTGGCCACCCTCAAAACGAGGATGAGGAGTGGATTCCAGGCGTGAGTAGCGGAGGGGAGAACTGGGTATGAAAGAAAACAAAACCCGTGTGCGTAAAGATGACAAGATAGCAGGAAAATGACGGAGAGCGGGTGGCAGGATGCTATGGGAAGGGTCCAGGGTGGATGAACGATGCAGAAACGGGCACAATGGTCTCATGTGAACATCAGGATTAAAACTGGACCCTTCAACCTATGGCAGATGCCCAAAGAGAGGTGGGTAGCGCGGACAACACAAGACCCGTTCTGGTCACAAAGCTCAAATAATTATTTGAGACGGGTGGAGCCAACCAGGAGGAGCGAAGACGCAGAGTTCCTCAACTCGCAGCAGGCTGCGCCGCTGGAAGCGATGGAAACCAGGGCGAAAAGGAACACGTTGAACATAATATCTGAGCCCCACTAAAAAAAACACGACAGTCCAGATGCAAGACGGCAGGTGACACAAAAGGCAACGCGCAAGACAACAGCACGGCCATCTGTTTTTTGGTTTTGTTTCACCCTCTTAGATCCAGCAGCTGGGTAAAGCCACCACGAAGTTCTCCTCTGGTCTACGGAGAACACAACAGCCTTCGCACGAACCTGGAATTCAGCTTTTTCTCCTCAAACGCAGAAAACGAAACCCTCCCAGAAGAGTAGGCGGTTCAACATCTGCAACCGCTTACGCCTCTCGTGGCCTCAGCGAAACTGAGGGAATGGAAAAGCGGCCGCTTTTGAGAGGACTCCAACTGGAGCAACGCAATCCCCGACCAAACCCTTCCTTTAAGCCCAGTGATTTATCCTCGGAGAACATCCATGTCGTCCACGATGGGGCTTCACTGCAAGCGGAAAGCGGCCGCGCCGTGGGCGCGGGGCACTCTCTGCAATGCATACCATATGCTATTTGAACGCGACCATTGGAGAAACGAGAGCGATTTTCAAGTTACACGTCAAAACGTCAGGGACCCGGGTGAGCTGCTACACCGCGCGCGGGGCAGGGCGGGAATCGTACCTGATGGCTTCTTTCCCCTGAAATTCGGAAGGCACAGGTTCAACTATCTCACTGAAGCTTAAACTGCCGTTGACGCTGCTCTCGTATAACTCCTTGTAATTTTTTCTGTGCTTTGACCAAAACGAGGGCTTCATAAAGAAAAATGGCGTGCGGCGGAGTCCAAACTCCCCTGGGTAACAGAGGGAAAAAAAGGCAACTTTTTTTGTTGTTGTACCCGCAACATTACAAAAACTGTCGTATAAGTACATAACCGCAGGTGTTCCTCAGCCTTTGGGTTTCAGCTGTAAAAGCCGTGAGCCATCCCGCCAAAGCTCCGGGAGCAGCCCACCCCCCCTGTTCCAGAGGGACGTCATCGGCCCAGTTTACATTATCCGCAGTTAAGGCACAGTTCCCACCAACGCTGCTGGTGGGTTCCAGTCTTGCTAAGCATTCACATACACGTGCAAATCTCTTCCTCTGCGAGAGAAATCCCCAGCGCGGAGAGACCAGAAACACCGGCGATGGAACGCCGGAGAGAGCAGAGGCAAAGGCAACCGAAGGGCTCAACGAGGCAAAGGGAACCGAAGGGCTCAACGAGACATTAGTCGCGAGATTAACAACTTTGTCCTACGTCTCATGTTAAACCACCGCCGTCACGAGGACGGGTCTGGAACCGGCAGAGCACTCTTCAATTCTCAACCCCGTAAGAACAAGTTGCCAAGGCTGAGGCACGGGTTAACCCAGTAAAGCCGCTTTTCCTTTAGAAAGAGGGAAACGAAGTTTAGCTCCGGCGTACCCAAAGGCCGTCGATTCTAAACATGCCAACACCCCTCCTCACATCCCACAGCTTTAAACACAATATACGTTATTTCAGCTAAAAGCATTCTGAGTCACAGCGTGGAACAGATTGGCGAACAGCATCGTCTCCCTTTTCCCCACAGTTGGAATTAAGTCCGAAACGCCACCAGGCTCAGGGCTTCGGGAACTGGGTGACGCCGCCGGGACAGTTCCGCTCAGTTTTTCTCGTGAACGTACCTGGGATAACCTGATCGAGGTAGACAGCCACCAGCAGATAAAATACGCTATCCAGCACCAATAAAATCAGGGAGATAAAGAGCGGGTAAGGACCGCGATTTAGATTCGGAAACGTCGCGCCGTCTTCATAATCTTCCAGATGCATGACCTGCCGACAAACAGGGCACAGGGAGGTGTTACACACCGTCCCCGTCCCACACGGCCGCACGGCGCAGAACTTGGCAACAGGAGGAAAAAAAAAAAATAAAAAAAACAACACAAACCAAAAAAGTGACTGAGATCACAGCGACAAACACGAAGAATAATTTTTTGACGGCGCATTGTGTTTCGCTTGATATTAAATCGCCATGGGAAGCGATGAAAATTGGCATTTCCCCCTCCCCACCGTCACCAGTTTATTTTAAAAAAATAGATATATATTTAAGAATATGTACATCAGTACCCATCTGAAAACGACGCGGGACAAATGAGCGCGATGAGGTCGCCGTGGGAGGGGCAGAAGGTTATTTACCTGCGCGACGCCGATCAAGAAGCTGCACTGACACAGAGGGCTGAAAATCCACACGAAGGACTTGGGGAAATCTTCCAGCAGGACAATATTAAGGCCCACAAAACCAAAAGCCAACGTCGCCAAGAACTCCACTATACCCACGTGCTTTGACTTCTTAAATAGAGGCGTCAGCATAAGCGCAAAGAAAACCTAAGGACAGATTAAAAAAACCATAAGAAGGTACTATATTAAATACTACTAATAATACAGGGTATAGGAAAGCTAAAGGAAAAAGAGCGCAGTTTCAGTTTTGCCTCTGATAATCGTATCGTTTTCTTGGTATAGTCCCTGCAGCATTCACCCAGGTCCCACCCTTACAAACTGAGCGTCGGGAGGGACAGTTTCCCAAAGATGCCCAGTGACAGAGCGCCGAAAAAAAAAGCTATAAAAGAAAAAGAAGGCGCGGTACGGCTGAGGGCGCACGTACGCGCTGGTTAGCGCGCCTTCTGGAAACGAGAGGCAGTAAACCAACTAACTATTTCTGCACTGGCTGCTTATGGACTCAGACAAGCAATTTGCCGTGTAAATTAATCCTCTGACCCTTAATTAGGGTTTTAACATTACACTACATAGCAAGAGCAAATGTTTAGAAGAGGGCATGGGATGAGGTTCAACAAGGCCAAGTGTCGGGTCCTGCACTTGGGTCACACCAACCCCATGCAGCGCTACAGACTGGGGGCGGAGCGGCTCGAAAGCTGCCTGGCAGAGAAGGCCCTGGGGGTGTTGGTGGACCACCGGCTGAGCATGAGCCAGCAGTGTGCCCAGGCAGCCAAGAAGGCCAACACCATCCTGGCCTGCATCAGGAATAGTGTGGTGAGCCGGACTAGGGAAGTCATCATCCCCCTGTACTCGGCACTGGTGAGGCCTCACCTCGAGTACTGTGTTCAGTTTTGGGCCCCTCACTACAAAAAGGACACTGAGGTGTTGGAGCGTGTCCAGAGAAGGGCTACAAAGCTGGTGAGGGGTCTGGAGGACAAACCTTATGAGGAACGACTGAGGGATCTGGGGTTGTTTAGCCTGGAGAAGAGGAGGCTGAGGGGAGACCTTATCACCCTCTACAACTACCTGAAAGGAGGTTTTAGAGAGATGGGAGCTGACCTCTTCTCCCTGGCGACAAGTGATAGGACGAGAGGAAATGGGTTCAAGTTATGCCAGGGCAGGTTTAGATTGGATATTAGGAAGCATTTTTTCACTGAAAGGGTTATTAAACATTGGAATAGGCTGCCCAGAGAGGTGGTGGATTCACCATCCCTGGAGGTGTTTAAGAAAAGGGTAGATGAGGTGCTTAGGGACATGGTTTAGGAGTGGTGGTGTTTTTATCAGGGTAGGTTAACGGTTGGACTTGATGATCTTAAAGGTCCCTTCCAACCTCACTAATTCTATGGAAAAAAAAAAAAAAAAAAAAAACCACCCCAAATCCTGGGGATGGGGACGGGATAGGTAAGACACCCACCACCCTTCGGTCCTACAGAACCTACGGCTGTTCCAAACGCTTTGGTAGAGAGAACAAGACCAGATGGGGAGGAAAAAAAAACCAACACCAACCCCTGGGGTGGGATGGCGGAATTCAACAAGAGCAGGAATACTTACTGAAGAGATGCCATACAGGAAAAACAGGAGAAATATGACGAAGGCACTGCTCTGGGGAAAGAGGGAAGAGGCCGTTGCAATCACCGCCATAAGAATGGACATGACAAAAATCAGGCTCACGTAGAGCAGCACCCAAGAAAGCCTAGGAGCAAAGGGAGGGAAAAAGAAAAAAAAAAAAGAACAGAAAGCAGGCGATATAAATCCCCAGCCTCAATTATTCACACACAAGAATAGCTAAAAACGACCGTTCTTTAATATTCCAGACAGCTGCACCCAAGGACGGGCTTGCAACAAAACAAGAGCTCCCAAATAAACAGAGCTCTTGTAAACATCCCTGTAATTGTTCCAGGCATTAGAGCACACGCATCAATACCCACGGCATCAAAGATACACAATTAGATGATTCATGATTTTTTTATTTTTTTTTTTTAACTTGCATAATTAATTCCCTGGCATAACCAAAAGAGGGTAACTGAGTAGTAAGTTTCAATAATTAAAGAAATTCTATTTAAAATTTAATACACTAGTCACTCCAGTAGCTGGGCAGGGTAATAAAATCCTTTTCTTTTTAAAAACAGAGCTGCAAGCCTGTGAGCAATCCTAACCTCAGGAAACAAAGGCCGTCTGTGTACAGGTAGTAAAAAAATGACGTATTTTCCTCAGAAGAAGAAGTTGCTGAGTTATATTCAGCGGCCCATCAAAGCTGCATTACCAGCGCGCCTTTGCGGATCGCTCCCGTTTCACGCTGGGAAAAGCAAAATGATTTTCTCCAGAGCAAAGACGCTCAACGCTGACGTGCCGGTGGGGAGAGCGGAGCAGCGCTGCGGGTGAAAGACTCCGCGGAATAAGATTTGCCACCGAGGACAAACGGAACTGACTGCCAGAAAAGAGCTCGGGTGCAGAAATAAAACAAAACCAAACCAAACCGGAAAAAAAAAATAAAAAAAATAAAATACGCCAGACAGGCCCAGCTGCCTGTTAGGCTGCAGCAGGGAAAGACGCTAAAACGCTGTCGGCTGCTGCGGCGAAGGGCAAAGCCAAACCCGTTTTTATCTCTGCGACTATCAATGGTTTCAAATTAGTACATCCTCTCACTCGGGGAAAAAAAAAAAAAAAAAAAATCATTATATTGCACAGGACAATTTCCATCACGGTAAGGAAATAAATTAAAACCTGTTGCTTAAACTGCTCTGTCGTGTTAAAATTACAGAGTGAGATTCATTTAATTACCGGGGGGAGGGAAACGGCTGCTAAGCTCCCGGGGGGAGAGTGGGGGTTACCTGTCAAGCCTCCAGGAAAGGGGGTACTGAGCCAAAAACGCTTAGAAACAATAAAAACAAACTACATCAATATCCCACACATCACCGCGTTTAATCCCTCCAAGTCTGGTGTAACCTTCCATGCATAAGTGCAACAGTCTAACTCTGGTATTTACTTATTAAAATATTCCTATTGTCATGACACCGCAAATATCTCTACGGTAGATTGTACAGAATATCTCATTTTAGGCTACTTTCAGCTAATCAGAATGAAAACAATTAAAAACCTGGAGGATGGGATAGAGGAGTTCTCCTAGAAAGTGTTATTATTTTTTCATATTTCTTTTAGAAAGTGTTATTATTTTTTCATATTTCTTTTAGAAAGTGTTATTATTTTTTCATATTTCTTTTAGAAAGTGTTATTTTTTTTTTTAATATTTCTTCATATATTTTATACTTTTTTTTATAAACAACGGGTTATACCACTCACATACCAAAAGGCGGTGTCATGAAGTCCCAGTATTTTTAGGAACTCCTTCAACTTCCTCTCCTTTTCCGCCACGATGTGAATTGCCAGGTAGTACCCAAACGGCGAGAAAGCGATCACCAGGTAAATCAAAATGATCGCACGAGGGAAATTATCTATTTCCACCACCGCGGCCTCTCCCATAACCATTGCTCTCGTCAGCTGAAGCTGTTCCCAAACCGACTGGTTGGTCTTCAGCTGGAGGTGAGAGAAGGAAGAGTTATTTTTGCATCGTTCCCCATTTTCAGCCCATCCCACCCAGTGGCAGCGGAGCTCAGCGCCGGCTCCGTCCCCCCTGATGGGGAGAGACCTGGAGCTCCCGAAACCTCGCCGGCCCCAAACCCCAGTCCAAAACCACGGGAATCGGAGAACATCAATGAACGATTTTGGAATTCCCGTCTCCTGAACGGATGAGACGCGCTCTCACCGCGAGCGGCGCGACGGGAGAGAAGTGGGGACAAATACCGACGATAAAATAGGAAATCAAATTCCGCGGCTCCTTTCGGTACCGCATCTTAAATAGCATTTTGGGGGGAGCGCTGTCGAGGCTTCGTGTGGTCACGACTGCTGCTCGTTTGGACACAAATGAAGACAAACTTCCGCGTTACTCGAGAGGACAAGAACACTTTTGTACGAAATACGGCAAAACACACGTGAAATAATCTGCCGTCTCGGCGGACGCGCACCGATTTTTGATAAGGCATTTTACACAATTAACGGACGCCACAAAAGCACTCCAAGCCGAGGCAGCGCAGGGGTTGGAACCGCCGGGGTTTTATTGCGTTGTTTTTTTTTTTCCTCCCGATTTACCTGTATAATTGCAGCATCGATGCAGGCTTGCAGAGCCGTGAATCCCGAGCTCCAGTACGTTACCGACTCACACCCTTTCCGCAAGTTGGAGCAACTGGCTGCGGAATAAAGCGAGGCACTTCAAACCGCGAAACGCCAGAGCTCCGGCAGTCCCGTCCCTCGCGGAAAGACGGTGCAGCTTGAGGCCACCCCTTAGAAACGCTGGGAAGAACCTCCGAAAACCAATATACGCAACATCAGGCCAAAAAAAACCCCAAAACCAAAAAAAACAAAGACAAAAAAAAATTAAAAAAAAAACAACCAAACAACAAACAAAAACCCCAAACGAGAGAAGGAAAAAAGGAAGGAAGAAGGAAGAAGGAAGAAGGAAGAAGGAAGAAGGAAGAAGAAGAAAGGAAGAAGGAAGAAGGAAAGAAGGAAGGAAGAAGGAAGGAAGGAAGAAGGAAGAAGGAAGAAGGAAGAAGGAAGAAGGAAGAAGGAAGAAGGAAGAAGGAAGAAGGAAAAAGGAAGAAGGAAGAAGGAAGAAGGAAGAAGGAAGAAGGAAGAAGGAAGAAGGAAGAAGGAAGAAGGAAGAAGGAAGAAGGAAAGAAGGAAGAAGGAAGAAGGAAGAAGGAAGAAGAAGAAGGAAGAAGGAAGAAGGAAGAAGGAAGAAGGAAGAAGGAAGAAGGAAGAAGGAAGAAGGAAGAAGAAGAAGGAAGAAGGAAGAAGGAAGAAGGAAGAAGGAAGAAGGAAGAAGGAAGAAGGAAAAAGGAAAGGAAGAAGGAAAAAGGAAGGAAAAAGGAAGGAAGAAGGAAAAAGGAAGAAGGAAGAAGAAGAAGGAAGAAGGAAGAAGGAAGAAGGAAGAAGGAAGAAGGAAGAAGGAAGAAGGAAGAAGGAAGAAGGAAGAAGGAAGGAAGGAAGAAGGAAGAAGGAAGAAGGAAAAAAAAAGAAAAAAAAGAAAAAAGAAAAAAAAGAAAAAAAAGAAAAAAAGAAAAAGAAAAAAAAGAAAAAAAAAAGAAAAAAAAGAAAAAAGAAAAAAGAAAAAAAAGAAAAAGAAAAAAGAAAAAAGAAAAAAAAAGAAAAAAGAAAAAAGAAAAAAAAGAAAAAAAGAAAAAAGAAAAAAAGAAAGAAAAAGAAAGAAAGAAAGAAAAGAAAAAAAAAGAAAAAAAAAGAAAGAAAAAGAAGAAAGTAGGTCTGCTTTTTCAGTTTATCCCTTTCCGGATACACAGCAGAGCGCACACATTTACCTCTGGATTCCATATAAATGGAAGACATAGCGACGGTATCGGGAAACCTCAGCTGGTAGGAGAGGGCATCGCTGAACACTACGCCCACAAAGTTGGAGGGCTTGAAAGCACTGGCCTCCTGCAGCTCCTCTGCGCTTAGGTACTCCTCTGTGATGATGCCTGCGGGGCAGAAGAAATCACCCCTCGATTTCGGCATCAGCACAGCAGGGGAAAAAAAAAAAAAAACCAAACCAAAACCCAAACCCCGTGCAACAGTTTTAAAGAAGCATCGTGTTAATCGTGAAGGATTTATTCGGTTTTGGAGATAGATGTGTGTATATATATTAAATAATAATAATAATAATAATCAACAACAATAATAATAAATAAATAATAATAATAATAATAATAAAATAATAATAATATAGGGTTCTATTTTTTGTCCCAGTGAAGGAACTGTTCTCCTGAAGCGAACCCTGTGGGAGTGCGGCTCACCAGTGGGTAATTCAAATTTTCCCCCCGAGTCTTCCCCTTCCCCCCCCCCCCAATTTTTTGCTGCTCCAACAGCTTCCGTGCCCCAACCCGCTGCCAGCCTACCCCAGAGTTCATTCTCCAGCACCAGCGCTTTTCAAGGAGGGCGGATTAACTGGCGCAGAGGGTGATATATATGAAAAAGTGGTATTTTGCCACCGGTTTTGGCAGAGGACGGGAGGAAGATGGGCTGCGAAGGCAGAAAGCGGCACCGTTTGCTCAAAGCAGCCGAGGGCGCCCGAAAGGAAAATGCAGATATCGCGTTGGGCTGTTTCTCCGCGGTACCTTTGAAGTACGCATAGCACAGGGAAGAGAGTCGGATACCAAACTAAAAATACATCAGAGTGGTTTTGGAGAGAGAAGTTCCCGCTAGATGTGTCAGCTGTGCGGGCACGGCACTTAAAAAAAGAAAAGAATTTTTTTTTTTAAAAAAAAAAAAAAAAAAAAAAGGCGCTTTCAAAAGGTGACACGATGGTATACGGGAATCAGCATTTTAAATAAATAAATTTAAAAAAATGTTGTTTTGCTAGTAATAGCAGGATAGAAAACGCCACCTAGTACATTTGCAGGACAGCATCGTCTCCGGAACGCGCCCCAGGATGTCACAGCATAAGCGGTACTTTGCCCCAGAGCTGCTCAGGGGCTTTTCGTACTTTGCATTTGGGTCCCCCCGAAACCTTTCCTGCAGCCACACAACACGTGTTGGCCCCAACAGGGGAACGGGAACCACTTTGAGACAGCAGTGCCAGAACAAAGAAAAAAAAAAAAAAACAAAAAACAAAAAAAAAAAACCACCCAAAACTAAATGCCTTCACAGTCTGTTCTCTATCTGTGATGGAAAAAAAATGTTGGTTTTTTTTCCTCCCTCAGCCGCGGCGACGGCGAGTTCCCTCTTCAAACACAAACCACAGCGCGAGACGCGCTCGGAAAAAAAAAAAAACCCGCTCAGGTCGTGAATACCGTCTTCGAAGTTATCGAAAGCCACTTTCTTCATGATTTCTCGTGCCATCGGGGTGGGCGGTGTGTACCCGATGACAAAATTCACCAGCACGGAGGTGTCCAGAGCGCCCAGGTTGGTGTTGGCCACTTCCCCGTATTTCCTGTGCGGGTGCATCATGCTCATCAGAATCAGCCAAAACAAGAAAAAGAGTGGGAAAAGGACCTCCTGCGCAAAGAAAGAATAGGGAAATTTCATAAAAAAAAAAAAAAATCCGAAAACGTCCCGGAGCAGTTGGGGAAACAAAAAAATTTCCCAACGTTTCTCTCGGTTACGCACGGCTTAAAAGGCGGGACCGCGGCTTTCATCACTTGGCTGCAAAGTTCCCCGCAAAGTTTCCGACGCGACAGTAATTTTAACGCCTACTCCTACTCCGGCAGCGAGGCAGGGCCGGAATCGCGCGCAGCCGTCGCCTAAGAAGCCATTTTAAGGCGCAAAGGGATAATTCTACAGGCTTTAAATATTGGCACACTGTCGCGATTTGGAAAGCAGCGAAACACAAACCAGGAACCGTTCAGTAAGTTCAGCTGAGCTGAACCTCTCCTTCACCTCCAAATTCACCTTAAACGATCCCACACGTCACCTACGCACAGGGCGAAACTGCCAGAAAAGAGAAAAATCTTTTGGAGAGGTCTAATCCCGCTCTACCGCACTGTTACGGGTGCAAATGGTTTTAAAAGCGCACTAAGACCGCGCTATTAATTCCCGGAGGTTTTCCTGGATAAAGCCTTACACCTGAGGATCTATTTTCAACCGAAGGATCGCACCGTCTGAAACAGCCTATTTTTGCAACCCAAAATTCAGAGCCGACCTTGAAGCTTCAGAATATAATAAAGCCGAGCGTTGCCTCCGACTCGGGATGCGCTCCGACGCGGAATAAGGCAGCGGTGAACAGGCGCTCCGCTTACCTGAACGCTGCTTTTTTTAGTCCTACACTTAATAAGACAGTTCTTGAATAAGAGAGCTCTGGTTTGCCTCCAGACCCCTGCTTCTCTTGGAGCCGCCGGTGCCATTTTCCGAGACTAGTTTGTTTAAGACAAAATAGAGAAAAGAAAAAGAAATCCGTATGGAATGAAAAAAAAAAAAAAAAAAAATTAATTGAAAAAGCAGAAGCCCGGCAGCATTCAGCGCGTCGTATTTATATAATTTCATATAGATGATTTATAGATTTTTTTTTTTTTTTTTTTTCAGTTTTTGCATGCTTTTAATGCCTTCCGGTACACGTGCTAGATGGCCGGTACACGAAGAAATCGGCAGCACTCATTTCCAAGGAGAGCTGGGGACGCCGGCGGGGAAAGCCCTCGGGATGCCACCGCAGCGCTCCGTCGCCCAGGGGCGGGCTGAGCTCTGCGCCCCCCCCCCCTCCCCAGGGCTCGGGCTAACCTGGGCTTATTTTCATTTTGCTACACAGAAATTACAAACCACGGTATTGATCCCGGGGCAGAATCCCCGTGCCCATCGCAGCCCGCCCGCCCCACGCGCCCGCCCCCACCTCACCCCCGGCAAAGCGTTCGATTTACCGCGAGTAACCCCTTTCCCCGCTCTGGAGCGGATCCAACGCTACTTATTTTTCTCAATTTACCTTCTCGCGAGGGCAGCCTGCGCACCGCAGCGGTGCGAAACATAAGCTTTGGGGGGGGAGGGAAAAAAAAAAAAACCAAAAACCAACAAAATAATAATTAAAATTGAAAAATGCTCTCCCAGGAGGCAGCACCCCGTTCCACCAAGACGTACCTGGTGAGGGACGGCAGGTTGGGGACCCACCAGGTTTTTATCCCCCGGTTTTGCCACCACCTCGCTGTCGGAGCTTCGGAGTCACTGGTCAACGTCCATCCCGCCGCGTCTCCTCACCTGGGAAGGTGACGTACCACCGTGAGCGGCTCAGCAGAGACAGCGGGAGACGCAGCGCGGGTCCGCGTGCCACCGCCCCTTCCCGCTCCCCCACCGCTCCGGCCGCCTCCGGCGATGCCCACGTCCCACGGGTGAACAACCGGGTCATTTCTCAACGTTTCGGCCAAAACACGGTGCAGATTTTGAGAAAGCGTCCATATCCCAGGTTTTACAGCTCCCAGCACTTATCCCAAAAGCCGACTGATGTTTTTGGTGGCTGCGTATTCCGAGCAGCTCCGCGGCAGGACCTGGTTTCTCCGTTATCTGTTAGACAGCACGTGGCTCCAGCTTCCTTCCCCAGCTGCATTTTAATATGGAAATCTATTTTTGGAGTACAGACATCATTTAACTACAGAAACGCACGAGGCTGCTCAGATGTCAGCACCGCTGCTGTGAGCCGAGCTCCAAGAACTTCAAACACCCCGAGGGCTTCTGGAGAGCCGGCGCGATCACAGCCGCGTTTCTCGGGGTGTAGGAGGGCCGAGAGGCGCCCACTGCCCCCCCCGCCCCCCCTTCGCCGGTCACTGGGACCCCCAGGAGCCACAGGCAGCACAGGACTGCGAGCAAAGCCGTGGGAAGAGATCCCACCCACAGCCTGGAGGGCTTCCGATAAAAGCTACTCCCAAAATAAAGCAAAATATTTCTTTTTTTTTCCTTTGATCAAAAAAAAAAAAACAAAACCCACAAAATGCTTAATAACTAATTCTTGCGGGAAAAACGTGCACAACTCCTCTGGATATTTTCAAGCAAGGGCTGCTTCAGCATCATCGAACGGTTTGGGTCAGAAGGGACCTTGAAGATCATCCAGTGCCACCCCCTGCCCTGGGCAGGGCCACCTCCCCCCAGCCCAGGTTGCTCCCAGCCCCATCCAACCCGGCCTTGAACACCCCCAGGGATGGGGCAGCCACAGCTTCTCGGGGCACCCTGCGCCAGGGGCTCACTGCCCTCACAGGAAAGAATTTCTTCCTAATATCTCATGTAAATCTGTCCTCTTCCAGTTTGAAGCCATTCCCCCTCCTCCTATCACTCCATGCCCGTGTAAAAAGTCCCTCCCCGGCTCTCCTGTACCCCTTTAGGCACTGGAAGGGGCTCTGAGGTCTCCCCGGAGCCTTCTCTTCTCCAGGCTGACCCCCCCCCAACTCTCTCAGCCCGTCAATGTCGAAACGACAGCAGAGCGTTTTAAAACTAATCAAGAGCAGCAGCTATTGCTTACAGGTCGTAAAACAAACAAAAAAAAACCCCGTACCGGGCTTCTCCCCTCTGCTCACCGCGTGCCCTGCGAAGCACTGGGACCGCCACCGCCTGCGGTCAGGAGCGGATTTGCGGAGCTCTGACAAGCGGCGACGCTGCACGGCGGTCCCTGAGGAACACCACGCCACCGCGGCAAACCCCTTCCCTCGGTCACACTCCTCTCCTTACTTGAAACCCAGAAATTTGGCAAAGCTGGTTTAATCAGATTCAACCACTAACGCCAGTTACTCTGTCTTTAATTCTTTTCTATCCAGTTATAAAAAAAAAAAACAAAACTCAACCCAGTAATACTTCCACATCTTCGCTGGAACGCTTCCACGCTTTAATTCCCATCACCTAGGTTGGCAGAAGGGTCAGGATAAGAATGTTAATTAATTTCTTGATATTACACCTGCCAGCTCCACATAAGCTGATGAAGCTACATAACACACAATGAAGAACACTGAAGAAGAATCACTTGAATGGTGAATGATTCTATCTATCTGGGCAAAAAAAAACCCCAAACCTTCCTAGAAACTCCAGATGAGGAAAACGAACACGCAGGCTCAACAGAAAAAGCAGCTGCCATGACATTTAATTGAGTAATAGTGGAAAAAATGAGAATACTCTTAACCTGCGACAGCCCCCCCCCCCCCCCAGTTTAGCCGCTTCCTCGTGATCTTGCACCGACAGGAGAAGCGGCTGAAACAAAATTCTGGTGGGCGTCTCTATCAAAGCAATCAATCGCAAGGAAATTACTGGTTTTGTATCTAATTCCACATCGGAGATGCCGGTGCATCCCCACAGCGGGGAAATCACCATCTGATGATACTTAGGAAGACTCCCCTCGCTGCCCCAGCCAGCGACCCGACAACCGTCTTTAGGGGTCAGCTGATGTGATTTAGTGCTGCACATCACATTTCCCTTGTTTTTTAAGCTAAAAAAAAAAAAAACAAAACAAAACAACCACAAACCCACAAAAAAAAAAGGGGGGCGGTGAGCCTCAGCTAAATGAGCTGTGGCTTGAGGAAAAAAAAAAAAAATATCCCAACTTATCAGCGAGCAACACCTGCAGAAAGATTAAAACAATACGATTATTGATCCTGCTGCAAGGAGACCACGGCCTAAATGACGCTTCAGAAAAGCTCTTGATGCGCTTTTTACTGGTTGTGGGAAAATAAGGGAAGATCGGCGAGGGGGACGGTAACCACGCTCGAGCGACCCACACCCGGCGCCGTGGGCAACACATTCATCACGCCAACGGCCGTTCAGCCTCGCGTGCTCGCACGAACATCCCGCGCTTGGGTAACGGATGGACTCGGGGACGCCTCATCGTGAGATCGCTGCCTTTTTCTTGAAGATGATCAAAGCACAGTGGGAAACTGCGCCTGTTTGAGCCCCTGAAACGCGGGCGGGGACGGGGAGCGCGGGCGCTCGCCCTTTCGCTCGCTGCCACGCGCTGTCCCCGCGTCCCCGCTCCGCGTCCCCGTGCGGATGCTGCTCCGGAGGTCCCGCGGGCCGTGGGGCAGCGAGATTAAATGTGTTCTTTGCCTTTCATCCGTGGTTTTTGCGGTTGTTCCCGCATCCTGCCCGCGTCGGCTCGCGCGCTGGCCTTAAATTATTTAAGCTAAATGCTTTATTTATGCGGTTTTAAAAACGGGTGGAATTTTCCTCCATATCTGAATCCCAGGGGGGAAAAGCCACCTCTCGGGCTGCCCAGTGCCAGCTGCAGACCCCGGCCCCCCAAACCCAGCCTTAGTTAACCGCAGCCTAACGAAGGAACAGCGGGATGGGCTCTTTCCCGCACAGCCCCCCCATCCCCCCGACATCCTACATCCCGCATCTCCCCCCCCCCCACATCCCGCATAACCCCCACGTCCCTTATCCCGCATCCCCCCCCCCCCCCCCCCACATCCTGTATCCCGCACCCCCCATCCCGCACCCCCCGCATCCTGCATCCCCCTCCTCCCCATCCCGCCCCATCGCTCCCCGGGGACCCCCCCCCTCCCCGCGGGTCCCTAACTGCAGGCGATGGGGGGGGGGGCGGACACCCCCTTCGGCTTCCCATTCCTCCCTTTTTCTTCTCTCCCCCCCCCCTTCAAACGTCGGTTTCTCACCATTTTTCCGCCCGGCCACGAAAACCGTAATAAATCCATAAATAAATAACTCCGGAGTCGTGACGCGCACCCACAGGTACAGCAAAACTCCTCCTCTTCCTCTCCCTTATTTCTTCCCCTTCCCGTTTTACACACCTCGGGGGGGGGGGGGGGAACGGGGGACACGGACACACGGACACACATCCCCCCCCCCCCCCCCCCCCCCGGTACAGCAGCCGGTCCCCACCTCCACCCGCAGCGGGGGGCGGTCGGTGGTCCCCGTATCCCCCCCGCCCCCGCCCGGTCCCGGCGCTCACCGGCCCCGCTGCGCTCCGCCGCGCTGCGCTGCCGCGGGGGGACGCAGAGCGCGGGGCTGCACCGCCCCCCCAAACCCCCCCCTCCGCTCTGCGCCGGGGCGGAGCGGGGCGGGGGCGGGGCGGGGCGGAGCGGGGCGGGGCGGGGCGGGGCTGCCCCCCGCTCCCCCACCCCCTCCCCGCCCATCGCCGCCGGCACCGGGCGGGGCCGCAGCTCCGGGGATCCCCCATCCCACCCCCCACCACCACCACCGCCGGGGACCACTCCCCACTCCCCGGACCCCCCCCCCCATTCCTGGTGACCCGTCCCACTCCCGAGGACCCCCTTCATTCCCAGGGATCCCCCATCCCGGTGACCCCCCCACACCCCCGGGGACCGCTCCCCACTCGCTGGAACTCCCCCACGGCACTCCCGGGGACCCCCCCACTGGCGGGAACCCCCCCCCAACTCCGTCCCCGGGGACCACTCCCCATTCCCAGGGACCCCACCCATTCCCGAGGACGCCCCATCCCGGGGACCCCCTCCACACTCCCGGGGATTCCTCCCCAGTCCCGGGGAACCCTCATCCTGGTGACGTCCCCACTCGCGGGGACCCCCCCCATTCCCGAGGACCCCTCCATTCCCGGTGACACCCACCTCTGGGGACCCCTCCCCACTCCTGGGGACCCCCCATCCCCCGGGGACCCCCCCCCCAATCGCGGGGACTCCACCCCACCCCTGGGGACCCCTCCATCCCCGGGGGACCCCTGCATTCCCCGGGATCCCTTCCCTTCCCTAAGGACCCTCCATCCCAGCCCTTCCCCCCCAATCCCAGGGACCCCCCATCCCACGGACACCCCCCATCCCAGGGAACCTCCCGCTCCCGGGAACCCCCCACTGCCAGGACACCGCCCCCCTCCCTTCCCACTCGCCTCCCAGCATGGCCTCGCCGGGGAGCGGAGGAAAAGGGTGGGAAGTGGGATCCGCCTGGATACACCCAGCGCCGCTGGTCCCCGCCGGCAGCCGGAAGGTCGCCAGTATTTTATTGCATTACCCAAAATAGAATTAAAGCATAGAAAATGCCGCCTCGAATACAAACACTGAATTCCCATCATTTACGTGGCGGGGTCCCCACCTCGGTGCGGGATGTTTCCCACCAAGTTATTCCCCCTCCGCCCAGCGTTCCCATCACCCTCCGGCTGGGCCCTTCACCTTAGCCCGCGACCGGCTGACAAGTGGGATGTGATCAAAACCACTTCATTATCCCGTTCCCATCTCCCGCCTCCCAACGAGGAGAGCATCTGTCCTTCGCGTGGTGGCCAGCCCAGCCCACACCGTGGCAGGCTGCGAGCGCAATCCGACGTGCTCGTTTTCCTAAACGCCTCCTGCGAGACGCTGGGAAAGAGCCGAGCGGCAAACGAGACCCGGAGGTGTCGCTGAGCGTCTGGAGTCCTGCGGCGGGGACGCTGTGTGGGTGCTCGGGAGGAAACCACGCGGCTCCTCGTGCTCCGCCGAGGACCAACTGGTCGGGTTCCCGCGGGGGAGCGCAGCCGCTTGACGGAGCAGCGATGGACATTCCGTGGCCGAGTGGGTTTTGCGCACCTGAGGAGCTGCACCAGCACCGTGCGTGCCGGCGCTGACGCGCGGCTCCGGAACAACAGCGGGGACTCAACATTTTCACCTGGAAAACTGAGAGCGGGAGACTGGGTCAGCATCCCGAAGAAAGAAAAATGGGTCTCAAAGCACAGTATTAAGTGGAAAGAGTGGTGCAGACGAGGAGGTATCACGGCCGTGCAGAAGACTTTCCTTTCACACCTTCACCTGCGGCGGTGGTTGGAAACACCCCGGATTCACACCCCCGCTCTGGTCCCAGTGCCCTCGTTAGGCTCAGGCACCGTTTGCTGCAGCCCCAGAGCAGCAGAAACCCTGTGGGCCAACGCAGCGGCGCTCCGAGCAGCGGGTTTTGGGGAGGAGGTTTTGGGGAGGAGGTTTTGGGGAGGAGGCTGTTTCCACCAGGTGCCCCCCGCGAGCGGTGCAGCCCCGCAGCGGTGGGTCCAGGCTTCTTCAGTTACCCCACGTACAGAAAATGATCAAATCCCACCCGATCTTTATGCTAGGGGAAAAAACCCCAACAATCCCGCTGTCAGAAAGGCTTGCTTTAACTGGAAACTTTCTTTTTTTTTCATTAGTTTCCACCGTAACAAAGATAAAAGTACTCTAATTAAATAATGCCCTTTAGTTTTGCCTAATGAATACTGAGTAAATAAAACGGCGTAACTTGAGCTTCAATAAAAAAAACCAAACCCCAAAACTTCTTATCTTCATCCATCTAACGTTAAATAGAATAGAAGCCCGTCTGGGGCTGAATTCTTCTGGTCACTTTGATGTTTGTTGCGGTCTCTGTTTATATTTTTAAAGTTTTAACTGCTCATATTCACCTTCTACCTGCAAAGTGCTGAAGTCCTTGAAGCTTCGGGTATTTTAGCACAAGAACCACCCCCCCCCGCCCCCCCCCGTGACGGGTCCAACCTCAAGCCCCGTCCTTCCCAGGCAGAGCTCGGGGCCGGGGGTCCACGGCCATAACCCGCCTTGGCGCATTCACGGCGAGGAGAAGCGAACGGTCTGCACCAAGCACAGGACCTGGTTTCTCATGGGGGTTCTCCAAGACATTGGGCCATGTCCTATGGGAAGATAACATCATAGAATCATAGAATGGTTTAGGTTGGAAAGGAACTTGAAGATCATCGAGTTCCACCCCCCCTGCCACGGGCAGGGACACCTCCCCCCAGCCCAGGTTGCCCAAGGCCACGTCCAGCCTGGCCTTGAACACCTCCAGGGGGAGGGATGGGGCCTCAACAGCCTCTCTGGGCAACCTGTTCCAGGGCCTCACCACCCTCACAGGGAAAAACTTCTTCCTAATGTTCAATCTGAACCTGCCCTCTTCCAGTTTAAAGCCATTCCCCCTCGTCCTATCGCTACATGCCCCAGTAAAGAGCCCTTCCCCAGCTCTCCTGTGGGCCCCTTTAGGCACTGGAAGGCCACAATAAGATCTCCCCAGAGCCTTCTCTTCTCCAGGCTGAACAGCCCCAACTCTCTCAGCCTCTCCTCATAGGAGAGGTGCTCCAGCCCTCGGATCATCCTCGTGGCTCTCCTCTGGACACGCTCCAGCAGGTCCATGTCCTTCTTATCACCCAAACTACGTTTTACCGTCGGACGGGTGAGACACCCATGGAACCGGGGAGGCACCGAGCACATGCAGCGGCGGCAGCACGAGAGAGTCGAAACCAACCCCCGCGACGGGGAGAGAGCCTCCAGAGAGTAATCATCACCTGGAGGACTGCAGTGCTTTTCATCTTCAAAGCACCCTAAACCCATTACCTAATTAATTTTTACAACAGCCCTGTACGCTCAGGTGCCTTAAACCTAATCTCCATTTACGGATGCAAAAAGCCGCGGGTGATGTAATTTGTTCAAGGCCAACCGGAGCCTGCACCCGCGGTGGGGATGGGCACCGCTCGTGGCGCGCAGCGGGCACCAGAAACCTCTCCAACTTCTCCTGCTGAGCAAAAAAACTTGAAAGACCAAGAAAGCAATTTAATCTCTTTAACTGGAAGGAAGATCTAAGCAACTACACCCGGGTGGCGGCATCAGATGCAAGAAAGCTGCGCGAGTGGTTGCGCCAAGGCTCGGCAGGCACGGGCGATCCCATTTTCTTGACGGAAACTGGTTTCTACTCGTGATGGGGGGGGTTCCGCCCCTGCAGCGGGGGTCTCTCCGTCGGCACCAGAGTTTATTTGAAAGTTTGGGATGGTCCTTCCCGCTGCGCGGGAGTTCAGCGGAAACACACCGCAGCTGAAGGAGTTGTCCCTTAAACTAAATTAGGTGAGTTTGATGACAACAGGTAAAATAACAAAGCGTTCAGGGGAAGAAAGTCTGAGTCGAAACTCCCTTAAAGCCGGGGGAGGGAGGTTACTGGGGGGGGCGCGAGGTGATGTGACGGTCCCAGTCCAACAAACCCCGAGCAGGTGCTGGCGAGACGGGCTGGGGACCCTCAGCCCAGCCGGCAGGAGTTGTCCTTCAGCTGCAGGGCAGCCCCACCGCCCCGGCTTGGCGCCAGTGGGTCCTCCGTCTTCGCTTTCCAGGTACCCGATGCCGACGGTTAAAGGCGATGATGCCCGTGCCAGGGCTATCCCGGCTCCTCAGCTCCTCTTCTGCACGCTGATCCTGCTCCGCGAGTGCCGCTGAGCAGAGCCTGAGACTGGAATAGAGAATTCAAAACTTTAAAGAAATCCTGAACATTTGAAATCTTGAACTTTGACATCTTGAACTTTGACATCTTGAACGTTGGCATCTTGAACGTTGGCATCTTGAACGTTGGCATCTCGAACACTGTATTTTGCTGGTGCTCATGCCAGCAAAGCTCCAGTTTGTATTTTGTACCCAAATGACTGACAGTTCACAGTGAAACAGTGGGAATTTTTTTCCAGTTCTCATCGCTTTGGGCTGATGGACTCTCTGCGTCGCACCGGCAGCTCTGAAGCCGCAGTGGCAGGGGCAGAATGGCACTTCTTCCCTGCTGGGCTGTGGACGGTCATTTCTTCCACTTTCTTTCCGAAGGATCTCCTCGCAGAAGGATTTCTTTGGAGCAGAAAGTTGCGCGCAGGCGCCCGCCTGAGGAATGCGGCGAACAGGATATTATGGGAACAGCAGTTCAATGCGCTGCAGCGGTAACGCACCAACCCGTCGTGTTTCAGAAAGGAAATGCGATCAAACTGAATTTCCTTTCTTTAAGTAGGCAGTGACTCAGCCTTTAAGCCTTTAATGTAAAAAAAACAAAAAAAAAAAAAGAAAAAAAGGGGCAAAAAACCACCCCGAGCATTAAAAATGGCAAAGGACCGTTTCCAAATTCTTCGGTGGCGTCCCTGCTCGTCCTGCCGGTGAGCGAAACCCGCCACACCTCGACGTGGAACACAGCAAAAGGGAGATGCCAAAGTCGGAGAAGGCTGTATTTCCCGCTCTCAAACACGGAGGGTTCTGCCCATCCTTCCTTGCGCTGGGTTGACAGAGCAGAACAAGTTCAGGACCGAGACAGCAAAGAAATGGCCAGAGCTGGAGCGCCACCCGTGAATTTCAGTCGTCAATTTTAGGGCCCTTCTGTCCCCTGGGGCTTTTACGCCGCGGCTGGAAAGAGCGCGCCTGCTCCCATCGCTCTCCCGGCTCAGCAGAGAGTTTGCGCGAAGCCCGGGAACGCTGAAGTGATTTTGCCCAGCGAGGCAGAAGCGCCAGGTACGGCGAGCAGCAGCTCTGCCGCTGCTTCTCTTTTCATCAAAGCTTTGCGGAGCCCTTCGAGACCGCAGAAACCGCTGGGGTTCAAACGCAGAGAAAACCAAATGGTTTTCTTTTTTTTCCTTTGGGTTTACCATCCGCTTATTAACTGACTCGAGTCCCACTCCTGGCTCAACTCTTAGATCCCTTTTTCCCAGGCGAGCGGCCGGCCGCGGCGTCCTTCTCGGGCACGTCGCTGTCGCGGGGGTGACCGAGCGGCCACAGCCCGAGGGCTACGGGCGCTGGGGAGCCCTTGGCACGCTCCTCCTTCTGCATCCAAGAGCACCTTCGCTCTCCAGAAAGCAGAAAGAATAAAAAGGAACAGCATTTATTCTGTAAATCAGAGATGTTCTCGGCACGCAGCCAGAGGGCAGAGATGTTCTCACCAAATAAAGGGCTCCTCCCGCACCCGCACCAGTGGCCGCGGGTCCTCTGAGGTCACCACTCTCCTGAAGCCGAGCGCCAGCGCCGGGTTTTGTGCCTCCCGCCGGCTCTCCGCCTTCTCGCTGCCGGGGGGGGCGCATTGAAGAACCCCTCTCGTCTTTCCCCGAAGCATCGTTATGAGCGACTGCGCCCGGGGCAGAACCAAATTACGGGGGAAAAAACGAGTTCCTCGTTGCCTCCCGCTTTATTCGGAGACAGCGTTTCCCGCGTGCCCGGCGCTTCAGCGGGGCGCAGGCGGGGAGAACAAAGCCACAGGAATGTGCTTGTGCCTTTTTTTTTTTTTTTTTTTTTTTTTTTTTTTCACGAGGGGGGTTTTGTCGGGCCGCGAGAGGCAGCGTGCGGCACGGTCCGTCGGGAGGAGCATCAGCGGCGCCGGGCATAGCACGGACCGAGTGGAAACTATTCCTGCTTCCCAGCTCGCTTCACCCGCTGTGCTTTCATCCGGGTCAAAACAAAATAAAGCTTTTAAAACCAAAACGTTAACAGGTTGTCTGGAATTTTGGAGCTTTAATTAATCAGACAAGTCGCCACCAACAGTTAAACTCGTGCTCAGAAATCAGGCAGCTTTGTCTGCAAAATTATCCCACCCTCTGGAGCAGAGGCAATGGCTTATAAGAAGACCGAAGAGGCTTTAGAGAGGAGATATACTCCACATTTACTGGAAATTATACGTTCGCATCAATAAACCCGTATATAGACGATGCATTTGCATCATCCAGCGCTGGAGCCCAGATTCCCTGCCAGGGAAGCCCTTCGGCAGTAGTTCAGAGCACCTCATTTAGAGGCCCTGTCTCCTTCTGGGAGCTAAAATAAACCGCGCAAAACCCAACTTCCTTCAGCATTAACCGCTCAAAGTCCGCAGCTGCAGCCGGCGGCGAGGGGTGCTCTGCCCCTGCCAAAGCCACGAGCTCTTCGCCACCCAAAACTTCCCCGATATTCAGAGGCAGGGCACGGTTATCGAGCACAGACCAGCCCCGACAGCAATTTATACCCCTGTAGAAAGAAAAGGGGTTGAAAGCGCTGTTGAGAACGGCAGCACTTTGCACCTTGGTAAACGGCTGCGCAGAACGCAGGTTCTTTAGGGGTCAGATTTGCCGATGGCATGCAGGACATCTTCAAATTGTCTACTTCCACCCTAATTTAATGAGAAAGCTATTTAACTCTTTGTTCTAGGAGTCTCTTACTGTTCTCTTGTAATTTTAAAATCTGTACTTTTACAGAGCTGTGAAATGAAATGGATTTTTATGGACTTGATTTTGACAGTGCATGATCTTTGAACACTTTCCTGGTGTCTAGAAAATGTTAAGAAGGTAAACCACTCTGGTACATTAATGATTCAGAAAGATAAATTTATAATGAAATCACTCTGTACATGTCACTTATCCGCTTTCTGTAACAACAGTCAAACTGGCTCAAAATAAAATTTCATAAAAGAAATTTCAGTCTTGGCCTAAGGCTCAGCACAGAGAGTTTCGGCCCAGAATAGGCTTCTATGGGAAGTTAGAAACCGCCGAAAAAAACCCCAAAGTTTTCTAACTGAAGCATCAAGAGACGTCTACCAACAGCGGTGCCAAGGGCACAAGGATAATATATACATTGAACGCAATGCATATAGAATACTGTAATTACAGCCGCGTCGGTACAAACATATATTCATTCCGGCCACGAACGGTACCTAATCTTCATAGAAAAAAAGGAACCAAAATGCCTATTTTAAATCAGCGGAGTTCAGAGGGGGCAAACGTGCCCCATCGCCGACGGGGACGTGACAGGCAACGGGTATCCTCCATCGGCGCCGCCGTTGCGCGTGGCAGCATCCCCCCGGTCCAGCGGCCGCCAAACACTCGCCCACCACCCGCTGCCTTCCCCTCCCAGTGGATTTTGCTGTTCGGGTTATAAAATATAATTTCCCGTTTCAAAAAAGCGCCGCCCTGCCTGACTTTGTGTCACAGCACGCTCCAGATACACGCGTCATTTAAAGAAAATTATGCTTCCCGCTGCCGGCCCGACAAAAACATCCCTTCAGACAGAGGCCGCTACCTGTCCTTATTTAGCACTGCTTTTCTCAGAATCTCACTTTTGGAGCTGCTCAATCTCCTTCAACCATGTTTGAGAACATTTTTCCAGTGGGTTCCTCCTCCTCCTCCCTCTCCCTGGCTGTCGGTAAGGCCTCAGCTTCTGGCCCTGAACATTTGGGCTTCTCCTTGCCGTCCTCCCCCCACACCAGAAGTTTCCAGGTGGTCTTCCCCACCGTATCCCAGGCGGGTCGGGACGCCGCGGAGCATTGCATCCCTACCCAAAAAAATCATGGGGGCGCCCACATGCGAGGCAGGGCTCGTGCCGAGAGAGGGGACGCCCCCCGCAAAGCAACGCGGGGCTCACGGCCGCCTGCGCCTTCAGCGCCCAATTCCCCCACCCCCACCCCCCCCCGCCGACGCTGATGTTTACCCGGAGCCACCCAAATTTGTATGATGTTAAACAGGAGGGCAAAAGACTACCGCAGGCTTTTGACAAACTCCCCAGATGTATTTGCAAAGAAAACCGGCTCCAGTAATTAACTCCGGATCATATTACCCTGCGAGCTACATAAATATAATAAAGGTTTAATAAAACCACCTCGACAAAAACACTCAGGCGGTGGTGGTTGTACGCACCTCGCGATAGGGACCATCCCTACCCCGGAGAGCTTAGAGGCAGCTCCAGTCCGGCAGCGGGGAGCCTTGCAGAAGCCCTGGGACCCCCCCGCGATGCTCAGCCCCACGTGGGACCCGGGACCCCGCTGCAGCCCGGCTCCCGCAGAACCCCCCCCCCCTCCTCAGGGCAGGTTTAGATTGGATATAAGGAAACATTTTTTTCACTGAAAGGGTTATCAAACATTGGAAGAGGCTGCCCAGGGAGGGGGTGGATTCGCCATCCCCGGCGGTGTTTAACAAAAGGGTAGAGGTGGTACTCGGGGACGTGGTTGAGAAGTGGCTTTGTCAGTTTGGGTTAATGGTTGGACTCGATGATCTTAAAGGTCCCTTCCAACCTCAGCGGTTCCTCTATGATTCTATGCAGGAGCACCGGTGGCCACAACTCCACGTCCACGGGGGATCCAGAGCAACGAGACGTTTACGGTCGAACCCTTAATCGTGGTTGGGGAATGACCCTGCGACTCATTTTGCTGCGAACAAAAAAAATCGGCGGAACGGAGGAGTTGGGGAAAACCGGCGAGAAACAAAGTCCGCAGTGCAGAGCAGCGCCGCAAGGCGAGAAAAACCCACCCTAAACGCCTACGTAAGCCCAGGAGCGAGGGACGCGGGGCAGGTGACGCTCAGGGACTGCCACCCGCCGGGCCAAAGGTTGTGCCGCCGTCTACACCCATCCACCAGCAACCCCGCCGCGGTCACCAAGCCGTGCCGTGGGGCTGGTGGCCACAGCTCCTGGTCCCTCGGGGTCCTGTCCCAGCCCTGCCCGGGCAGGAGGGAGAAGCCCTCCTGGCTCAGAGGTTGGTGGGCGTTTGTTTAATGCAGCTTAAAGGCACCCTGAATTTAGAGGAACCTCAAAGAGGTCATTCGGTGACCTTAAAGGTCTTTTCCTGACCTAAATGATTCCCTGCGGGGAGATCTTGTCACCCTCTACAGCTCCCTGACGGGAGGGTGCAGAGAGGTGGGGGGTGACCTCTTCTCCCTGGTGACAAGTGATAGGACGAGAGGAAATGGGTTCAAGTTATGCCAAGAGAGGTTTAGACTGGATATTAGGAAATATTTTTTCACTGAAAGGGTTATCAAACATTGGAAGAGGCTGCCCAGGGAGGGGGTGGATTCGCCATCCCCAGAGGCGTTTAACAAAAGGGTAGAGGTGGTACTTGGGGACGTGGTTGAGAAGTGGCTTTGTCAGGGGAGGGTAATGGTTGGACTCCGCGATCTTAAAGGTCCCTTCCAACCTCAGCGATTCTATGATTCTACGGTTTAAAATGCTCCACAGCTCTCGGTGCAGTGGGTGCAGCGCTTTACTCGGCCTTTTTGAAAGGGCTCAGGTGTTGGTGGGTCGGGAATTTAGAAGATTCCAAATTTGCTGTGTTGCTCCCGCCCTGGGGATGAAGACGAAACCAACCCACACCGCTGGGCATTCCAGTGATGCCTGGCGAGGGACCTGCAATTCCTGCCGCTACGGAGACTAAAAGCGATGGATATGACCCCAAAAGATATTTCAGCAGCCGGCCGGCCCCGGCGGAGCTGGGCAGCGGCAGGGCTGTGAGCCGGGCGCCCGCGGCACCGCGTCGGGCTTGGGGACGTACACGGGAGGAGAGGACCCAGCACCGCACATCCAGCAAAGCACAAAAGCGCTGGGACCAAGGGCTGAGATAAGTGCTCACAAGATGCCCGAAGGATGCGTTTTGGTCCATTACTTCAGCAAAGTAAACAGAGAACCTATTATATACGTATATATATGTATGCGTGGAGTACGGATCGGGGGAAATTCAACCAGTAACAAAGCAAGCAATATCTGTAGCATGACCGCCCCCCCACCCCACCCCCAGCAGCCCCAACGCGTAGCTCTGCCTCCACCACGCCAAACCCAACACGTGACAGAGGAGCGGGACCTCTGCTGGGGGCTTTCTGCACGTGGGGCACGTCTCGAGCACAGACGACAGAAACACGGCAAAAAAAAAAAGTGACTGTGTCAAAGGTACCTGGTAAAACGTCAGGCTTTTTCACAAAAGGCAGAAGCACCGAGAGCACGCCGCCTCTCCCTACTGCCGCGGGTCCCAGGAGGAGGGAGCTGCAATGTAAGACACGCCGCAGAAAAAACACCTTTTTTTTCCCCAGCCCCCAAGTAAATGACTGCCAGTGGTGTGAGGCTGCTTTAGTTCATCTGTGCGTCAACCTCATAGTAAAAAAAATAATAAAAACAATCCTACCTGGCTCTTCCATGCCGTGGCTCTCCATCTCGGTCCCTCTTCTTCAGGCTAACCGACACCGGCATCACCCTCACCCCCCCCCGGAAGAGCGTGCTCAACCCATTATTATTATTATCGAGCTGGGTTTACGGCTCTAAGACCTTATTTTTACTTAGGTTACTAAGTTGGAAGTAGTTTTTATTTATTGGCCTCAGCCACTTTTATGAGCTGTACTTAGTTTTTTGGGTCATTTTATCCTCTCTGAATTCCTCGGCTATCTGGCTAAAGCCACAGAGAGAGACTTTACCGACTATCCCACCGGGGCAGCACAGTTTGTTCAACTTCTGCCAACTGCAACGTCCTCCCGGGCTTTTCATCCACCTACTCGAGAGCCGGGGTGGAAAAAACGCGCTCCGAACAAACGGCTGCAAAAGAAAACGCTTGAGGAGAAGGAGACGGAGGAAATTCAGACAAAAGGTAAGAGGCGGCTGAGCTCTCAGGAACCGTGTTTGGCTTCAAACGCTGGCAGCCTGCAATTCCCCTTAACCCGGGGAACAAAGGAATGCAGGATATCGCTCGGCAGCATTCAGGCCGGTTGAAGAGCAGATGGTCTCTGCTCCCATGAGCGGCTCGAGCTGAGGACGGCTCATTGTTTCTCACCTCCTCTCTCGTCAGAGCCGCATTCTCCTCCTCAGCATCTGCACCCACTGTTTGCTTTGGCTTTTCTTCAAGCTCCTGCCCCAGACGTCCCCTCGGGAGCATCCCCTTTTCCCAGCCGGTCCCTCTTGTCTTGGAGAACTTCCTACAGCTTCTTCATCCTCCCTAGCAGAGAGCCCTGCCTCGGCCGCCCGCCCCGCAGCAGGCAGAGCCCGTGGCGTGCGTATTGCTGCCGGTTTTCATTTTCAGCTTGCTCGTGGGAGGCCGCTGTAGCTCGGGAGCATCAGGGAAACGGACGGCATTCGCCTGCCCACAGGCCATCTCCCGACCGCCACCTCAGCTAAAAAGTGATGGGAAATTTCATGGGATATTGTCCGAGGGACAGGATCACAGCATCTCCTGGATTGGAAAAGCCCTGTAAGATCGTCTAGTCCAATCATTAACCTAACGCCGACAACCCACCGCTAAACCATATCCCTCAGCACTATATCTACACGACCCTTAAATCCCTCCAGGGATGGGGACCCCACCACTGCCCCAGGTAACGCGTTCCAGTGCCCGATGACCCTTTCAGTGAAGAAATTCGTCCTCGTATCCAATCTAAACTGCCCTTGGCGCAAAAAGCGGATCGCACTTGAAAATCTCATCGTCTTGCCTGTCGTCTCTAAAAGCCACCGTCACGCTCCCTCACGGGACAGAGCACGCCAAACCCCCGCTACGCTCACCCCACAACATCCTTCCTCCTCCACAGCTCCCGTTCCCCCCAGGGGAGGCGATGGCTGGAAGCAGCACAATCCAACAGAAACGCAAACTGGAACCTAAAGAAACCGAAAGAGCCGCTGGGTCCTTCTGCAGAGGTCCTGCTGGAGCCCGTCCCACCTCCCGCCCCGTGGAAGTCGGCTCCCCAAGCTCCGCTGCTCCGCTCGATTTCTTCACTTGCCAAGCCTATTGCTTTTGGAAGATCCCACTTCCCAGACACGGAATCACGGAGTTTCAGAGTTGGAAAGGACCTCTAGAGATCACCCAGCCCCACTCCCCTGCCAAAGCACATCCCTCAGGACTGCATCCAGGTGGGTCTTGAACACCTCCAGAGAAGGGGACTCCCCCCCTCCCTGGGCAGCCTGTGCCACTGCTCTGTCACCCGCACCGTAAAGAAGTGTTTCCGTATATTTGAACGGAACTTCCTGTGTTCCAACTTGTGCCCATTGCCCCTCGTCCTGTCACTGGGAACCATTGAGAAGAGCCTGGCTCCATCCTCCTTCAACCCACCCTTCAGATACTTGTACGCCATAAGGTCTCCCCTCAGCCTTCTCCAGGCTAAAGAGTCCCAGCGCTCTCCGCCTTTCCTCATAAGGCAGATGCTCCAAGCCCTTAATCATCTTAGTTGCCCTTCGCTGGACTCGCTCCAGCAGTTCCCTGTCCCTCTTGAACTGGGGAGCCCCAAACTGGACACAGTGTTCCAGTTGTGGCCTCACCAGTGCAGAGTAGAGGGGGAGAATGACCTCCCTCGACCTACTGGCCACACTCTTCCCTGTGCAGCCCAGGATGCCATTGGCCTTTTTGGCAACAAGGGCACATGGCTGGGCCATGGATAATTTACTGTCTACACCAGAAGTCGCGACACCGCGACTTCTGTCCGTCCCTGCACAGGGTTGTCATCCAAAACACACGAGAACTTCGGAGCAATAGCTGCGGCAGCTTCCCGCTGCCTGGCGCCCGGGGAAAACCGTCGTTTGAGGCCAAAAACCTGGTCTCAGGCTTCAAGGATGTACGAGGAGGTACCAGAGGTGTTTTGCACACCAGTTTTGCTTCCGTTTCACACCGTCTGTGCTTATAACTGTTATGAACCACACAGGACCAGCATGGGAGTTTCCCGAAGAACTCTTGGCGAAGGGATATGAAGCAGAGGAAAACACATCCCTCCGCCCCGAGATGTAAGAAATCCAAACATAAAAAGAAACGCTGACGACGCTCAGGCAAGAGCGAAGCAGGGCGGCTTCGGGAAGCTGCACCCCTCCAGCTCGCTGCTGTTTGTGGACAGAGCGCTGGGATTAATTTTTGGCCTCTAGATTATCCACGAGCGACCGTTCGCGCAAACGCTGAAACCGAAGCCCCTAATTGTATTTTTACTGGACAAACCCACCGCATGGCGCGGTTCGCCTTCCAAGCGCCCCGATCAAAGCCAACGCTGGAAACGGAATCGTGTCTAAAACAAATACATATTTCGGCGCAAATCCCTTGTTTACAAACGCGGGGAGGAGATTTTTTTTTTTTTTTAATTTTTTTTTTTTTGGCTAGTGCCCTGAAACCACAGCGCGTTTGTCCAACTGCTCTGCAGCACATACGTTTCTTAGCGATGCGGGAGCAAGCTGGAAGGGGGAACAAACCCACCATAACACGTGTAAAAATTCAAACGACTATATACAGAGTAAATAGCAGAGGAAAAGTTCTGGCCAGACCCAGGTGTAGAGATCAGATCGGTCGGTTCAGCCCTACGGATTCCCCCCCGTAGTGACCCCCTGCCCGCCCAGCGGCTCTCTCCCCCGGGACTTTGCCATGCTGCCCTATTTCACGGCCACTCCTGACTTGGTACTTTAGTTCCTAAAAAGCCATTGCACAGGGCTGCCCACGGCACGGCACTACTTATTGACACAAGATGACTAAAGTGATGTTCCTGGAGAATTTACCTCTATGCATGGGGCGACACAGGCCCCCACGAGGCACCGCGCTGGTTCCTCTGTGCACCGCGGGGCCATCGGAACCGTCCGAGAAGAGATTTTTTCCGTTCTGCTTCAGCGTCTGCTCATTGCTGCACGGCGAATCAAAAGTGTTTTACTGTAAGCAAAGCCGTCAACTCGAGTCCTCTTAAAAAAATAACAAGTCCTCAGAAGACAAGTGGCCTTTTCTGCAGTTCAGACGCGCCGCTGACCGCAGGAGGAGACGGTCTGAGCAGCAGAGATGGGACTTGAGCCTCTCACTGGGCAGAAGGAGGGCGATTCCTACTCAGGGCAAAGGAGAGCTGGTCACGTTGTCTGCAGAATTTAGGCTTTAAAAGTAAAAAAGATCCGTCGAGGGAAAACTAAATGCCGAGCTTGAAGGCTGGACGCTGCGCCGGAGCAACCGTGAGTGATAAAGATAATAAAGACTTTTGGTCCCACATGACTCAAAACTGATGGCAAAGGTGATGCGCTGCCCGTGGAAGCCCCCTCGGACTGACATGGGGTCACCCACTGACATCCTACGAGGACGGGCTGGGAGAGTTGGGGCTGGGAGAGTTGGGGGGTGGAGAGTTGGGGGTTGGAGAGTTGGAGAAGAGAAGGCTCCGGGGAGACCTCAGAGCCCCTTCCAGTGCCTAAAGGGGCTCCAGAAAAGCTGGGGAGGGACTGTTTCCAAGGGCATGGAGTGATAGGAGGAGGGGGAATGGCTTCAAACTGGAAGAGGGGAGACTTAGATGAGATATGAGGAAGAAATGTTTCCCTGTGTAGGCGGTGAGCCCCTGGTGCAGGGTGCCCCGAGGAGCTGTGGCTGCTCCATCCCTGGAGGGGCTCAAGGCCGGGTTGGACGGGGCTGGGAGCGACCTGGGCTGGGGGGAGGTGGCCCTGCCCAGGGCAGGGGGTGGCACTGGGTGGTCTTCAAGGTCCCTTCCATCCCAAACCATTCTGTGATTCTATGATCCCCGCTCGGCTCTGGGTCAGGGCATCCCGCAGGCTCTGGGGAAGGCTGCAGCCCTCACTGCCCCCCCCTCCTCCCCCCCCCCCCCCGGGGCAGCCCCCCAGCCTGGGGACAGCGCTACCGCACATCCCCACCGCCCGGTGCCACCGCAGCCTGCCCGGACTCGCCCGCCGGCTGAACTTCACACACCCTCCATCCCCACACGCGCGAAGCGCTGCGCAGCGCACGGCGCTGGACGAGTCTCTGCAGGTCCCCGGCGCAGCCTCAACTCGCTCAAAACCGGAGAAAATTTCCCTCGGCATTGGCAGGGCCCCGTACGAGAGTGCCCCAATTCTGAGGAAGGCAGTGCTGCAGCGGGATCCCAGATCCCTGCCCGGCTTCGGGGAGGGAAAACTGGGAAAGCATGAAAAAAAAAAAAAAAAAAAAGTTAAAATTTATATTGTGCTGTTTGCTGGGTGGCGGCAGCACAACACAGGCTTCGCTGGGCTGGTGCTCCAGCCTGTGCGTGTGACGGGGATGTCCCGGAGCGCATGGGACACAGCCAGTCCTCCGGGAAACTGCGGAGAACAAGGACTCCGTCCTCTATAGGAAAAAAATGCCTTAAAACAACCGAGGTCTCAGTCTCGCTCATCCAAAAACTTCCTGAAAAACCAAAAGAGCATCCCCCATTTTGCACCTGTGTGGAAGTCAGACCAACAGAACCCCAGAATCCCAGACTGGTCAGGGCTGGGAGGGCCCTCTGGAGCCCCCCCAGTGCCACCCCCCGCCAGAGCAGGGGCACCTCCAGCAGTGGCACAGGACACGTCCAGGCGGGTTTGGAATGGCTCCAGAGGGGGAGACTCCCCCCCTCTCTGGGCAGCTGTGCCAGTGCTCTGCCGCCCCCACAGGAGAGAAGTCCCTCCTCGGGGTGAGATGGAACTGCCCATGGTCACGTTGGTGCCCGTTCCCTCTTGTCCTGTCACTGGGCACCACTGGAACTTCACTAGAAGTTCAGCAGAAAGATTAAAGCAAACGAGAAGCCACTGCCTCGCTGCACATCTTCATCGCGACAAGGCCGATCCGCGCGGGCTGCCCGCGCCGCCCCTCATTTGCCTTATAGCCACCGAATCGTAACGCCGCCGTTCGTACCGTGTTAGTTAAGGGTTTGTCGCCATTTCCATCGTAAACCTTTCATTTGGGGGATTTATTGCTCGGCTGTAAGGATTTGCTCTAGCTGCAAGTTTGGCAGGAAGGACCGCATTCAGCAGCGCGGTTCCCTCACCCCAAAACAATCACTCCGAACATTAGAAAGTTACACAAACAGATCCCTAATTGAGGGTTACAGCCTCCTTCAGACTTCGGCCCTTGCAGCTAAAAATGGCAAAACCCTGCGGGACGGCAGCCCGGCGCGGGCCGGTTGGGAAAGGGGGCGGCGCGGGGGAGCCTCAAAATCCCCCCCAAAACGCGCTTCCCAGCCCAAGGGGAAAAGGACACGCACCCTTTTCACCGGCTTTTATACCTTTGTCATCAATATTTTGCGGGGGTGCAAACAAACACCTTTGGCACTAACTTAGATGCAAATGTTGTTAAATCACATCTTTCTTAGCGCTTAGTTATTTTTTATTGTTATT
This sequence comes from Vanellus vanellus, assembly GCF_965231255.1. NCBI lineage: Eukaryota > Metazoa > Chordata > Aves > Charadriiformes > Charadriidae > Vanellus > Vanellus vanellus. The sequence continues at coordinate 12,543,819 of NC_138922.1, forward strand.
CTTCCATATTCTCCTATAAGGAAAGACGTATTTAATGTAAAGCGCTGCTTTAGCAAGGCCTATCTTTTTTTTTTTTCTTAGGGGCTTTTCCCAAAGTGGGGTTCCTACGGACACAAGGGGGTCCCCATCTTCCCCAGCCCAGCGTACAGCTGCGTTTCTGACCCAAACAGTGTCCCCATCTCAAGGGGGGGGGGACACACGTCACTGCATCGGCTCCACTGGCTCTTCCCATGGGAAACCTCCGTCAGCCCGCGGGGGCTGAGCCGAGCACCTCGGAAAACACTCCGCTTCGGACTTGGGATAAACTCGCTTCATTGGCCCTGCCTGCAAGGGAGAAAGAAAAAAACCCCAAAAAACAACAAAAGAAGATTAAGAAATTGTTCACGTTATATACGGTGGGTAAGAGCCGTGGTTAAGCCAGGGCACCACCGCGCTCCGCAGAACGCGTAACGCCCCCGGCACCATATGAGCACAAAAACAAGAGGTTGTTCTCCAACGGATCCTTAAAAATCTAAAGCCAATGGAAACAGAACGGAGTGTGTCTTTTTCCTCTTTCCGCTGTATTTCACCTCCCCGATGTCTCTGGTGTTCACTGTGCTGCACCAGAACACGGCGATGGGCTCCCCCACGGCCGGTGTGGGGTGACGGGTGGCAGAGGCCCTGAGTGCCCCCGTGGGTGGCAGTGCCAGCTGCACCCCAGCACGTGGAGGGGGCTCTGGGGCGACCGCATGAAGACCCCCGTGGGCAATACTCCCACGGTTCCACCCTGCCCCGGACATGGCCATCCGCCATCCCTCCATCCCGCCATCCCGGCCCAAGACCCGCAGCCTTTCCCCCGTCCCCGAGGAGCCTCAGGATCCCGCCTTGGGTGGATGCCATCTTCCCCCCACACCCAGTAATGGCAGGAGGACACCCAGCAGCCACCGCACAAGCGCCCCGCACCGCGGAACTGTGCAGCACAGGCAGGCGGGGAGGCAGGCAGGGATGCAGGCAGGGATGCAGGCAGGCGGGGATGCAGGCGGGGATGCAGGCAGGGATGCAGGCAGGCGGGGATGCAGGCGGGGATGCAGGCAGGGGCGCAGGCAGGCAGGGATGCAGGTGGGGATGCAGGCAGGCGGGGATGCAGGCAGGGATGCAGGCAGGGATGCAGGCAGGCAGGCATGCAGGTGGGGATGCAGGCAGGCAGGAATGCAGGCAGGGATGCAGGCGGGGGCGCAGGCAGGTAGGGATGCAGGCAGGGGTGCAGGCAGGGACCTCGCTCCCCCGCAGCCACAGCAGTTTGGGGAAAAACCCAGGCGAACCGCAGCACCTCCGCGCATCACGCCGAAACCGCAGGTGCACACCCCCGGGGAAAGCCGCCTCCGCGGCACTCTGGCTGTTTGCGCGCTATTTGCGCGCCTCCCCGGGCGCTTCTCCCCACCCTCTTCCCGCGCATCCTCCGCGAATGCTCCCCCCTCCCTCCGCAGCCTCCCTCAGGCGCTCCCCCACCGCGCAGCCTCCGCGGTCACTTCCCCCCCTACTCCCCGCGCATCTTCCGCGGGCGTCCCCCCCTACTTCCTGCGCATCCTCCGCGAGCGCCCCCCTCCCTCCCTGCGCATCCTCCGCGGGTGCTCACCCTCCACACTCCCCGCGCATCCTCCGCAGGCGCTTCCCCCCCACCCCCCTTCCCGCGCGTCCTTCGCGGGCGCTCCCCCTCCTCTCCTCCCCGCGCATCTTCCGCGGCCCCCCCCCCCGCTTCCTGCGCATCCTCCGCGAGCGCACCCCTCCCTCCCTGCGCATCCTCCGCGGGCCCTTCCCTCCCCACTTCCCGCGCATCCTCCGCGAGCGCCTCCCTCCCTGCGCATCCTCCGCAGGCACTCCTTCCCCCCGCGCATCCTCCGCGGGCGCTCCCCTCCCCACTTCCCGCGCATCCTCCGCGGGCGCTGCCTCCCACCCCCCCTTTCCCCGCCTCCGCGGGCTCCCCCTTCCTCCCCCCCCCCCCCCCCCCCTTCCCGCCTGCGCGGACGCGCACATTCCCTTCCCCCCCCCCCCCCCGCAGGAAGGGGCCGCGCTGCGGACTACAGCCCCCAGGCGGCGGCGCGGCGGCCGTCACCACCGCGCCTGCGCACTGCGCTCCTTCCCCCCCCCTCCCTCCACTCCCCCCCCCTTCCCTCCTCCGTCCGCCCCCCCCCACCAGCTCCAAGTTTGGAGGTTTCTCGCCGCCAGCCCCGGCCCATCATGTAGGTGCAGCGCAGCCCGGCCCAGCGCTGCGAGCAGGGGGGGCAGGACAAACCCCCCCCCCCCTCCCCTCCCCCCAACCCCCCCCCACCCCTCTGCCCTGCACGGTGTGCAATTGCACGGGCACCCCCCCCCCTTCCCCCCCCCCCCTCCCCGAAACACCCCCCCCCCCCGCCGCCGCCGCCGCCGCAGGACACCTCCCGGTGCAGGAAGATCGGCGCGCGGGTGCAGTTTTTTTGCATCTTTCTTGCAAAACTCGCTGCAGCGGAGCGGCGCGGCAAAGTCTTTTGTGCTCCCCCTCCCCCACCCAAGCAGCAAAGGGGAAAAATGTCTCAATCGCGAGGTAAGGCGCTGCGAATATGCAAAAAAAAAAAAAAAAAAAAAAAAAAAAACCCCAAAAAAACCCAACCCCCCAAAAAAACCCCCCCAAAAAACCCAACCCCAAAATAGCCCTGCATGCATATTTTAATTTTGCATTTTATTTTTGCTCCCCTTTCCCCCTCCCCCCTTTCCCATTGCATGCATGCACGCATGCATTTTTTTTTTTTTTTTTTTTTTTATTGGAGGGGGGGCGGGGGCGGGGGGGAGGGGGGGGGATGCGATCGCATGTGGAAGTTTGGAGGTTTTTCCTCCCTCCTCGCCCTGCGCCGACCCCACCGCGCAGCTCCACCGCGGGGGGGGGGTGTTTGCGCGGCGCAGCTGCGCGCAGCCGGCGGGGGTTTCCCTTTGCGCGCAGCGCGGAAGCCCCTTGCGCGGGGTCGGGGCGGAGATTGGGGGGGGGTGGGGGTGTTTGGAGGGGGGGGGAGGGGGAGGGGAACGGGGGGGTGGCGGAGGGGGGGGGGGATGCAGCGGGGCAATGCAGGAACGGGCGCGGGGAGCGCGGATCGCGGCTGAATGACGAGCGCGGAATTAAAGTCAACTTTTAAAGAAGTCGGCGGAGGGGATGAAAGGTGAAACTTGAGCGGAGTTAGCAGGAATTAAATATATACCTATGTTTCCATGGGAAAGTATTGTTCTGGTGCCAGGACTGAGATCATTTTCCACTGATTTCTTCCCCCCCCCCTCCTCGCCCCCCCCCCCCCCCCTCCAGCCCCCCCCTCCCCTTAATATTTGGTAACTTTGGGTCAGAGGCGCAGCGTGGTCGGCAGCGCGCAGCCTGCAGAAGGGCCGCTTTATTTAGCGTTTAGGAGCGGGAGGGGCCTCTTTGGGTAGGGGACAACACTCATATTAATTTTTTTTTATTTTTTTTTATTTTTTTATATTTTTTTTTGGCAGCGCGGTGGGGAAGGTTCGATCTCGCTTTATTTTTTTTTTTTTTTTTTTTTAAACTTTGATGATTATTCCGGAGCGGCTTCTACGTCCTGCAGAGGGGTTGGTGGTGGTGGTGGTGGTGGTGGTGTGTGTGTGTGTGTGTGTATGCGGAGCATTTAATATTGCAAAAATGCTGTGGGAATGCAATAGTCCCTGCAAGAGCGGGCTGGGATGTTTCAGGAGTTGTTGCTCCGGCCATTCATTGTGCAAATAGATGCGCATATGTCAGCTCCTGACCACACAGATGCAGCTTTTTTGGAGCTTCTTTGCAGCGTTTGGGGTTTGCTCTTGCCGCTGCCTCTCCTTGCGCTCTGCAGCCCTCGCGCGTATGGGGGACTCGGGGGGGCGAGAGGAGGTGCATGGCCCGGTGGGAGAGTGGTTCCCAAACTGGGACTGGGGCGTTTTGGTGTTGTTTTGGTGTGTTTGTTTGTTGTGTTTTGGTTTGGCTTTTTTGTTTTTTTTTTTTTTTTTTTTAAACCCAACCAAGACATCTGTGAAGTCAGTGGCCTTCCACTGTGAGCCTTGCTGGGAGGACAGCGGAAGGAGGTGCTTTCGCAGCTCTCGCCGCACAGTTTTCCTTTGTAAGAAAAATGTAAAGTTGTTGTATAATTTATTCCTAATTTGGGTTTGCTGCAGTCATCTTTTCCAGCCAAGCAGAGAATTGTAAAAGTTTCCAATAGAAAGAGCCAAGGAAGTTTGATAATGCAAAATTGAACCGAACGATACCCACAGCTCGCCACCGCTCGCCGCAGGGTCCCTGCGAGACCCACGGAGGGGCAGGAGCTGGGCAGGGGGGCAGCCCCTTCCCGGGCGTCCCCAAAAGGTCTCGGGGTGGGAAAGCCTGCCGGTGCGGAGCTAGTGACGGGCAGGGACCCGCGGTGGTGGCCCTGCAGCCCACCCTCCCGGGGTGCCGCTTCGCCCCCGTGCTCGCCAGCGGTGGCCTTGTCCGTCCTTCTCGGTACCGGGAAAATGGGAAAATACAAGTGGCCAACCCACAAAACACGATCTCGATGAATGGCATCATTCTCGAATCCGTTTTCCGTCCATCTCACGCTCTGCAATACCAGCGTCTAAGTTGGAATTCCTGACACAGATAAGTTTTCCGAGTTCAGCTGTTCGGGCTGAGGTTTTGCTTGGGAAGGGGTTTCAGCTCCGGGGTTTGCAGCAGAGGTATCGTTCTTCAGGATGAATTAAGGGAGGCATAATCTGCATTTCAGGATCAGCTTTCATGTGTTGCACAGGAGGTTCCTCGTCAGCTTTCTAAAATACTGCGCGGAGCCTCAGCCAGCTGCTGGGCTGCGGAGCCCTCTTCCTACTTTGAATCGTTTCCAAAGTTGTTCTGAGAATTTGCCAGAGATTAGTTTTTTTTTTTTTTTAATGCCGCTTGTCAGGGGGACGGTAAAAGGGCGGGTTATTCTCTGATAAGACTTATTCCCTGCAAGGGATGTCCCCTAGTTAAGAGGGCAGAAGCGCTCCTCGCGCCGTACCTGTGCCACGCGAAGCGGCGGAGGCGATGGGCGCTCTGCGCAGCGCTGCGGAAGGTAAAACTCTCCCCGGAGTTCGTAAGCGACGGTTTCATTCTGACCCCGTCCGTAGCAGGAACCAGCAGATGCTGTCAGCATCGCGCCCGCAGGACGCCGCCACGGGACCTGTGCCCTCATGGGCTCCCTAAGACTTTGCGGTCAACAAAATACAGATCAAATCAGAAAGACACCACCGGGTCCGTGCTCATTTCTACCTCTTTTAAGTTGTCAATGATATTTTTTGTTTATTTATTTATTTATATGAAGTTGCTAAATGGTATTTTTGTGGTTAGTCCGTCGAAAATAGGATTTCTCCCAGCACAGCAGCAGGTCCCTGCGGTCCGTTTCTCACCTGCAGAGAGGATTCCGCTCGGGACAAGTGGGACTTGATGTTGATGGTAGCTCAGAAGTTGTGGAATTGTTGCCCAAATGTGGCACATTTGGCTGTCATGACTAATAGGATATTATTCTGGAAGAGAAAAAAAAAATATGCGGAAGTGCATATTAATTACAAGCTAAACACAGTTTGAGGCTATAAATCTGAACTCTCGTGACAGCAGATACATTCAGGAGTCTTCAAAATTCATTGTAACGGGGGAATTACTCACTCACAAAGCCCACATCAGAGAAGCAACCTGCAAAGATGCAAATTTCGCCATTGAAATAAGAAAAGGGAAGGGGGAGCGGTTCCCGTTAGAGCGCTAATTCATAAGTAGTACATTGAAATGAGGTACGTTCGACTGCTAAATATTGCCGTCCGTTCATCTCATTCCTAATTCTCAGACTTTGTTGGTTCAAATACATATTTTTTTCTGCTCTGGCTGAAATGGGATACAGAGATTATGAGAACCACGGCCCACGTGATGCTGGCTGAACGGGTACCCTATGGACTTTGACCAAAGGCCCCGCACCTATTCAAAATACTACATTTTATGTAAAATGCTCTCTTCTCCCCCTCCCCCCCCCCCCCATCCCAGCTAGAAGGCTTAGTGGAACAGATGTAAAGCCTAAATGGTGGCTTTTTTTTTAAAAAACAAAAACAAAAACAAACCAAACCAAAACTCAAACAATAAAACATCCTAGGCAGGTGGAGGTTTTTGCTAGTATAAAATTAACCCGTCAGCAGCGCGAGGCTGCCGGTGGTTGTGCAATGTGCAGTTTGCCTCGTCAGCACCACCTCAGCTTCTCGCCACGGACACCCTCCCGCGACACGGGCGCTCGGCGAGGGCAGGGCACGGATGGCGAGGCGCAGGTGTCCGTTGCGGGTCAAGTCTTTGGTTTATTTTCTCTTTTTGGTTTTTTTTTTTTTTTTTTTTTTGAGACCATGTGGAATTACTGTTTCGCCCCAGCACGTGTGCCGCCCGCTCTGCGGGACCGCTTCTGCGCCGCAGGTGCCTCCCTACGTGCTTTGGGTTAAGATGGGTCAAATGTTTATCAATGAGGTTTAGAGGTCTTATGCGATGGAGGAGTTAACCAGCGCGGGAAGAAAGAAAAGCAGCTGGTTGGGCTGGAAGGTGTTAGGCTAGACATGATGCCGGGCGTAATCATGGAATCATAGGATGGTTTAGGTTGGAAGGGACCTTGAAAACCATCCAGTGCCACCCCCTGCCCTGGGCAGGGCCACCTCCCCCCAGCCCAGGTTGCTCCCAGCCCCATCCAACCCGGCCTTGAACCCCTCCAGGGATGGGGCAGCCACAGCTTCTCGGGGCAACCTGTGCTGGTGTCTCACCACCCTCAGAGTAAGGAGTTTCTTCCTAATACCTCATCTAAATCTCCCCTCTTCCACTTTGAAGCCATTCCCCCTCGTTCTCTCGAAAGGAGGCCAAATCACTGCGGCACACAGTGCCAGCGGGGACGGGGACACCCAGCCGAGCCCCTGCGCCCCGCTCTGCCTCGCGCTGCGGAGGCGTTTGCATGCACCGCCGCGGGGCTGCGCGGGAAAGGAGCCTTCGCACCCTTCGTGCCCAAACTGGGGCTGCAAAAACCAGCGTGCATTCGCAGGGTGCCCGGTCCCCATGTCCTGACACGTCCCGACAGCCAGGAGCTCCCCGGTGCTCGGCAGGGACAGGAACAACACAAGCATTTAAAAGCTCAAATTATAGAAGTAATTATGGCAATAAAAGTTGCAGGGAAAAAGGAGCGGAGATCTGTTGTCCCCTCCCAGCTGAAAAAAGTTCAGATTTCTCACTGCCCCTAAGTGTTGCTCGTTTCTTACTTTAGTCACAAAAAAAAAAAAAATAAAAATTGGAGCTTCCTTTGGGGTGAATTCCCTCCTGCGCCACATACTGCTGAGGTGAAGCAAACGATGCTCAATTAAAACCGCAGGAGTAATTTAAAGAGATGAGACACTTCACTCCTGCAGGAGTGCTGGCATTAAGGGCGCACAGTTACCTCCAAAGTCACATGGCAGATTTGCAAATTCTGTGTACTGTGGTTGCAGATGTACAAGATGACTGAAAAGTTGGCTTCATTTTCTCCAAACAGTCCGTGTATTTGATGTCATTTGTCCGTTTTCTCTTGCTGCGAAGAGCGGTAACACCGCCTATAGAAGCCTCTCAGAAACTGATTTAAAAACAGCACCTCTGAAACGAGCTCCGATCCCTTTTTTAAGTTGGAAAAAGAAGGAAAAAGAAATATAGCGTGGGAGCTTGGGTGGCGCGGGAGCGGGACCGCACGTGCAGCCCTCCCCTCTGCGTGCACAGTGCCTGTTACCCCCACCGCGGGGGCACGCTGGCCATTCCCACCCCTTTCCCGGGGGGTTCCCTGCCTTTACCCCACGGACTTTGCATTTCCTCCCGCTCCCGAGGCAAAGTTCCGCATCTCTGCTCCCGTCCCGCGGGGAGCTCAAGCGCCCGCCGGGCTGTCCCGCGCTCGGGCTGGGCAGGTCACGGCGTCCCGCTGGCACCACCGCTAATTCGGAGTAAGGGAAAAGGGGAGAAACCGGAGCGCACGGGTGTCCCTGGCCACGGTCCTTCACATTTTTGGGGGGGGGGACGGACGATTGGTGCATCGGATGAGTTGGCGGCGTGGCCACCAGCAGCGTCGTTGTAGAAAGCGTTGAGTCAGTCTCCGGTGGCCGGATAAGTCGCAGGACTCTTCTTTTAATTTTAGACATAGCCAGAGCTATAATTAAAAAAAAAAAAAAAAAAAAAAAAGTTTCATTACCTGTAGAGTTGCTCAGCTGCTGTCCTGAGGGCCCGTCTGGGAGCCGCTGAAGGGATCAGCGTTATCAGCGGGAGCGATGTTAGCAGGAACGCGGATGCCGGGCCCTGGAGCGGTGCCACCCTGGATATTATGCTCTGTGGTGGCGGAGTGGTGAAGGCCATTCAGTGCAATTTCCATATCGACTCATTGCGCAAAACGATCCTTTTTATGGCTTCTGCCTTCCAAATCCACAATGTTCTGCGTGTTGACAAGCGCAAATGCAGAAGTGCCTTCTGCTCAGTAATCCCGGCTCAGTGAAAAGGGATTTGGAGAGGAGAAGCCCGAGACTGGCGCTTGTAGGGCCTTCTCGTGCCTCAAAGCCAAAATTAAAGGTAGCCTTATTTTTCGGCTAGAAATCCCAACCCCCTGGTTGATGTCTCGGAGGGTTCGCCCCACCGTGGCAGTCTCTGGGGTGCTAAAGCGCTTCTGAGTCATCCTGACTGCGGAGATGCTGCGGGCAGATGCTGAACATCCTCCGCGGGAGCTCCAAACAGCCCCTGGGGCACCCGGGGCCGCGGTGCCGGCAGAGCTGCGGCTGAGCAGCGCTCTGGGTTTGCATCCCGTGCTCAAGTGAGGATTCGTGGGAGCGCGGGAAGAGCAGCGTCCCAGCGCGTCAGGAGGGCAGTTCGGGGTGGGGGCGCTGCAGGCAGCGGAGTGCCACGGAGCGTTGTGCCCACAGCTGGAGGGAGCAGCCTCTGCAGCCGAGATAGATAGTTTCATATTTTGAAGGAAGATTGCAGAGAAAGAAAGCATTTATTTTTATTATTTTTTTTTTTTTTCCCCCCCCTCTTTGAGCAGGAAAACTTCGCCGAGCAGAGCTGATCCAGTTTCTTGCTCCGGCTGTTTTGTTAGCCTACTTAGCCGGCAATTTTATAATCGAGGGTAGGTTTTCCCAGCCTGCACCCAAGCAGATCAGAAGCCGTTAGAACTGAAGCCCAAGCGGCATCCACTTCTACTGCACTCAGATGAAACCAGTGGAAAAAAAAAAACAACCCAACAAAACAACAACCCAGCAGAAGTTGCAGATGAGATGCCAAAGATAAAGCAGCAATAGAAAATAAGTGCAGGAGTCAACGCTTCACTGTGTCTGCAGCAAGAGGCCTTTAATGAAGGCTGAATCAGCATCGACTTGGTAGCTGCTTTTGAAGGAGAATATTTTTCTAAACAAAAATACGTAGCTGCACTCGGCGAAACAATGCTTATCAGCGCCAAATGGCCTCGGAGCATCACCTGGCTCTTCTTCTGTGGGAGTCCCAGGTAACATGTTTGTGCACTTCTGTTCGTCCTGCAACGGGGGCTCGTCCTGAAGTTCCCCCGTTGTGCGTTTTCAGCAGGGTTTGACACCCTTCAGTTACAGCTTCGCTCCGTGTTATCATTCCTCTTAAGAATGTTTATTGCTTCTCCAGTAGTTCAAGGTCAGACACAGAAAATGACTCAAAAGTCTTTTGTTGTTCTGACAGCTCCCAAGTAATGGAAGTCCCCATCTGGCAAAGACAGACTTCCCAGAGTACCGGCACCAAAAAAAGAGAGAGGGGAATTTTGAAGGCAAACGCTGCATCGATTACGGGGTTTATTTCCCTGGATTTGCTCCGTCCTATCTGCTCTCATCAGCTCTCAGCATCTCCTGTCCCGTCTCTCTCCCGGTGAGAGCCCGCTAGACTTGCAGGCTCGCACAAGTACTCGCACGTAGGAGGTGAGGCGTTCGCTTGAAAACCGGCGCATGGGAGATGAGAAGGTCCTTTTGGCAGCGGCTCCGCGCGGAGGGTTTGCGCAGCGCCCGGCGCTGCCTTTGGCACCGGCTCCTTCTTCCCGGGGCGCTTCTCCAGCGCTGGCAGCCGGCGGCCGTGCAGAGCCACACTTTCCCGCTTTGATTTCGACACGGCCCCTTTCTTCCCGGGGCTGCTTTAATTGCCTGCAATTAGGGTCTCCGGTGCTGCAAAAGTATGAAGAAATAAACCCAAGTTTGGCGTCGGGAGGACTGGGATTGATTTCTGCCCCCAAACAGCTGATGCGGTGGCCTTTTAAAAAGGCAGTGTCGGCCCGCGAGCCCAGCGGTGATGCCGGCGACTTAAAGCGCAGATACGTGACATCGGTTGGAGCTTCGCGCAAGGAGTGGGACACCCGTGGGAGCAGCTCTCCCCTTCTGCCAGTTAGATGAGGGAAAAGACGGGGACTTTACACGCTACCGTCAAAGCGCCACTTTGCCCCGCTTCGGGCAAAGCTGCGCCTTAAGTAGATTTTTCTAAGCTGAGCCTCAGCGCTTCGCAAAACCGCCTCGGCAGAAGCCCCAGGCAGAGCACAGGGCTTTTGGTAGCCCTGAAGGTGCCGTAGGTCGCCCCAAGCCCTGCCCCGGAGGGGCAGGACCCGGCCACGGGGGCTCTGCGCTGTCGGGGGCGTGCAGGGCTCTGAGCTCCATTTCCCAACCCCACGCGGGTCTCGGAGCTTCCGAGAGGACAGGGAGGCCCCGGCAGCGTTCATCCCAAGCTTGACCACCACTGAAGTTCTGGATATGGAGGTGTAGACTTAACGTGAAGTCCCCTCTTGGGGGTTTGTGTCTCCAGATTGAAGGACGCTGACGGGTAATGCAGAAGCTCACTCCCAAGCGGACCTCAGTACTTAACCATACTAATTAAATGTTTTCAAAAACCACAAGATTGACCTTCACTGCATGCCCACAGATTTTTCTCTCGTTTAACAAGCGCAGGGCTGACAGAGCAGCCTATTAAAGGAGAAGAAAGGCAATGCTCTAGAGACTGTTGTTTTTCAACCTGTTCCAAAGTGTTTTCTGCTTTTTAACTATAAGAGATGGAAACCATAATCCCCTCATAACCGACCAGGAGAAACCAGGCTGGAGACAAAGCGTGCTCGGCTCAAATAAAGCACAAAGTCTGATAAAACAGAGAACGTACTTAAAACTGAAGTTTACGCGGATACCTATGGAATAAGCCACCACAGCCATTATATACACAGGTACTTGTGTAACCAGAGAGCCGTTCTGTGTGGCACAGAGTTGTCCTTTGGGAGATACCCTTTGGAAAAAAAATGAAGGCAATTAACATAGACTCTGACTTCCTTACCTTTCCCAAGGACACCCGGAATTTTTGCTCATTGCTAACAAAGCTCGGAGCATCTCTGCGGGGAGAACTTGAATTCCTGCCAAGGAGTCAGTTTTACAGATGAACTGAAGGAGGAGATCGGTGCGGTGCACCGCGTGAAGGGACAGCACAAACCACCCCCCCTCCTCACCCCCCTTCCCCCAGAGCAGCATCTCAACTGGAGGGAGAGCCCAAAATAGTCCCTGGCAGCTGGGGAGGGCCACACCGACGCTGCGTTCAAAGACGATTAGTAGTGAGTTGCTCTCTGGAGACGAGAAAGGCTGAATTGGCGGCAGGCACCTTTTTGGCAGAGAGAAGGACCTCGGGGCTCGCACCTCTCCGGGGTGACAGCGCAGGGACGTGTCCTTGCTCGAAGCCACCTGAGCCGGGCAGCGCAGCAAGCTGGCCTCCACGCAGCACGGCTTCAGTTTCATTCATGTCATTAGGCGGCTTCCTTTACGGCTAAGCACGTGATTATTTTTTTTTTTTATTTATTTATTTTTTTTACTTTTTTTTTTTTTATTTTTTACTTTTCCCCTTTTTTCTTCCCCTCAAAAACATTTGGTACTTCCCCCGCGAGAAATCAGCAGCTTTATGCCTGATAAGAGGCTGGAACAGCTTCCTGCAATAGGAGAGCATTCCTCCTCTCGCTCTTCCTGCGCCGACCGCAGAACAATGCCAGCGCTTCCAGCGCCAACAACCATTTACTGTACTGCGTCGCGCACCCGCTTAGGGCCCATCCTGCGCGAGCATCTCCCCGGCCAGCACCTCCTGCAATGGGTGGAGAGAGGAGGTGGGGGGGATGACTTTTTTTTCCGGGAGCTTGCTTGAAAAAGGCATTGCCGCAGCTGAAACGCAAGGCGCAATCTGGAGGATTGAATCAGAGCCGATGCGGAGCAGCTGTAGCCGAGCAGGGCCCTCGTTTGGACCAGTGGGGTCTGAGGAATTTATATTTTTTTTTCTTTCCCCTTAAAAGAGGAGCTAAATAGGATTATTATTATTTTTTTGTTTCATGCTCTGATCTTGAAACCGCTTGCGCACATGCTAAACTTGGAGCGTATGAGTCCTTCTGCGGGAGCGAGTGGGACTGAATGTGCTCGGGGTTGAGCACACACATAAGAATTTACAAGGTTGGGGATGTATTTTGTCCCGGTTGCTAAGTAGGATGGACGTTATGGACCTGCGTAGATGATTTAGGCTCCCCTGCGCTCTCTTGGCTTCTTTTTTTCCCATTTCTGCTTATCTGTTCTTGCAACTTAGAAAGCAGTATTGTATTTGCGAGCGTGTGTGCGTGTATAACTGAGACTACGGGCTTGAACCTCGCACGGGGAGCTCTATGGAGGCTTTGACAGAAAGGCTTATAAAGGGAGTTTTGTATTTCCAGCTCCTGGTGTAGAAGGCTGGGTGGAGAGACGTAACCCGACGGGGTTTGATCCATGTGGGCATATGAGGATAGAAAAAAAAATCTGCCCAGTTGTGTCAGAGACACTTCATTGGGGGAAAAAAAAAGAACAAGCCTTGCCGGCTTCTGCCACAGTACCGTGCCGTAATGCGCTGCTTCGGCGTGTTTTCCAAACCGAAATAAAATTGCAGGATAAAAACTGGGGAAAAGCTTTTGTTCTTTACGTATTGTATGGCATAGAAGCAAGCGTATGCTCTTAGCAGGTGTCTGGGAGGAGAGCCGGACGTTCATTGCTGTCTGACCTCTGGCTGAAGTCTCTTTGAACTTGACAGAGGTTCCCTGGGAGCCCCGAGAGCTGCGCTGTGTCCTGCACACCTGCACGTGAAGGGCTTCGGGCTTCCCGAGCCGCCTCCTGTGCGCAAAGACACGTTGCCGAATTGGTTGCAGGACCGAGACTTTGATGTTCGCGGTGGGACAGGCTCGTGGCTGCCGCAGCAGCGGTGGTGGAGGAGCAGCTCCGGTTCTCGCCCGTCTCCGCCGCCGGCGGGTTCTTGGGGTAGCCCCCGTTGTTGCAGTTCTTCTCCTACTGCCTCCTGTCCCCGCTTCATGTCGGGGTAGTGCCCAAAATTGCGGTGCTGGAGCTCTGGGTGGGTGCCGGGGCTCTGGGGGATGTGGGTTTGGCTTTCCTGCGGTTGCCCGTGGCTTCTCACTGGCAATAGGGTTACTGGGGGGTTTTAAAGTAGGACCTACACGTTTGCTGGGAGGCACTGCCAGCAGAGGGAGCATGAGTTAGTTCCTCCCATCTACGCGGTCCCGAACCGGCAAATATTTAATAATTTAGGTACAACAATAAGCAAATAAGTTCTTAAATCAAAAAAAGAATAGCAAAAGAGACCTCTCTAACGGGGTAGCACAAAGGCAGATCGGTCAAAGTCTTGACCGTGTTGGAAACTTAATCACAATATTTGGCCAAACCATTACAAAAATTCCCCGTGCCAAGATGTTAAGCAAGGAAGCGGATCCTCTCCTTCTCTGCCGGTGCTGCGGGTGCCGCCACCTTCTTCTGATGCAGGAAAACCTCTGGGCGAGATTGCCACCGGATTTCTAATCAACTCATCTGTTTGGCCCGAGCCGCGAGTGGAGGACAGAGCGTGAGCAGCATTTCACTAGGAAGAAAATGAGGTGTTGATTTGAAATTTTTCCGAGTGTTATTTGCACCACAGAAGAGGAAAGTGGTCCTAAAATTATCTTCTGTTCAACACTTTTTGTTGAAACAAACAGTTGGCAGCTGCCAAGCGGAACAGCACAACTTGGGGACTGAAGAGGAGTAACTCAGTCTAGAGGTGTCTTGTATGACTTTGACACTATTTATTAAAGCTTTTCATCCCAGAGGTGCTATTTTCCCCCGAGGAGCCCCGGAGCTGCTGGGAGGGCTGGAGCCCCTCTGCTGGGAGGACAGGCGGGGAGAGGTGGGGGGGTCAGCCTGGAGAGGAGAAGGCTCTGGGGAGGCCTCAGAGCCCCTTCCAGTGCCTAAAGGGGCTCCAGGAGAGCTGTGGAGGGACTGTTTCCAAGGGCATGGAGTGATAGGAGGAGGGGGAATGGTAGATTTAGATGAGATATTGGGAAGAAATCTTTCCCTGTGGGGGCAGTGAGCCCCTGGCGCAGGTTGCCCCGAAAAGCTGTGGCTGCCCCATCCCTGGAGGTGTTCAAGGCCGGGTTGGACGGGGCTGGGAGCAACCTGGGCTGGGGGAAGGTGGCCCTGCCCAGGGCAGGGGTCGGCACTGGATGGTCTTCAAGGTCCATTCTGACCCAAACCATTCTATGATTCCATGTTTAACCCTCATTTTTGGCTGAACAAGCCTCAGCGCTTGCCCACGGAGCTTTGCCAGTGGAGCAGCATCTCGGGCACAGGAGGGCAATGATGAGGGGACACCACTGATTGCAGAGGGACTTCCACCGAAGCCCGTGTGTTGTGTCCATTGTGGTGTGTATGGCTGAGGAACGGGCTGAAGCCTGTGGCCGGGTCCCAGGGGACGGACACTTGCTGCGGCTATTGCAAAGGCTGAGACAGCAGTCTGGCACAGCCTCTACGTGCACGTTCCTGCTCAGCCCGGCACTTCCTACAGCCCTGATAGGAACGTGTGTTCCCGGTAAGCACGTGCTTAACCGTGAGCACCGCCGAGATATAAGAACCTTCATAGCTGGAGCCACAAGCCCGAATCGAGCTTTTGAGTCAGCAGCACAGCAGAAATCAGCAAGCGGATGGAAATGTCACCTTGGTTTTCCAAAGCGATTTGCATTTCCCCGGGCTGGCAGCACGTCTCTCGGCTCCCAGAGGCCCTGGCTCGGGAAGCGGGGTGCCGGCGCTGCCGGGGCGGCTGCCCCTCGCCCGTGGACTCGTCGCCCCTCGGAATCCGGGCAGCCGCGGCAGATGCAGAAGTCAATCTGTTTTTTTTGGTGTTTTCAGGGGAAATGAAGCTCTGCTGCAGGGTCCTCTCTCCGCCAGCGATGCCGCTTTAAAAACACTGTGTGGGATCCACTGGGAGATAATCCCAGCCGTGCCGAGCGTGGTTAAAAAACCTGAAAAGCCAAATTGAAACTGGAGGGAGACCTCGAGGGGAAAGTTTGTCTGATGGGAGAGGACATCCTCGTCAGCTCCCTGCAGCCAGACCTGAGAAAGTTGGGTTTTGAGGCTCCGCAGAGCAGTGGGGAAAGGAGGTGGGTGCTCCTTTGGTGTGTTGAGTTTTCCAGGGAGCGGCGGGTTTGGCAAGCGTAGAAGTGTTTGTAGCTGGGCTGGGGCTGGTGGGTTTAAGGCAAATCCTGCTCCCACCGTGGCTGAGGCGGACAGGGCGCCTGCTTTTATGCTGAATGTAGGAGACGCGCTGCTGCCTGCTAGATATCCGTATGGGGGCTGCTCAGAGCCCCGTAGCTGCATGCGGTCATGCACTGTGGCGTTTGGAGGTGAAATCTTGGTGGATAAGGGGAAGTTAAAAAAAAAAACAGCAAGTGGAGTGTTTTGAGCACGCCGGTCCCGTGGGAGGTGTCCCTGCCCGTGGCAAGGGGTTGAAACTGGATGATCTTTAAGGTCCCTTCCAACTCTAACCGTTCTGTGATTCTCCCGGGAGTGATGCCCAGCTTGCGGGCGAACCCGCAGCATCCCCGCTCACGTGTTGGCCGTGGGCCCTTC
Source organism: Vanellus vanellus (assembly GCF_965231255.1). Classification (NCBI taxonomy): domain Eukaryota; kingdom Metazoa; phylum Chordata; class Aves; order Charadriiformes; family Charadriidae; genus Vanellus; species Vanellus vanellus. The sequence continues at coordinate 12,559,758 of NC_138922.1, forward strand.
AGCCCCTCACGCCGGGGGCTGCCTCGCGTGGCAGCACCCACCGGCACGGCAGAGCCTGCCCGTCCCTTGGGCGGCGTTTTAGGGTTCTGCCGCTGCACGGAGAGGCAGAGCCCACCCTGCGGGGAGCGCGAAGCTTATCGCAAAGGCTCGGGTAAGCCTTGCACGCCACAATGCATGAACGTTTGGAAAGCACTTCGCCCTCCCGCCTGCAGCGCTGGGCTTCGGCTGCCTGCGAGCACTGGAGGCGTCTGTCCTCCTGCCCCCGCGCGTCCCCCCCCGGGCACGGGCAGCAGCCCACCTCCTCCGGCGCCGCCGGCAGGTGCTCTTTGGCAGGGAGAAAACAGAAATGAAGGTAGCGGCAATGAAAGCAGCCTCGTCCTCCAAATCCTCCTGCACAAAAGCCCTTTTGTTCCCCGGGTGAATTCCAAGAGCTTTTCTCCAGTTTTGATTCCAGCAAACTCCCACTGCAAGCGGGCAGCCGAGGGCTTGAAAACAAAGCAGCAACTAAACCAAAAGTCCCTCATAAAATATCCCCACGAGGGCTGGGAGGCTCTTGACAAACAGCTTCCCCGGCCTGCAATTCCTGTGGATTTCCTAATTTGAGATAAGCAGCAAAGAAAACAGGCTCTGGGATGGGGAGGCAGCGGAGCCAGCGGACCTTGGCAGAGGGAAAATACGGGCTTGATTTATGGTGTCCCGGTGACTGGAGGGAGCGACTGCCCCCGCCGCTCGCCTCCCCGGAGCTCCGCTGCTGTGATTTCTCATGATAATGGGGACGAGGGGAGAGGCCACGAGGCTCCCGACGGCCTCTGTTGCTCCGTGGAGTCTCCGCCACCATCGCCTCTTTCCCAGAGCAACGGGAAGATGCAGCTGCCTGAGCGCCGGGATGCGACCCGCGAGGGATGCGACCCGCTCCAGCGCCCGCGAGGAGCAGAAAACAGTCCTTTTTGGCATCGCTTTGACCCCAGTCAGATGTCCCCAAGATTTTGGCTCTCGCAGCCTCACGTCAGGCAGCCGTGAGTGATTTGCAGGATTTGAGGGTATTTGAGATGGCGTGACGGGAGGAGAGGCGTGGGAGTGGGTTCTCTCTGTGCGTGACGAGGAAGGCTTGGGCACACCCGTGAAATTAAGTTGCGGGGTGGGAAAACAGTTTGGCAAAGCAAGGGGAGAAGGAAGAGGCTTTGGTCCCTACAGCATTTCCGTCAGACTATTGGAGATGGGGCGTGCGCAGGCAAACTGTTGAATTTTGCATTTTGTGTTTTTATGGATGTGCTTCCACGACCATCTCTGGAGGATCCAACATGTCCTGAGCATCAAGACACAGACGGCTTCAGCTTTGGCATGGGCACGTGTCTCCTTGCAGCTAAAGGGTGTCACAGAAATCTCACAAACCTGTTGGAGGTTGGTGGCGCTCTCCCATCCTTGGCTGGAGCCACCTCAATGGGTTTGGGCTAATTCTCTCCGGTGCCAAGGGGAGCGGAGACGGTGGTGGAGCCTGTGCTGCCTTGTGCCCCCCATGCAACGTGGGCAGCATCCTTCGGCAGCTGCCAATGTCCTCATCCATGGTAGGCCTTTGGTTTGGTGGGTGTGAGTCAGAGCCCAAAGCAACAGAGGTGTTTTCGTCTTGATTCATTATTGCAGCACACCTGCAGGCTAGGCAGAGCGGGGACGCGCGCGCAAACAAGGCTTGTGCAACTTCGGGAGTTGGGCTCGATGATCCTTATGGGTCCCTTCCAACTTGAGAGATTCTGCGATTCTGTGATTAACTTGCCTGCGGCCATGGACGGGGTTGCTAGAGCTGAAACTGGAGGATGCGCATCCCGGTACCCGGTCCCTTCCACCCCCCACCTCCTCCCCTCGTCATGCCATGGGTCACCATGCAGCGCCCGTCCCTGACGGAGCATCTCGCACCTGGGCTGAATCGGCAGAAACCCACACATTTGCAACCTCCCGGGCGATGCTGGCACCGAGAAGGAAGGCGCTGAGCCCCGGAGAGCCGTGCAGGGGCAGGGCTGGGGGTCAGCTGGGGGCGGCCGAGCCCCAGCCCGGGTGGAATTCCCTGACAGCCGATGCTCCTGGCTCTGCCGCATCCAGTGCCTTTCCTGCGCCGTGATGTTGCCACGGTATGCGCAGAGGTGCTGCTGGTTGGGAGGAGCCGTGCCCTTTCCCCCAGGCCGTCGTCGTCGGAGCAGCTGGGTGCACATGCCAGATGAGTTCAGCCAAAGTGTCGTAACAGCATTTTTAATATTAAAGTCTCTCGTGCCCTTATGCTGGAAGCCGTAGGCAGGCAAAACCCTCCTATCTACCATCTCCCACTTACGTTAGCACCTGAAGTACGATGGATTTAGGGCTGTTTTGCATTGCGTCTACTTTCTGAAGAAAAGTTGGCTGAGCTAAAGGCCCTCGACAGAGCAGGACGACAGTGGAGGGCTCTGTCTTGCCTTGTCACGTCTGCAGATACTGATGTGGTCTAGGCACCAGCTCCAACAGGAACATGATGGGTGGCCCCACGCTTTGCCTGCCGTTCCCTCCCTGAGATTGGGAGTGATGCTGCTTCAGGACTGGGAGGGACATTACCTGGAAAAGCCATTTGTTGTCACCTCCCCTCTGAACTGTTAGCGTCAGAAGGGAGCATGTGGCTGCTCTTTGTTGGTTTGTAAGCATGAAAACGGTCGTGGAAGGCGCTTTTTCTTCTCGTGTTGGTATTCATAGAATCATGGAATCATAGAATGGTTTGGGTCGGAAGGGACCTTGAAGATCATCCAGTCCCACCCCCTGCCCTGGGCAGGGACACCTCCCCCCAGCCCAGGTTGCTCCCAGCCCCGTCCAACCCGGCCTTGAACATCTCCAGGGATGGGGCAGCCACAGCTTCTTGGGGCAACCTGGGCCGGTGTCTCACCACCCTCACGGTCAAGAGTTTCTTCCTAATATCTTACCTAAATCTGCCCTCTTCCAGTTTGAAGCCATTGCCCCTCCTCCTATCACTCCATGCCCTTGTAAAAAGTCTCTCCCCGGCTCTCCTGGAGCCCCTTTAGGGACTGGAAGCCCACAATAAGGTCTCCGCGGGCCTTCTTTTCTCCAGGCTGAACCCCCCCAACTCTCCCCGCCTGTCCTCCCAGCAGAGGGGCTCCAGCCCTCCCAGCATCTTTATGGCCTTCTCTGGCCCCGCTCCAACAGGTCCATGTTATTCCTCTGTTGGGGGCTCCAGAGCTGGAGGCAGTACTCCAGGTGGGGTTGCAAGCAAACACTGGAGCTGGGGGTGGGGAACACATCGGGGCAGACCCCACTTAGGAAGCAAAGTCCAGAGTCCCAGCAATGGAAGGTCCAAGCCAGTGCTGGAACCCATGAAACAGCTCAGTGAAGTGGCAGCAACTTCTGTGGGATACAAAAGATCATCCCAAGCCCTTATACCCTCTCCCCTGCAGCCATGTTTGTTAAACCCTCCATGAGATGGACGGTCTTCATCTCAAAACTGGCGTTGGGTGTTGGTGTCCCACAAAAGAAGGTTGCTCCAGCACGTGATTACCCCAGTGCTCCCTGTGGGCTCCTATGGACTAGAGGTGCAGGGGGTCAGTTTTGTTTGGTGGGGGATTACAGGAGGGTACAGGACCCTTCCCAGGGTCCCTGCAGCCCTGCCCTCGGTGCACGTCTCGGCACGGGATCTCATGTCAAATCTCTGTCAAAGTATCTCTTCCGTTTCCCACTCCGAAGGTCTTAACTCTTCTAAAATTTAGAGATGCGCTCTTATCAGAGTGACAAACAGACTCTCATAACTGAAATGTGCAGATAGATAGATAGGAAGAAATTGCATCCCTCCGGTTTCTGTATTGACATGAACAAACACAGCCGCCTGCAGCCCTTTTGCAGGATGTGTTAAGAGGAAAATGGACAGAGTCCGAGAGATTAGCCCGAATCAGGAAATTACCTTCAAAATTGAATTACTGAAATGCAGAGCTTATTGAAAGGCGGGCGAATAGGTTCTGATATTTGCACAGTTTGGTGACATTTCTGTATGTTTCTGCACGGCGGGATCCAGAGATTAGTCTGCTGGAGGCCTTATTGCAAAGCTTTCTGCTTCGCCTTCTTCCAGCGGTTTGTTCCTGTGCCGTCCAGAGCTTCGCCACCAAAGCGTCTCCTGCCGGAAGCCGATCTTGAGGCAGGCGCGAGGGACTGACCTTGTGGTTTTACTTTGCAGCGAAGCTGAAGAACTTTGTCTCCGTTGTGTTTGTGCCTCGGCAGAGCTGACCTACGTCAGCCGCCGCCAGTTGGAGGCGCCGCTGGCTCTTGCGGCGGAGGTGGTTCCCGGGACGCACATCGCCCTGGTGCGATCCCAGCTGGCATTGCACAACCTGTGCCGTGGGCTCCGTTGGGTGCACCTCGGTCACTCCTTGCAAAAGCCCGGCTGTTTCGGTTCAGGGCCTCTCCGGCGCTGGGTTTATTGCAGGTTGCAGGATTGAGTCAGAGGAGCGAGCTGAGCCCTGCGACAGAGACCTCGGGGCAGGCGCCGGGGCAGGACAGCGAAGGACATTCCCGGCGTTGTAATGTGGGCGCTAACGGGATCGGCAAGTCGTTTGGGATCGGCCGGTACGTGGTCACTGGGTGAACTGTGCCCGGGCCATGGTGCGCCATGCTCTTCTTACCTTCAGGAACCTCGGGAATTGAAATGGGAGGTGGATGCAGCATCACCTGCTCATGTGTTGTGCCAACAGTTGAAGGTTTCCTACCATACAGGTTTCCAGATGTTGGGTTTCCAGCTGCAGATGCAGGGGCTTTCTGTCTCTGTGTTTTCATTGCTTAGACTGACTTAGAGAAGAGGAAGCGTCCGCCTCTGGGCTGTGGCTCTGAGGTCATCTCCTCTTTGCCAAAGCGAATTTGGTAGCACTTGGGGCGATGTGTTGGCGGCGTTTAAGTCTGTGGAAGGTGTCTTTAGGAGCCGGTTCCCCCTGCTCAGTGCAGCATGTCTCGGCCACCAGTCAGAGCCAGGAAGGAGAGGCAGAGGGAAAACGCAAGGAGAAGCGACTCAAGCACTCCATATAGCCCGCGGGTGTTTCCAGGTTTGGGATGAAATGAGATTTATTTTGGGAGAAAAGCACCAAAAGAAGGAGCGGGGAACTAGGAGTTCAGAGGAAGTTAGGGCTGTCCCGCGGCTATCTCTGCGCCCGGCACAGTGCTTCGATTGTGGCCAAGTGGGCGCAGTGGCCCTTTGGTATGAGGCGAGACGCTGGCTGTGCCGGTGCGTGGTGCAGGGCTCGGTCTCGCAGAGCCCGTGAGATGCCGCTTCACTCCTGTGCCATGGAAGCACACCAAGCGCCTCCATTTCACCCTCGGTTTAGGGGTGGGGGTTTTGCTTACACAGTTGAGTACGGCTGATAGGGGGAAAGCAGATCATTGGGCTTTCAATACCTTTCAAGAAATCAGACAAAAAAATCCTTAGGAAAGACAGGAGTAGTAAATGCACCAATTTTAATCTCTTAAAAAAGTGGGAGAAAGAGGCATTTCCCGCCTGTGAAATTTTACCAGCAAATTTTATGTTAAAGAGTGTTATTTGAAAGACAGTGTTGCTACATGGCTGTTGAACACAGCTTTAATAATAAATTGTGGTGAAGACAGAACTGGTTAATATCCTTTGAAGGAAATAGGAGCTTTTTGTGGCAAGGAACCATTTACTTTGGATTATATCGTACAAAGTTTTTGACTGCAATGAAAAGTCTGGAGACGGGGGGGAATGGGATTTTCCTTCAGAAGTACAAGGTTGTTTTCCATTACAGCGTATGTGGGTAGTGAATTCCTGTCTTCCCTTTCTTTATCATCCTCTGTTATGCTTCCTACCCTTCTGCTGTGAAACTTTGAAGTTTCCTTTGTCAGTATTGATATTTAACGCTGCCCTAATTGAACGGGGCTAGCAACATGAATCACTCTGTACGCTCTGTCAGGGCTGGTGGGAAGAGGTTAATGAGCCCGCTGGAAGTTGTATTTTTCTCCCCTCCCGCAGGAACTGGGTTTAAGACCTTCACAGGGAAGTATTTAATGTGTTTTCATTAAGGCAGGTTTTCTTTTTCCTATTAAGAATTTTGCTTTCAGACCTCACTTCGTGCTCAGCGTTGACTTTCTTGGGCTGGTGGAGTCAGTGCCCGCGCGGGAGGCACGCAGGGTGGGAGCTGGGCGCAGGAGTTGCAGGGATGCGGCTGCCGGCTTGCGGTACTGCTGCCATGAGCAGTGCGTGTGCCGGGAAAACAGAGGGTTTTTAAAGGTGGCAACTTCTCTAGCACCAGTCAGCTCAATATTTAATTCCAGTAAATATTACCCTTCCAGTCCCTCAAGGGGCTCCAGGAGAGCCGGGGAGGGACTTTTTACTGGGACATGTAGTGATGGGATGAGGGGGAATGGCTTCACACTGGAAGAGGGGAGATTTAGATGAGATATTGGGAGGAAATTTTCACTCTGAAGGCGGTGAGCCCCTGGCGCAGGGTGCCCCGAGGAGCTGTGGCTGCCCCATCTCTGGAGGTGCTCAAGGCCGGGTTGGACGGGGCTGGGAGCAACCTGGGCTGGGGGGAGGTGTCCCTGCCCAGGGCAGGGGGTGGCGCTGGATGGTCTTCAAGGTGCCTTCCATCCCAAACCATTCTATGATGCTGTGATTCTATACTGTGGGTAATCGCTTTGCTAAAAGAACGTAGACTTAAGTTTGTGCTTAACGTTAGAGATATCCTGTATGTTTTGCTGAATCAGAACTCGGTTCTGGAGACGTCTCAGCATCGCTCCAAACCAGTCTGTTTTTTTCCCTCAATTATTCTTAAAACCTGGCTTTTGAGTCAAGTGCTTGTGGAAGTCTCCGCGTGGAAAATTGCAGGGAGAGCTCTCAAATGAGCTTTAGCTTGAAGGCTCAGCGACCAGAAAGCCACCAGTGGTTGTTTACACAGAAAACTCATGAGTTTTCAGATGCTGGGGAGCAGATGTACGATCCCATCTGTTGATCAACCAGGACCGTGAACCGTTTGCAGAAGGAGCCGCGTTTCGACTCCGTGCTTTGTGAGATGGCTCGTTGGGGCTTTCCTTATTGCAAATCCCAAGGAATTGCAGTGAATCCTCCGCACTGATGCTCACTCAGGCTGGGTTGTGCCTCGGGATTGAACCTGCTGCTGTTATTTTGGTGTGGATGCCCGGCGTCTGCCAGGGGTTGCTTTTGTGCTTCAGCTGCCTCTGAGTCGGGGACTTATGTAGTCACCCGCTTTTCTCAGATTTGCAATCTCCAAAAGCTCATTTTCTCCATCAGATGGGGCTGAAATTGGCCAGGGGATTTAAACGTGCCACAAGGGGGACAGACTGTCAAATACACACACATGGTGATTTTCTTCAGGAAGCGAAGCTAAAAATAATAACGGTTCATAAAAACACTATGGAAAATACTGCTTTTCTGGTGGATGGAGCAGGTAACGTCCAATTTTGTGTGTTTTTAAGCTGCCTCCACGTTTTGAACTCCTGCACTTTCTCTGCAAACTGCAATTTCAGAGAGCGTCGTCTTTGAAAGCCGATGTCTGCTACGGTAAACTGGGGGATTTTGTTTTGACAGCGAGATACTTGCTTGGCAGTTATTATTGAAGAGAACTGATCCTGGGACTTCCAATTATTTTTTTTTTTTTTTCCTTTAAAAACAAGTGTCATTGGTTGCCTTTGGGGAGAAACTCTTGGAAGCACGTGTGACCTGGACCTTTGTTTTTTTCGGAGCGGCTGCGGAGCCTCAGCTGAGCCCCTCCATCGTTCATGCGGCTGGGAGCTGGGGAGCCGGGGCGCGGGGCGAGAGGGGGACCCCGGTTCCCGCAGCCCGCTGCAGCCCGCCAGGGTGGCAGCCCCGGCTCTGCAGAGCGGTGCTGACCGCTGCTCCGTGCCCCCTCGGTTTTACGGCAGCATCACGTTCAGGATCACTAAGGCCGTGGCAATTCCCCTCTCCAATCCCTTCTCCCGGTGCCGTCGTGAAATCCGCGTTTTCTTCTCGCTACCGTCGTTGCTTTCTTCTTTTTTGAAAAGAAACCCCCAAAGAACGTTAAACTGTGTCTGTGTCTTGGCAACTCGAATACGCGAACAGATTGGGCTTCAAAAAAATGGCAAAGTTTCAAAATATTGTATTCTGTGAAGAAGAGACAAGGAAAATAAACTCCTCAAAGTGCAGATTTTATTTCACCAGGAGGCGGAAGGCTTTTAATATTTATTTGGGTTTGGCATTTTGCTACCTAGTTCTTCTGCTGACACCGCTGGTGAACCACGATAAGATTCAATGCTGTACAACCTGTTCTGGTTCACGTTGAAATTAGGTGAATTTCCAGTAGGTTCGTTTTCGCCTTCCTAGAGCTGCCTGCGAGCCGGGTCCTGAGGGTCAGGTACTGCCCATGGGCTTGTGCAGGCAAGTCTGCAAAGGGGAAAAAAAAAAGGAAAGAACGAAGCAAATTTGTGCTTGTTTCTCTTTTGCTTTTGGTTGGCGTGTGAATGCCGCTGCGGCAGCGTGGATGGCGGGACGGTCGGTGTGTAGCAGTACGCCAAGAGGCGGCTGGTGAGTGTTAATAGGAAGAGTTCAGCTCTGGAGCTGGAGAGGTAGTTTGTGCCTCCGTGGGAAGGCGGTGAATTACTGTGTCTTAATTCCCACGTGTGAAATACGGGTGAAGAGAGAATCGCAGAATCACAGAATCTCCTGGATTGGAAAAGCCCTGTAAGATCATCTAGTCCAGTCATTAACCTAATGCCAACAACCCACCGCTAAACCATATCCCTCAGCACTATATCTACACAACCCTTAAATCCCTCCAGGGATGGGGACCCCACCACTGCCCCGGGTAATACGTTCCAGTGCCCGATGACCCTTTCAGTGAAGAAATTCGTCCTCATATCCAATCTAAACTGCCCTTGGCGCAACTTGAAGCCATTTCCTCTTGTTCTATCACCTGTTACTTGACAGAACAGGTCGACCCCCACCTCCCTGCAACCTCCTTTCAGATAGTTGTCGAGAGCGAGACGCTGCTTTCCTTGTGCCCGTGGTTGTCGTGTTTGCCTGAGCTGCGAGAGGATGCAGGCGGGTTTTTGGAGGCAGAGAGGCCGCTGGGACGGCACACGTAGAAAGCGCCAGACAAACAGGAGGTTTGTTTGCCTGCGCTGCAAGACCTGTATTTTTGAGATTCCTTTTTTTATCTAAAACACCACAACGTCAAGAACGTTACCCATTTAGCATCCTGTGGGATCCGATGTGCCCTTGGCACAGCTTGGGCAAAAATGGTATGTGGAGCATGTTGCACAGCAGGGCTTGCTCCTCGGCTGTGCCTTCTAGCGGCCTTCGTAGTACAACCGAGAAAACGAGAAGGAAAAGGGTCAAAGAACAGCTCTGCTAACTGTAGAATTTCCTCCACTTGTTTTTACAACAATTTTTACTTCCTTACAGACCAGCTTTTACCTCTTGCGAAAACTGAGAGCTATTCTTCATGCTTCTGAGTGACCTTGCTGCTTTTATTTTGCCTTTTCTGCGTTAGACTGGAAGCTCCTTGGAGCAGAGAATTGGCTGCTTTTTTTTTTTTTCCCCCCTTTTGTAAATTTGCAGCTCTGTTGATTTCTAATAACAATAGCAAGTGTGCACAGTGGTTTCCAATAAATGCTTTTCCCACGAGGTGTCAGCTGGGTTGTCACAGTCTGTCCCATCCTGGAATGACTCTTTGCCAAAAGGAGTGAGCGCGATCCTGTCTTTTGGAGCAGACAAGGGAAAAAAAACAAGATGATTAAAGAAAAAAAAGAAAGGTTGGCAATCTGAATTGACTAATTGCTTCAAAAAGGTCATTTTAAGTTCTGGGTGCCTGTGCTTTGATGTAGCACCCCTCCGGCACTGGGACGCACAGACATCTATTGACGGGAGTTTGTGTCAAGAGGAAAAACAAACTCCAACATGCATAGGTAAAGTTTGAAAGAGAGCGTTGGGAGGAGAGAGTAAAACTCAGGCTTAAAAGAAAGACAGTAACTGATATAAATTATTAGGTTAAAAATGTTTAACGCCTAAATTAGATGCTTGTGCTGTTTTTGGGGGACCAGAGATTTTATTACCCAGCCAAACAGCCAGATGTTTACTTTGGGGTTTTGGTGACATGACTGATGTTTTCGGGTTATTTTATCCATGAATTCAAATCCCCGTGCTGAAATGTGGCTGTATGTGTTTAGTCATAAAAAGGTTCTTGTATTTCTCTAGCCTGCCTGGCTCTTGTGTCTGCCGGCTTGGACCCCCTTTACAGGAGAGCCTGCATTTGAACTGCTTCAGAGCTTGAGCTTCATCCAGCTCAGAAAAGCTTGGCTGGTCAGCGTGGACAGAAACAAATGGCTTTGAAGCTTGCAAACTTAATTCTGCTTTATTTTTGCTGGGTTTGCACAACTTTAATGACTGAGAGGTGAAACAGCCATTTAAACAGAATCACAATCCGGTTCTGGACTTTCAGATTCAATTGTAAAAAGCCTTAATCCTGCCAGGGTTCACAGTTATGTATCTGGAACGGTTTAAAATCTAAGAAACATTTTAAGGGATCCTACGTGGGTAGGGCTGACGAAGGAGAAATACCTTTCTCTTTGCATTTTCACATGGCCTGCCTGCGCCAGAGCTCTTGCCTGCTTTCTGTACCAAGTTGGCAGCCAGACCTTGCAGGTCTAAATGAAGCGTTACTGAACAAAGGCACTTTATGTTTTGAACTCTGTGCCCTGAGCCTACACCACCAGCCCGGCCGGGCATTTATGTTAAATAAGGTCAACAAATATAGACAAGCTGTGTTTTGCAAATTAAACCAAACCAAAACAACAACAGCAAAAAAAAAAAAAAAAAAAGCCTTTCTTTAATTCTGCCTCTTTCTTCTTTCGCAGGCAAGAAGAGAAACCCTGGGCTGAAAATTCCTAAAGAAGCATTTGAGCAACCACAGACAAGCTCCACGTAAGTCTGCAAACACTAAGAGAGAATAAAAAGAAAACCACGAACCCCAGCTGCCTTCCAGCCTCCGCGAGCGCCTGCGCTGTCGCGGCCAGGGGCCGGCGGCCGGTCACGGCCAGCACCCGGGGCTCCTGCTTGCAGGTCTGGGACGAGGGGAGGAACACGGGAGGACCACGAGGAACAGGGGCAGAACGCCTGGGTTGATGTTGGCACCATTAGGGAGGTTAATAACTTAACAGCCCTGGTATTTCTCATGTAGCCCCAGGTACAAGCAGGGGGTCTCAGTCCATCACTGCTCCCCATGTCTCATGTCTTCACGATGTGCCCGTGAAAAGGAAAAAGCAGAATGGGCACCCAGTTTTAACCGATGTGGCACTTCTGCCACCCAGTTCGAGTAACATGCATTTGATCGAGGCATAAAAACGCATCCCCTTCCCTCCGTACTCGGCCTCGCATAAGAAAAACTTATGTTTTTAAGACAGTTTGTGCAACTCCAGCCTGCTTGGCCTCCTTTGCTTCCTTGAGGATTGACTTTTATTAGCCTGTTAACCCGTGCTGTGTGACTTAGGTAATCATTTACAGTGGGTTTAGACCTTTATGTGCGTTCAATCCATTTTTCATACAGGCTGGCAGAGATTTGGCGCTTGCCACCTGGCTTGCCTTTCGCAGTGAACCTCTCTGGGTTCCTGCACGGGGAAGTTAGATGTTAGAAATGCCAACTCCAGCAGCTTCTTTCCTGACCCCTTTTTGGGGTGACTTTGTGGATCTTGGCTGTATCTATTGATCCTGCAAAGGTGGGAGACTGCTTTGGCTGCTCGGGGCTGTGAGGGCTGCTGGCCTGGGGGTGCGAGGGGATGGCCTGGGGGACCACGGGGGTTGTATTGACTCATTGAAGGAAAACTGATCTTTGTAAAAGAACATTTCACATCTTTTCGCTTTTCTCTCCTGCAGGCCACCCAGAGATCTAGACTCCAAAGCCTGCATCTCTATTGGCGAGGAGGTAAGGCTAGGAGTTATGGTGAGAAGAAGACCTCTGGGGACAGGCGACCATTCCTGGGCTGGCTGCTGTGGTTCTGGCTGCTCGTCCAGGCGGGCTGCTCGTGGGATTGCTTAACTTCAGCCCCCCAGAAAAGGGCAGATTAATAAACACCGGCTATTAAAAAAAAAACATAGCCCATTTTGCTTGAAATGGAAGGCAGTTGCTTGATGAAAAAAGCACTAAGAAGAGTCAGCCCGGGCTTGTGGGAGCCCTGACAGCCACCTCCAGCCACCTCCAGCCGACTAGCATCTGGTGTTTGTGCTTCTCCAACAAGGGCTGTCTGCATGGGACAGACACGTCCCGTGGGACCGATGGCCTCATGGCCAGCTGCAGTGTGACCTACTGGTTGTCACCGCTCTGATGAACATGCCCCCAAACGCTCGCCCTTTCCATCCCATGACACCTGGGTCCCCTTCATGTTTTCCACCTTGGAAGTTCCTTCCTTGCCTCAATAAGGTGCAGCTAATCCCCTGGAAATAATGATTATAAAACAAGGGGATTGCTAACAGCAGGTTTTACTCTCCTTTGCAGTTCTTTTGCTGATTTAAAGCCTTCATCAAAGTATTTCCCTTTGCTAATATTGAAGGCCATCTCCTCCAGAGTCTAACTTAGGGTAGGTCTTCCTGTCCTGGAAGCAAATCCTTCTGACAGCACGGAAACCAGTCCACCTGATGTTCTAAAAAAAAAAAAAATAGCAGGGAAAAACTGAGGACAGCTATTTTGATAGGAGAAAACGGCACAGCAGCATTCATAAAAGCACTTTAAAGCTGGGCAATAAATTTATGAGGCGCAAAAGATAGGCCTCGGTGTCAGCGAGTTAATTTATGAAGTGAAATGCTAATCCACTAGTGTTTTAGAATGTCTATCTTTGGACGCTTTTCTTTCATTTCATATTTTGTATTTTCCCTGGCATGGAGCGGGGGCTGGAAGGTGGAAAGAGTGTGAGATGCCTCTGGAGCAAAATGATGCAGCACCGAGGCAGAGAAAATGCCTGCTGCTAGAGCAAGCGCCCGTTCCAAGAAAATCATTTCTCCCCCGCCGTCCCAGGGACGAGGAAAAGCCCAAGCGCTCCAAAAAGGCTCCATGCACGGAGGCAGAGAGCCCATGTTGGATGGTGCAAAGAGAAATGCACTTGTAAAACTCGGAGCTCGGTCTTTTTTATGGCTGCAGATAGGTGGCTATCTCGGAGGGGCTGGCTTGCACTTCCCATAGATCTGGTACCTGTTTCATGGAATCACAGAATGGTTTGGGTCGGAAGGGACCTTGAAGACCATCCAGTCCCACCCCCTGCCCTGGGCAGGGCCACCTCCCCCCAGCCCAGGGTGCTCCCAGCCCCGTCCAACCCGGCCTTGAACACCCCCAGGGATGGGGCAGCCACAGCTCCTCGGGGCACCCTGCGCCAGGGGCTCACCGCCCGCACAGGGAAAAATTTCTTCCCAATATATCATCTAAATCTGTCCTCTTCCAGTGTGAAGCCATTCCCCCTCATCCTGTCACTCCATGTCCGTGTAAAAACTCCCTCCCCAGCTCTCCTGGAGCCCCTTTAGGCACTGGAAGGAGCTCTAAGGTGTCCCCGGAGCCTTCTCTTCTCCAGGCTGACCCCCCCCAACTCTCTCCGCCTGTCCTCATAGGAGTAGGGCTCCAGCCCTCCCAGCATCTTCGTGGCCCTCCTCTGGCCCCACTCCAGCCAAGTTCCTTTAGGATGTGCTCCCTCTTCCACCCGCCTTTCCACACTCACCCCTGATCCTTAGGGAAAGCCGCTTTCCCTCCTCTCCCTTTAAACTTTGCTGCTAAGTTTAAGAGTGGCCTTGAGAGAGTCCCAATGCTTTTTTGGAAAGGGTCCTGTTGAACAGCGGGAGCAGCGTCAGGCAGTCAGAGATGCTTAAATCTCTGCCGTTAACACAAAAGTGTTCGTCAGGGCTCCTTTTGCAGGTGGCGTAGCTGCCGGTGAGTGACCGGGCGCCCGAGCTCACAGTAACACAGTGTATGGCCCTGCACGCCGTGGCGTCCCCAGCCGGCACGTTTCAGGCTGTAGGGGTTTTTTTTTCTCTCTTTTTTTCTGCTGTGCCGGCAAAAAGCAGTGTGGGATTATGCACTGTGAATCAGTTCATTATAACCCGCTTCTTTCTGTAGGATGATTGACTGATGTGGTTGTGCGTTCAGCAAACAGAATGGCTGGTTTTAGTAGCAAAGGCATATTTTAAACATCCAAAAATAATAATAACCAAAAAATAGAGCTGCTGCACAATATCGTGGCAGAAAGGAGAAGGGCAGGTTAGAATGCAGGGCTCCAAACAAAGTTGTCCTTTGTGTAAGGCCAGGAGAAAGAGATCTCGAATGCTAGACAAAATAAATCCTCTGTGGTTTAAAAATGGGGCACATTCAGCTGGTATTTGGCCCATCTACAGGTCTGAAGAAATAAGCTTTTACAGGCCTTAAAAAAAAAAAAAAAAAAAAAAAAACTGGAGAAATTTCCATGATTGTGGGAGGAGGAGGATGGAAGGAAAAAAAAAGGAGTAAAAGACCGAAGGTGATTCCTACGGGAGAGGCTGCCATGGCCTTTTCCATCCCAGCCCTTAGAGGATGAAGAAGCTGGAAGTGCTGGCAGCTAAAGGTGGCCGGGAGGGCCATTCGGGTGCGGGTGGCAGCGGGGAGCGAAGGACCGAAGGAGCGGTCGTTCCTGCGCCCGCCCTGCTCGGGATGCTCATCAACACGGGCTCCCCGCTCATGCTGTTACGAGGCACGTCCTTTTCAGAACTCTGCTAATTACTGCACAGGAGTTAATCCTCCTGACAGCTCCTGAGGACCATGATTTTTTTTCCAAGCCTCATGAACACAGATAGGGAGGGGGGTGCACAGAGGTGAATTTATGTGCCAAGCAGGGCTAGATTTTCGGGGCGTTTCGCTCCTTGCATAGCACGTACGTGCAGCGGCCGCTTTGGCGCTGATGTTTTTTTTCCCCCGCAGAACTTTGAGGTGAAAGCCGATGACCTGGAGCCCATCTCCGAGCTGGGACGAGGTGCGTACGGGGTGGTGGAGAAGATGCGACACATGCCTAGCGGGCAGATCATGGCAGTGAAGGTAGAGTGAGCCTCCCGAGGTGCTTTCTGTCTGTATCGTTGTGTGGGGACACCCTCTGCGCTCTCGTTCATGCACATTTCTAATCTCGCTTGTTCTGACGCATGCCTTTACCGGGACCGACTTCTTTCCTTATGGAATCCTCTTTCTATACAAGGACAAAGAGTGCCAAGGTAGATTTGGGCCGTTTAACCGTGAAAAGGGGTGTGTTTTGAAAGTATGATGCTCAATGTGTTTCCAGCATTGTGGTGCATACAAACATATTGTTTGTCTATGTCTGCAATATTCCTGTTTTCGCTAGGATTTTACAGGCTGCTTGCCATCATTTTTTTAAATACACATCTTTTTTTTTGTAATGTAGGAATGCCCTCAGATTCAGGGCTCTGCACACTAGTTGTAAAGAAGAGCGTACTGTAAACTTAATTGCATAAGATGATTTTCTTCAGCTGGGACTTTTTTAGGCTCTTTGGAACAGGAAATTTTTGTTGAGATTTTCACATTTTGTCTGCTACGCTGGGATCTTGATTCGTGACAGGCTTGTAGGTGCTATTATGAAAAGTTTAAAAACAAACAAAAAAAATTTCAAAACAAAAGTTTCTAAACAACAGTTTAGACTCATAAGCTTGCAGCTTAGGGAAATAGTCATGGGAAAAGTTGTATTTTGGGAAGGACCAATTTTTGCTTGGCTGAATTTTAGCTCAAGTTTCCTTTCACAATAAGAAAAAAGAAAAAAAAGGTGCAGAGCTGGAAGCTATGAGCAAACTGAAAGAAAATTCTTAGCTCCTCAGTTGTGGATAGACTTTGCTGTGGACGCTGGGATGTGTCTCAGGGCCTCTGTGCTCTGCATTTAGTCTTCTTGTATGCTTTGGTGTTCAGCAAACTGCAAAAAACCTCTCTGAGTATGATGGAAGATCTGCAGAGGGTATGGCAGGAACATTCAGGCTATTACTTGCGTCTGCAATGCTGAATTTAATTCTATATCACATTACTGACCTCGAGTAGCTTTGGCCAAGGAGCCTGGAATACGTGTGTGACCAGTGTCAGGCTGTGTCATGCCCCTTTGTGGTGCTTCCCAGCTGAGGGTCTCCAGGTGTTTCACATAAATGACATCTCTTCCCTTGGAGACCGGGAATTGTCCATTTTCCGACGCCATGGGGAGCACATGGGCTCTGGCTGCCGAGCTGGAGCCCTCTCTCGTGACCAAAGTCTGCTGATGTAAATAGATGTCCACTGCAGCTCTGAAAATCATGGGCTTCCACCAGCCTAGAGTTTGATTTCCTGCTCCTTTCTCCTCTCCCAAGCCGCGGTGACTTTTGGCTGATGCAAAACAAGTGGCATTTGCAGGGAGGAGCAAAATCAGCTGCAGCTTGGGCTGAGGTGAGAAGATCCCTTCATCCAGCATTGCCTTTGGTGGCACCAGGGCGCTCCTGCTGTGGGTACTGGGCTTGTCACGTGCCTATGACAAAGAGATACGAGAAAAGGGTAATACAGAGAGGTGTGATAAAAGGGTAAAGGTGTGATGTCAAGGCACTGCGGCCAGCACGGGTATGGCTGTGGTGAGTCCTCTGCAGCGGCAGCAGTGTGGTACAGAGGTGCTGACAGCCAATGCTAAAACGCTTTGTCTTCCAGCGGATCCGAGCCACAGTGAACAGTCAGGAGCAGAAGAGGTTGTTGATGGATCTGGATATCTCCATGAGGACAGTAGATTGCCCCTTCACTGTCACGTTTTATGGGGCGCTTTTCCGAGAGGTATGGCATCCTGGAGATCAGCCGCACTGCTCCTGGGAGAATCCCTCCAAGTGCGAGGGGTTTAATCTCCATCTAGACATGGAGACTTGGTACGATGTGGATGTGCTCAATCCCAGCCTAAGGATCTGTCGCATACAGTTACTTCTTGGTGAGCGAGGAGGGATGCGGTCCCATGCGAGGAGGCTCCGAGGGCAGCCAGGCCCCGGTGCCAGGAATGTGCGAGGCCCCTGTGCCCAGACCCTGGAGCTTGGTGGTGGGTTTGAGTGATGGGGACAACCGACTCACAGCCTGATCCGTTAGTGTTAATATTGTCCTGACTTGCAATGAGAAAGCCACATGGAGGAAAAATGTGGAAAGCTCTGAAGGGCAAGATTTATTGAAGGGTTTTAAGCATAGCTCTGCAGAGCTGAACTTTTCCTGGCTGAGCATTTGCAGTGACCTGAGCATGTAGGGAACCTCAGTCCCAGTAACTTTCGGGACGCCTAAATCACTGGGACTCTGCTTTGGGAAAAGACAGCAGAAAATACACCCTAAATGGTAGTGGACAGCACTTCATTCCAGCTGGGGAGGAGGGAAAGAGAAGGCCCCGTACAGTTTTGTTGGATGACTTTTAAAAGACAGGGAAGAGGCAAACAGGCCAGCAAAAGGCAAGTGCCAAAGAAGACCTTTGCGCATGAAAGGAAAGGATGCTTCATTCCAGTGGGCAGATATTTACTTTCTTTATCCTCCAGGGAGACGTTTGGATTTGTATGGAGCTGATGGATACCTCACTGGACAAGTTCTACAAACACGTCATTGACAAAGGCCTGACGATTCCTGAGGACATCTTGGGGAAAATAGCCGTCTCTGTGAGTATTGCCGGAGCAAGGAGGGAGGGGAAAGGGTATTTCTCTTCTAAACCAAGGCCTGTGTGACGCAGTCTCCCTGCTGCATTGGCACCAGGAAGAGCATGGTCCATGGGCCAGCCCATGTGAACATTCTTACCTGGTTTCCAGTATTTTGTCTGAGATGATGTTATATATAAAGCATAAATACCCCAAACGTGCCTGTATACGTAATTAGCGTTAGATGTGGGGAGGGCCCTGCAGCTCCTTTGCCCTTTTCATTCTATAATTCTATGATAAGATGAGGGGGAATGGCTTCAAAGTGGAAGAGGGGAGATTTAGATGAGATATTAGGAAGAAATTTTTCACTGTAAGGGCTGTGAGCCCCTGACGCAGGTTGCCCCAAGAAGCTGTGGTTGCCCCATCCCTGGAGGTGTTCAAGGACAGGTTGGACGGGGCTGGGAGCAACCTGGGCTGGGGGGAGGTGTCCCTGCCCAGGGCAGGGGGTTTGAAACTAGATGATCTTCAAGGTCCCTTCCAACCCGAACCATTCTATGATTCTATGATTCTGTGATTCTATGATTCTATGATTCAGGTCCTGGTGCCCCTGGGAGATCCCTGGGTACCCACTGTCACCTCGGGCTGCTGTGAGGGTGCAGGATTCGTGGGAGATGTAGTTCCTTCCCTCCAAGGGGAGGTCTGGTGAGGATGGGGCAGGTGAAGCCAGATAGCATTTCCTCCTCATCCTGGTGTTGCCAGCTGTGATTCACTCCAGATTTGTTGTTTCAGATCGTAAAAGCACTAGAACATCTACACAGTAAGCTCTCCGTGATCCACAGAGGTAAGTGCCCGGCACACAGCCATGACCATGCTGGTGTCTGTCTGCCCTGCGCCGCGCGCTCTCGACCTTGCAAGGGCTGGCCTTGTGGCTAGGCACAGGGCTCCCAAAATACCCGAGATAAAATGGGCCTTTGACAGCAAAAACATTCCCCAGCATCTCATGACTAGCAAAACCTAGTCAGAGGAAACGTCTGCTGGTTTGCTCTTTAAAAACTGCGTGCTGGTCCCAGCGTTTCCCCGAGGGGGAGGAGAAGCGAGCTCCAGCCTGTTTGTGCTGGCA
Organism: Vanellus vanellus; assembly: GCF_965231255.1. Taxonomy (NCBI): domain Eukaryota; kingdom Metazoa; phylum Chordata; class Aves; order Charadriiformes; family Charadriidae; genus Vanellus; species Vanellus vanellus. The sequence continues at coordinate 12,578,504 of NC_138922.1, forward strand.
GAGAGAGGGCTGATTGCCCCTGGGCTGCATTTCCCTAATGCGCGGTCTAAATCCATGGTCTGTATCAACACCTCTGCAAAATTTAAACAGACTTTTTCTTCTGACCTTGGTGGGCTTCGGATCAGGCTTTGCGAAGGCTTCTCCCCTAGCTTGATGGCTCCGCGTTGATGTGCAGTGAGAGGCGGCTCCATGCCAGCGTGAAGCCTCATGCAGTGATCTAACCATCCCCTTCTGTGAGCTACCCTGAGCACTGGTGGGGCAGGATAGTTTTATACCTAAAATAGCCTCAAGTGAGGTCATGAATACCCTCCTTAAACTCTTCTGACATTTTCCCCTCTAGAGCATCTCAGAGATGCCACAAAGAAAGAAAGAAATTTGCAATGTTGCTGCTTGACACCTTTATTTTTAAAGGGTCATTTTCAATTTGTCATGAGGAGGAAAAAGCCCCCTCTGGAGTGTGTGACTTCTGGGGAAAGGAGCATCTGAAGCGAACAGGGTTCAGCTCTAGCAGGCAGTCACATTTTGTACATTCTGCATGTGGCTGGGGGTTGAGTTTCTGCCTTCTGTATCATTTACAGTAGGTGGAAAATGCTGCTTGGCTTCTGGATTTCTGTTTACTTGTTTGATTTCCACTGAAAATTGTCTTATTTCAGCATAGTAACAGATGGGTGAGGATCTCAGATACCTGAAGCTTTTGATTGCAAAATGCTGATTAGAGAGCAGATGTTATGGAACTATAAACCACCCAATTCTAATAAGCAGGACTCCAAAGCAGCTTCTGGCCTCTTTCGGATGGTGTTTCAGCTCTTCTGTTTAATAGTTTATCACACATAGACAGAGGAGCTTCGTGCGGAAGAGACCTCTTATTTCTGGGTGGGAAAGGATTGCTCCCTTTGGAGGATGGGTGCTGGGACAAGAGAAAACAGGGCAGCCTGCGCTACTGGTGCTGTGCTGAGGTTTCACCTGGGATTAGCCTCACAGAGAGCGGTTGCCTGAAGTACAGGAAAGCACCTCCGTGCTCTCATGGATATCACTTACTAGCTTCTTTCTGTCCCTTAATTTCCCTTTCTGATGGTTATTGTAACTGCCTTCATGACAGTGATGCAAGTGTGACTGCACCAAGGATTATAAGGCCGTGATGGGAAGCAGATAAATCTGGCAGTAATAAATAGATGAGACACTGGCCTGATTTCCATAAGGTGTGGAGCACCCACACGCCTGCTGCTGTTCACATTGCCTTCAAGCTTGCCATCCTTAAAATCAGAGGGCATTGCTGAAATCCTGATCCTCGTGTTAGTTTACTGCTCCCCTCCCTTCCCCTGCAACCCCTGCTCCTCTTCACCCTTGCCCACCCCCTCATCCTTTCCCCATGGGTTTTCCCTTGTGCCGGTGTGAGACCAGCTCCAGATGGGGACTTGCCAGAGCTCCAGGTGTTCACAGACATCCTCTGGAGATGCCCCCAGCCCCGCTGAGCTGTTCCCTTGGGAGCCCTCTGATGTCCGTGGCCATCCCCGGTGCGGTGGCGTACAATGGCTACGTGCAGGGTCACCTCCCAAACCTCCCCAAATCAGGGAGAGGAGTCTGCAAGTGCAGGGACGCTTGCAGGACATATGACAGGCCCATGAGACCGTCACCTGAACTTGCATAGCTGCAGCCAGCCGGGTTCCTGGCATGCACAAAGCACAGGGCTTTGCACGGCCACCTCTGGTGCCCTCTGCTGATAGAAAGCTCTTTGGCTTTTTTTGGCTTGGCACAGCCACCTATGCGCGACAGTGACTGTGGTATGTGTTCCTTCTTGCAGATGTAAAGCCCTCTAACGTGTTGATCAATACGCAGGGGCAGGTGAAAATGTGTGATTTTGGAATTAGCGGTTACCTCGTTGACTCGGTTGCTAAAACCATGGATGCAGGATGCAAACCCTACATGGCTGTAAGTTGAGCCGCGGAGAAGCTGCGTGTGAAAGCTGCTGCAGGACAGCCAGAGGAACATGAGCCTGGGCACCGGCTCATCCTAAAGGGGGAAGGATCAGCCTCCGGCATGTGTCCTGGGGACTCCTTTTGGAAGACGTATCCCTGAAGTTACTTGCAAAGGGGCAGAGAGGGCACAGGGATCTCATGGGTCAGATCAGATCTCCTAGGCACAGCGTCCTGCTGCCTTGTCACCTCCCTGTGACCTTGGGGAAGGTTCAGCCATTACTCTGAGTTGCATTTTTTGCTATTTGCCCTGTGGCAACAATAGTACTTTCCATCTGGGAGGAAAAACAGTCCCCAGGGAGTGGGTCCTTCAGACTCCTTCCAGGAGCTGCTGTTCAGGGTTCGCTGTCTGTGGAGCACTTGCACAGGGTGAAAACGGTCCTGGAGAATTGGGGCTTGTCACCCCCTGCGTGCCAGATGTGCTGGGTTGGCCCCACCACCCCAATCCCTCGTGCAGGTACCATCTGCTTCTGGTGACCCATTTCACTGCCTGCCCTTACCGGCAAGGGTGTGGGACCAGATCTGTCCCCATGACAACCAAGGGAGCAAGCTGGTGGCATGGGCTAAGCGGTCCTGGCCTGCCACCATGAAAGACCCACCTGAGGTTGGTGAGCCTTGGGTGTGGGGATCACACTGGGGCCATCCCCGTTCCTCAACCGCCTTTGTCTCTGTTCGCAGCCTGAAAGAATTAACCCGGAGCTGAACCAGAAGGGGTACAGCGTCAAATCTGATATCTGGAGCCTGGGGATCACTATGGTAGGGTGACCTGGGGGCTTGCAGCGATGCCGGGAGGGTTGAGCATCGCTTATGGATTCATTTTCCTCCCCATAGCCTCTTTCACACCGGTGGCACTGGTTCCCTGGGAAGGTGGTGGGGTGGGAATGGGAATGCAGGTCTGAGGGTAACAGGGAGCATGCTGCAGGGTCGAAGGGAAGGAGGATGGAGCTGTTTAGACAACTGCTTGCTGTCTTCAGTGGCAGTGGTGGGGTGTCACCCTGGTGGGGACCACCCTGCTGCGGTGGCCGTGGGCTGCCGGGAGATGGCAGCATGGGCTAAGGCGAGGGCGTCCGGCGCCGCACGTCTGTCGCCTTGGAGCAGGTTGGATTTCAAGCACACACGAAAAAAATATACTCCCGGCGCTTCGCAATTAGCAAAGTCCCCCTCAGAAGAGGAGGGATGGGTGGCGTCTCCCACGCAGCGTTTAGGGGGAATCCATCTGCTCGCAGAATCGTTTTATGGCGCAGTTGCCCTTTGCGACGTGGGGTTGTTTTTTAACTTCTGACCTTTCCCGAGCGCTGTCTGACACGGGGGTTAACGGAGGATTGGGAATGGAGACTGCCGGCTCTCCTCAGGCCTGCACCTTTTGCTGGGGGAGGTTAAGCAAGACGTTGTGGCCGGGTAGGGTGAGGAAATGCCACGTGTTTGTGCGGGGCCTCAAAAAGCAGACCCCTGGGTGGGCAGATGGGACTCTGAAATCTGTGGGGTGGGAAGGTGAGCCGTGGGGCGGCCGCCCGCCATGCCTGAGGCAAGGGCTCTGTCTCCCCAGATCGAGCTGGCCATCCTGCGCTTTCCCTACGACTCCTGGGGGACGCCCTTTCAGCAGCTCAAGCAGGTGGTGGAGGAGCCGTCGCCGCAGCTGCCGGCAGAGAAGTTCTCGGCAGAGTTCGTCGATTTTACCTCGCAATGGTAAAACAACCCCTCGGCCCCGCTCACCATGATCCCCCTCACCCTGGCCCGGCTCCCCTCCGCCATGCTGTGGGGAGGCTGAGGAGGGCAGGCACCGGTGGCGTCCTCCGTCCCCGTCCCCACAGGCGTCTCTGTGGGGTACAACCCAAATTTTTGAACAAAACAAGGGAAGGGACGGGACTTCATGCCCTCGCTGAGCCGTGAGGGCTGGGCTGGGGCCTAGCGCTGTGCAGGTGAGGCGCACCCTTTGTCAGAGTGTCGGTGATGGCAGCTGTGGGGGTCTTCCCCGCCTGAGGTGGCGAGGAACACGCTTGGGGGTACACACAGGAGGAAGGGATTGAGGATGCTTTCTCAGTCCGATTGCCCCAACATCAACAGCACAGGGTGTCTGTGGCCGGGCCGGCAGCACGGGCAGGTGTGGACAGGCAGGTCCACCAGGCCCCTCACGTCCCCTCATGGCTGCGTCCTCCTGCCTCCTGCTCCCAGGGGGACATGGCTCTGAGGACAGGGGCTGTTCACCCCACGATGGCCCCCGTCGGCATCCGTCCCGCTACCGGGGCCCTCCGGCTGCTGTGCTGCTTTCCATGGGACTTGGAGCTGGAAGCAGCGGGAGAGTTTGGCTGTGGTGTAGGAAAAGGGCTGGAGCAGATGCGCGCTGTCTGGAGGTTGCGAGAGCTGCATAAAAGCACAGGCTCTCCCCGCGCCCGAGGAGACTCACAGCTGCCCTCGGCGTATGGTTCAAAGAGAGCTGGCGGCGGCCCCGCGGCTCCTGACTGCTTCTCCCTCCAGCTTCCCTGGAAACCGCCTGGGAGGCGTTTTTATTTTCCAGGCGCTGCAGTGCCATCCGCTGCTTGCCAACTTGGCAGGTGGATGGTGGGTTTGCATGGTAGCCAAGAAAGGACGGCAGATCGACAAATACAGAAATGTGAGACTGTTCCCGAGCTGCCAGCATCAGGGCCTGGAGCCCGGCCGGCTCTGTTGTGACCCAGGAAGGGGATTATCAGCCACTCCTGCCCAGGGACTTTAAGTACTGACACTCAGATTCTTTGGTGTCTTGTTCAAACATGTTTTCGAGGTCTCTGTGATTCAGCTGCACGCTTCTCCACCGACCCGCGCTGGGGGAATACCTGCCCATGCCCACACTGCTCTGTGTCTATCAGAGGTGGGATCTGGCTTGGAAAAACCCTCTCACAGAATGCCCACCGTTTCTGCAAGGCCCACGCTGAGATTTTGGGCCGGCTGCCTTTCTCCCATGCTGCTGGCTCGCTACTTGTTATTGCAAAGTTGCTTGTTTGTGCCAGGCAGGCTGTTGTTCCCACTGAATATTTTGCTTTTGCAAGCACGCTGTCTTGCAGCTATAGCCGTGGGCTGATTTAGGAGTAAGATATCCACAGCCGTTCATGATGGTCGCAGTGAGAAGAATGACCCCGCTGAGCAGCACTCATGTCTTCGAACTCATGCTTTGGGGAGCACATGGCGGTTCCTCTCTTTGCAAATCTGATCCTCCAGGATCATTAAAGATCCCTCAACACCAGTGGAGTGGCGTGGACTTGGAAGAGTGAGCTTTGGCTGCGGATTACACTAGTTTTGTGTTGTTGGAATCTTGAGAATTTCTTCTGACACCAAACCAGGTCACATGAACTGAGTGTGTTGAGAGCGGCCTACCTTAGGCCTATCTCAAATTCAAGAGGTCACAGAATGAGCCACACCATCCACTGCCTGGGGCAGCGAAAGGCTGATCTACCTGTAGCCGCTGCAGGGAAGTTCCTGGGGTGTCTGAGTCAGGATCAGATCCAAATATGGCTCTCCATTCCTGAAGATTTACATTGATTTCAGTAACTTGTCACCAGATTTCCTGGTATTAGTAACCTGGAACAAGGTTTTTGTTTGTAGAGAGACTAAATTAGGAGGATTATATGTCCTGCTTCTGAACACACCTAACCTTCAAATTCACCTTAGCATCTCAGCTTGGGCTGCTTTTGAGCTCAGAGGATGTGACACATCCCGTACCTTTAGTTCGGCAATATTGGCACGTATCGTTACTAGGTTCCTCTGTTCATTCACAACATGACACTAAACATGAGCCCGCTACACACAGCAAGCAGGAAATATCTATTCAGTGTGTGTCCTCCGCTTCCTCTGGGCTCCGGCAAATCCCAGCAGAGGAGCAACTTATCATCACCGAGGTTCTCACTTTTGTTTTGCTCAGTGTGACACCTTTTCCCCGCCACCGACGTGTACGTGTGTGAAGATCTTTTCAAGTTGCTCCAAGCGTCTTTCCCCTAAATGCACTGTCAGGAAGTGAGTAGAGATTACGTCCTGTCTTTTAAAAACTATTTTTTGCTGGAGGGAAACCAAAATAACTTCCAGCTACAACCCTCCAGAGCCATCTGTTGTAGGAGAGGAGAAAAAAAGGATGTCCCATGTAACCGTCCCTGCTGATAACAGCATGGTGATAAACAAATAGTTGTACACGTGCTTCAGAACCACTTGGTCACTGCTCCCAATCAGAGGTTGGAGGCTGTATCCATTCCCTTAGACACTGGCCTACTGGATAGTACCCAAAAAACCAATTGTACCTGGCTCCCAGCAACAGGCAGTGTGTTGACTGTGTGTTGACTGGTGTATATGGTGTCTCCAGATCTCTTGTTTGACCTTGATTGGGCTCACTGCGCTTGTGTGTACCCAGCACTGTGTACCACACAGGGCACATCTGCAGGCTGCGTTGGCTGTAGCTGTCCTCAAGACCTAAGCTTAACATACAGATGAGTTGTTGAACTTACTCTACAGGGACTTGAAACCTTGCTTTTGTCATGGTGTAATTTTATGGCCTTGCTTAAATTGCATACAGAATGTAACTTTTAAAATTTTTCTTCTTTTTTCATTAAAGCTTGAAGAAGAATTCCAAAGAACGGCCAACATACCCAGAGCTTATGGTGAGTGTGCCTGTGTTTAAGCAGCGTAGTGGTTCAGAGCTGAGATGCATTACAATGAGATGCTGAGGACAGGGTTTCCAATAGTGTCTGGTGATTTGGGATACTTAACATCTCTATTTTCATAACAGATGTAAGAATCATGGCACTTCAGGGTCTTGGGAGAGTAACTGTAAATCAGAGGTGCTCTTTGAAATGTCATTCAGGTGCTATTCCAGTCAGATCAAGGGAGAAAAATACGTAAAAGCAGTTAACAAATTTGCTAAGGGACAAGAACGAGGCTGTGAAGAGTCAGTTAGCGAGGATAAAATCTTCTTCTTGGTTTTGTGTGATGGCTTCAAACGCCTAAGTGAAACGCATACACCACGGATGCTCCACATGGGCTGCGGGAGCTGAGCGGCCTGCTAGGCTTTACTGTCACAGCGCCTTGGACAGGAGACTTTTTGGACAGAGTAATTCGTGGATGTTAGGGACAGAGACGAGTCTGTGACTAATAATTCCGGTTATTGAATTTCATCTGCTACTTAGAGACTGTTTGCTGTGAGCATGTCTAGGACAGAGGAATAACTGAGGAGGAAAATGCTGATAAAGGCTTACGACGGGGGAAGCGCGAGGCAGTGTAGGGCTTTGAGGTCAGACGCACTTAACTGCTGATGAACTCCCAGCAGCGCAGACACTGGTGTGTGCTCAGGCAGAGCTCTGGGCTAGAGCTGGCAAGAACAGGGTCTGTGGTGGGATTTTTTTGCTAGGGCACCACAGCTTCATGGCCTCTCTCTCTCTCCCGAGTTTCTAGTATTGATCCTGGTGCTCCTAATAGCCAGCAAAAAGCTTAGGAAGTCAGTGTTTCACTCCCATAAGCATCTAGTCCCTTTTTTACTCTCACCTGATTTCATGGCTTGCTAAAGGCAGGAAGGTGCCTAACTTTGTTATTCCTGAAGATCCTGACCGAAATGCTTACCTGTCCCTACATGTCCACCCCTGTCCGGTGCCACCAGCAAGATCTTCTGGGTTAAGGGTGGAAAATGCTGCAGGATTTCCTCAGGCATTGGTGTCTCTGGCTCCATGACTTCTAGGACGTGCATTATGCCACCCAGGGGGTCAGCCTCATTGCTACCTCATGCTGTGTGCTCGGAAGTGTTAGGACCTCTGTGGTGGGAAGGTGCCAGGGTTTGAGGTGCTCTCCAGCTGCAAGACACGCTGGAAATCCATGTACCTTTTGAACGTGAGTAGTAAGCAATGAATAATTCCTGTGGCATTTCTTGCTGGGCTCTGTAATGAAGTTAAACTATATATAGATCTGATTTACACACAGTTTGCCCAAATACTGGTTTCAAACAAAGGGAGGCCCGAGGTTTATGGCTTCTCTTTTTCCTTTTTTTTTAATATTATTGAATAAATACATATATATTTTAAGCAAATTTCTGATATTTGCCAAATGGCCTTTTATCAAAAAGGTTCACCGGAGCAGCTCCGTCTGTTGCAGCATTAATACCCATTGGCAAGCGAGTGCATTTCTATTGAATTAGGTTCTTGGATCACCTCTCCAGAGTATCTCAATGCTGTGGTATTTTATGGCTGACATGAATGTTGTGAGGTCCTGTGGTTGAGGGTTGCTGTTTTGTTGGGTTTTTTTTCTCCCTTCTCTCTCTCTTATGGCATTAAGTTGCGGTACTGGATTGGACTTGTCATTTAGACCAAGACTGCTCCCTTGCTTTCCTGTGGAATTGAGGTTTCTCATGGAAAATATGACTCTGTGCTATCTTGAGCATCAGAAAAACTGATACGGATGCTTAATTTCATTTTAAAACCCACTTCCCCAGGTGAAGTGGAGCATGAAACTACTGCAGGACCGGTGGTCTGCCCATTGCATGGAGCACGTCCCGCCTGGCACAGGGTGTTTTGTGCTATAACCAGACTCAGTCGTTGCAAAGGGGTTGGGTTCAGTGACAGACGGGGCTGGAGGCCACCACTGCCGTGCATGCCACGCTTGCGGGTGCTTCCAGGTTGCAGTAGCTCTGCTTTGGGTGTGACTTAGCTGGGATGTGAAAGCAGTGGCATCACACTGGGATAATAACACAGCAGGCCATTTGGGCCGTCTCTCCAAGAGTTACTCAGGACACTTCGATTCCCGTGACTGTCTGACCCAGGGAGACCTTAAATTATGTCTGGATCCTTGCCTCAGCCCATTTCAGCTCTGTTTCCCACATAATTGTGCTTCCTTTTCCTTGCTGGTGTGTCTTTGGGTCGCTTCCCAGCTGCTCAGAGCTGCCTCTTTTTATTCACTGGATAACCTTCCGTTCAAGCCCACCTTGGAAAGTCTCTTTGCTCTTCTTCTCCCTCCACTTGGCCACTGCCATAAAAGATCATTGAAACAGAGAGTGCTCAGGGATTGAGGTGACGAACAGCTTTGAAAAACCCTAGAAACCCCAAATTGTCTTTAAAAAAATCTGCCTTGAAATGAGAGGGTCAGGAATCAAACCAAGCTCCCCCAGCCTGTGTATGGGAAGCACAGCAGCATTTTGCACAAGGTGGAGGTCACCTGTGAGCCCCGCTGGGCCACAGCTGCCTTTTGCTTCTCTCTGACACCCTCCATCCAAATAAATACGATTAACTGTCAGGACAGTGGGTGTCCAACAGTGTTTGGTGATTTCAGGTGGAAGTTGGTTGACCTCAGCTGATGTGTTGCAGCCCCGGGTGGCAAACTGAGTCACCGGTACTGACAGAGAGGGACTTCACTGTTGCTGTCAGGGGCATTTGGTTGTGTTTTCGTCTCCTTACACGTATTTTTCCGTTCGTGCTGAAATGTAGGCAAGATTTTCTGGCAGGATGTCTTCCCATGTTGGTCACGATTAAGTAGTTAAACATACAGCTGCGGATGGCTTTCCAGCCGGGATGGCTTTCCTCTTTGCGGTGGTTAGGGGTAAAGTAGCCATCTCCCGCTGTGAGTATGAGCAATTGCAGGGAAGAAATGAGACTCAAAAGTCACCAGAGGGTAAATACACAGATAAAGCAGGAAGCTGGGGGAAAACGCACCGCAGTCAGCCTTCCTGCAAGGTTTTCCTTGCTCCTGTTGGGAGCTGGCATGCGGTGGGGTGGGTAACCACCGTCTCAGGAGGAACATGTGTCCTCCCAGGGCACCGCAAAGCTGCAAGCCAGTGTGTGCTGAAGGGCACAATGTGTTAGACGTGGAAGCAGTGGTTTTTAATACTTTCCCTTGCTTCGAGAGCTGCCCAGCTCAGCCCTCCCAGCCAGGGCAGGGTTTAGAGGGAATCCAAGAAGGCAGCACAAATCTGCAGCCTGCGTGAAGTGGCCGCTCGGGCTCCTCGACTCGCCTCAGCTGCAAAACGTGGAAAGCCCAATAGTATGATGCTAGCAACAAAATCTTTTTCACTGTCTAGAAGATTGTCTGAAAAGGTTTTTGGTTTGGTCCTCAGCGTTGTGAATAATAAACTTCTCTATTTGTTCTTTCTTTTCTTTCCCAGCAACATCCTTTCTTCACCCTGCACGAATCCAAAGAGACAGACGTCGCCTCTTTTGTCAAACTCATCCTGGGAGACTGAGAACTGGACTTGTAAATGAATTGCCCTTCTGTGGACTGGTGGGTGCAGGGGAGGGGCGCGTGGCAGGACTTGTCATGAAAGCACCAACAGAAAGTCGCCGTGTTTTGTTTTGTTTTGTTTTTATTCTGAGAAGCCCCCGCCTCGCCGAAGTTTTTAAAAGGGTTCTTTGGTATCCATAGTGACATAGAACAAGCTGGTTAGTGAAATGAATTTCAATAAGGTTGGTAACCTTAAAACAAAAACAAAACAAAAAAGATTTAAACGAGTGATTTACATATTTAATGACAGTCGAAGTCCCTCTCCCTAACTTTATCCTCATCCCCCTTCCCTTCCCCCTGAACCAGAATTTGCTTTGTCATGGTAATAGGTGCTATGGTAGTCATGAAGTTGTATGTAGATTTATATTTTGTCCCTTCCATTATTTTAATATTTATGTTAAGTGCTTGATGGAATAGATTTCTGTTTTATATGAGGATGAATGCGTGGTGACGATGATGATACTAAATGAGGCCACAGCAAGCAATAGTCGTAGGGCTTTGCTGGGGAAAAGGTGTCAAAGGAAAAGAGAAAGAAGAGAAGAAGTGTCTGTGTTGTGGAAAATATTTAATGTGCATCGTAAAAAGAATTTATAAACAAGGATCTCAGCTCAGCTACTCGAGCTGCTTTCGCAGCGTGTGAGGCAGCATCACTGTAAGGGAGGGAGGCCCCAGCGTCCTGCAAGGTCACCTCTTCTCCAGACACTGAGCTCCAGACAGCCTGCCGCCTGCGGTGCACTGCCAGCATCCCGCCTGGGGAAAGCCCCTGCCCTATGTCCCACCGACTTACTCTGCTCTATTGGGCGGGTAATGAGGTCTGGAGTGGGACTGCATTGCTGGGATAGTGTCTGGGACAAAAGCCCCAGAGGGAGATAGATTGTCAGTTAAGTTGCACAAAGATTAGGAGGAGGCTGCCGTGGTCAGTCCCCACCTGCCTGCGAGCCCAGCAGCATTGCAGCGTCTGGGGCTCCCTTGGGCTGGGGATGAGCTGCTTTGGGTCTAAAAGGGAGTTCCTCTCTCCTTCTCCAGACGGGAAAGGATAACAGTCTGCATAGCACGACATCTGTGAAAAATGGGATATCTGTGTGAGTTTCCAGGGCTCTTGGCACTGCATCGCCAGCAATCCCTCTGTGCTTGCCCACAGACTTTGGGAGTGCTAGCTCCCCTGGAGCCGGTGCCGGCATGCGGTTTGGGCTGTGTCCAGTTCTGGTTGGGATGCTGAAGGCAGCCAGGAGCACTGGGCTCCGGCATGGGCTGCAGGTGTCCCCCACAAGAGCTGCAGCCTGCAAAGCTGCGCAGGGAAACCACAGCCCACCCGTACCAGGAGCTCATTGCTGTTGGCCATGTCCTCAGAGAAAAGCTGCTAGCCAAAGGCAGGAGTGCGGGGACTGTCAGGGTGGGAGGGGAAGACAGCAGATCATGCTGCTTTTAGGTAACACAGTTACTGTCTAGAGAAAGGGGAGACTGTGCACTGCAAGGTGTTGCTATGAGTCTGGAGCAAGGCCACTGGCTCCAGACTGATGCTGGTTTGACTGAGCCAAACCCGCATAGCTGCCTCACTTGGCTATGAGGTCCTTTGCCTTTGCCCGTGGCTCCTTCCCCCGGCCCTGCGAAGGACAATGCCTGCGTGTGCGGCTGCGCCGGAGCGTACACACGTGCCTCGCGCCCCTCCACATGCTTCTTTTCTCCATCCATTGCTTCAGCACAGACTCTCAGAGTCAAATCCCAACTAGAAGCATGCTTTGCTCTGCACTAAGTTGTGCAGGATGTAATTCAGCCCGGGATCCAGCCCTTTTTCTCCCAGTTTAGTGACTCCAGTCTTTGTTGGCGTGGATTGGGCTTTTGGACTAGCCTGAGCATCTGTTTGGGCAGCGATCCCTTGGGAGGGCTGCTGGGGAGAGCAGCATTTAGAACAGGGGTTCCCCAACAGTGGTACCTCTTGTGCTGGGGACATGCCGACCACTTTGAAGAGGTGCACGTAGAAACCGCCAGTGCCTGGGCTGCCACCGTCACAGCCGTGGCTGGTGGTGCCCGCAGAGGTGGCTGGGAACCCCAGAATTGTGTAGTTTTGCCCTGGGGCCGGGATCGAAGGAGATAGGGAAGCATTGCTCATGGGGATTTGTCGATCCTTGTGCCCCTCAGCTGCAGAGCAGGGTGGCTTGAGGAGGGCTCGCAGGAGTTGGGGTGCAGGGCTTTCCTTGCTGCAAAGAGCTCATGGGTCGTGCAGGTTTTGGGGAAGAGGTTCCTCTTCCTCAGCCCGCGTTTCACAAGCCTGCCCGGCCCTCGATAACTATAAGCTCCATATGCCACTTCGTGTCGGGAGGAACCTTTCAGGTTACATTTTGTTGCGGATGAAACACAAGGATGTTTTACTTCGCAGTGTAATTTTAAGAGGCCTCGCATGGCTCATAATCTGCCCTCTCATATTCCATGGTGTATGTGTGTGTTTTCTCTCTCTCACTTTCTCAGAGTCGCAGAGCTGTTTTGATTGATTGTCCTCAGCTGCAGCTAAAAGTCCAGCCAGCCAGTTTATAGAGTTGGTTCCAGCATCAATTCTCGCTTTGAAAAACATGACATTTAAAACCACCCTTTGGTTTTCCTACATATGGATCTGATGCTTTTGTTAAAGATTGTTTTTGCCGCTTTTCTCCTGGAATATAAGTCTCATTTGGACACCACATCTCCTTGACCTCAGAGCACCTTTATTTCAGTGCCATTGTAATTGACAGGTTGAATTTATGAGATACTGTCAAAGTTCAGTATTAATAGCAGATATTAATGTCACCAGCGTTTTCCAATAGAAAATTAATGTCAGTGTTGTCTGCAGCTAGTAACCCTCTAAAATGATTCCTACATGCCTCGACACTACATGCTGAGTGCTTTCTTTTATGCTGTTTGCTCTTGGAGTGCTTGGGCCGTTTAATCCTTTTGTTTTAATGACATTACAATAGGGCATGCAACAAATCACTTCACTTTCCTCCTGATTCTCCATGATTTGTTCCTTTAAAAGTCATTTGCGTCAGCCCAGAGTAAGTGTGAATCCATATGACCAAGTGTGAATGAAAACAGTGATCCAAGTGATCACCACTGCGGAAGGTCGTTGTGGTGGCAGAGACATGCAGAGGCTGTCTGTCTGTCTCTGCATCCCTCGTGGCACATGTGGACAGAAAGCTTGGCCTGCCCCAGGATTTCTTAGAGAGAAGCCTGAGCTGGTGGCCTCGGCGCAGGGAGGAGAGCCAGGGACTCCTGTGTGCTTAAAAGCTTTGAAAACATTCTGGGCTACAAGATGAAAATCAGACTCTCTTCTCTTTCATGTGATTGTAACCTCTGTGAAGATGAAAAGCCTTTGGTCAGTGCTCAGAACTTTGCTTGGCTATAACATGAGCCCAGGGTTGCCTAGGACAGGCATGGTTTCTGGGACACTAAGCCTTTCCCAACGCCCAGCCAAGGTGTTGAAGCTTAAAGCTATTCTTCAGAAAGCTGTTTTGTTTTCAGACTGCACAGGACTCCGGGCAGCAAGTTAGATTGTTCTGAACTGGGATCTTTAAACTAAAAAAGTAACAGGTCTTGTGCCACAGACCCTGAAGCACACCAAAACCATGCCAGGGAGCAGAGGGGAGAGAAAAGCTGCTCAGAGCTCAGCACTGAGCTGTGACCCAGACCAGCTGCGTGAATGAATTCCGGCACAATTAGCCATGTGCAAGGCAGGGAGGGCCTCTCCGCTCTGCCACGGGCGGTGGTTATTGGGCTACATGGAAGATGCATAGCCCATCGCTGTGGCAGGCAGTGGGGGACCACCGGGGAACGATGTTCATCCTCTTTTTTTCCTCAACCATACAGCTCTTGGTGTTCCTGCAACATCCTGGACGCTGGAGGCCTTGCCGTCGTAAAGCTCTTGAAGTGTCACTGGCAGAAAAGCTATTTTCTGGGTCTCCAAGAGCCCACTGGTCCCTTAAACCTGAAAGGGGAGTTGGGGGGCATTTGCTGGTTACTTTTTTTAAACGCCAGGTTCATGCTGCTGCAGTGGGTGAAGTTGCCCATCTTTTCTGGAGTTTTTCCAGGTATACAATACTTTACACAGTACTGTATTTCTGCATTTTTCCTGACTTTTGTCAGGTTTACTGGTGAGGAAGGAGGCATTTCTGACTTGTTAAAGAGGTGGGAACACCATTTCTGGAGGCAGCTGGCCTCCGTTGTGTGATGGAGGAGGCAGTTGGTGGGTCAATACTCCGAAAAAGCTCTAAAAAAAGATCTGCAGTTGAACTCCCAGTTGTTGAGAGGGTGCAGAGGGAGGTGGCTGTGTGCCTGTTGGGTGAATGGAAGCTGCACCTTGTCTTGGTGGGAAGGGGCTGCCGGGCCCTTCGCCCATGCAGCGGAGCAGTGCCCAGTGCCGAAGGCAGAGACATGGGCATGTACAGCCTTAGCTGGGATTTCTCCATGTTTGCTGCAAGCTAAGTACGTACCTGCACATTTCCCATCTTTCCTAGACATTTTGGAAGAGGAAATCCTGCTCGGCCAATGCAGCATTGCTTTAGTGGCTGGTCTGATGTAGTTCAGACAAGGTTCCCACCAGCTCCCTTGTTTAATAGACCTCTTTTTTATTAAAAACAAAACCCAAACTCCTCTCTCAGAAAAGCTAGCCAAGATGCTCTTTTTTTTCTCTCTCTCTTCCATCTTGTTCCTTTTAGAGGAACTCTGGGAGCCTGTCTTGGTGCTTTCGCTCTTTCACATGCCAAAGATTGCTACATCCCTCTTAGTTACACTCCTGCCAAACCAGATCTTATAGTCTTGCCTCAAAAATCATCCACTTCCCTGCTCCTTGGGGTTCCTTTTGTTGCTGTTGCTTTTTCATTGAATTTCCTCATGTTTATTGACATGTCTATTGTTGAGCTTCCTGGACACATGCAGCTCTCTTTTTCGGATACAGAGAAAGACAAATAGTTGCCTTCACTGGTTTGCCCCTGCTGTTGGGGAAATACTGCTAGTGATATGATTCCTACAGATGGGGATGGGTCTCATTTAGTGCTAGGGTCACGGAGGGTGTAAACTGGCATTGCTCCATTGGCTTGGCTGGAATAAGGCCA
The DNA here is from genome assembly GCF_965231255.1 of Vanellus vanellus. Taxonomy (NCBI): domain Eukaryota; kingdom Metazoa; phylum Chordata; class Aves; order Charadriiformes; family Charadriidae; genus Vanellus; species Vanellus vanellus. The sequence continues at coordinate 12,593,775 of NC_138922.1, forward strand.
GTTTTGTCCAGCTGAGAATCTGTCCTTAATGTCTAAACAGTTATTGCACACTAATAAAGATTAATGATTGTAAATCCCCACGGATTATACATAAAATGGCAAGTTTTACTCATTAATCTTTATTGCCATATTATAGCTGTTTATGTTAGAGGAGTTGTCTCTCTCTGTTCTGAACATGCACTTAGGAGGTGGGGGTTGAGCATGGGGGAGATGAAGGGTGGACAAACCAGACCAGATGTCCACGTGTTTTACGGTCTGTGTCCTTCCCCCAAGTTGCTTGTTTCCTTGAAAGCCGTTAACCAGCAGCAAAGGATGTATCACCGAGCTTTGTCTGCTTCGCTGGCCTCTGGCTGAGCTATAAAATCCAGATTGTTTCTGGTGAGAAGGGATCAGATCTCCTAATTAATATTTCAACTCAGCCTTTACTGGAGCAGATGGAAAATATGAAATTTGACGTGTGCTCTGGCAGGCCGGAGCTCTGCAGTGCAGTGAGATTCACTCTCCCGGACCGTGGCTAGAAGAGATGCTTTCTGTGCAGTAGGCAGCTGTGTTGCAGGTTGAAAGGATGCTACTCCTTCACGTAACCTCACACCATAAAAGCAGTTCATTTTGTTAATAAAGAGGGCCAGAAAAAGCTCAATTGGATTTCAGCTTTTATGTGTTTGCAGATGTGTGTAGACACAGCTAGGAGGTGGTGCTGCCAGTGGTCTGGACACAAAGGTTCGCGTGCTATAAAAATGAAGAGGACTCTAAAGAGAGTGTAGTGAACTGCAAGGGTGATTTTAATGCCATAGGGACAAAATGATTCCTCTATTACCAGCTGGTGTCAATCCACTCTGCCAAGGAAGCTCCCGAGTCGATGAGGAAGGCTGGAGCAAAAAGAGACAGCCACAGACTCGATGGAGTACGTAGCCTGGTGAGAGCAGCCTGTGTCCTCTTTCTCTTGCCACGTACTCCTTCAGGCCCAGATCTGTAGGCAGTGGGTTTGCTCACAAGTCCCAGATTGCCACTGCATCCCCACTTCCAACAAGAGAAACAAAATCTAAAACCCAAAAGAAACCCGCAGGGAAAAACTGCAAGCGAGCTGATGCTTGTTGCCTGCTACGTGGTCTTGTGTAGTGCTGCTTCTCCTGCCAAGCTCGTTGGTGAGATACAGAGGTCGGACTTAAATGATGGGGAAAGCATGGGAAAAGCTTCTGTAGCTGGGAAAGAAGAGGGTAAACATTTTATGGTGGTGTCTAACTAGCCTAATGGTGGAAATATAGCTAATTTACAGGCCACAGGGATAAATGAATTCTTCAGGGGCATATGCAGCCGGCCAGTGCCGTTCCACCGGGAACAATTTTGGCGGCGTGACATTTATTACGTGGCCTCCCTTAGTGCGCTCCTGGGTTGCTAGAAAGCTCTTCGCCTCCATCGACACCTCACGTCGCAGTCACCTTTACGTTTTGTATTTTACTGTCTGGGATTTTACTAGCAGCCTTTTTTCTAGGCGGTTGGTCAGGGTGAAGGCAAGGGGAGGGGCCGTCCAGCCAGCCCTCCGCAGAGCGCTTCAGGAGAGGAAGGAGCCGCCTGTCTCTTATCCAGTGCCGGCTTAACGGCAAGCTGCAGCCAGAGGTTTGCTACCCTGCAGGTATCCAGCCGAAGCGAGAGCTTCTCCTTTCGTGCTTCGCTGCCATTGCATTAAAAATCCCTGCCTGGAAGTGGAGCAGCTCCGGAGTTGCAGCAGCCTCGCTCCAAGGCGGCTCGCTCTTACCGGCAGCCGGGCTGCGAGGATGGGCCGCGTTCCCTTCCTCGAAAGGCTCTTGGGTTTCTCTAAACGATGGGGCAAAAGTCCAGCGGCTGCGAGGTACCGCGAGGATAAGCTGGGAAAAGCTTGGAAGCGTCTTAAACGCTCTGGAAATAGAGATGGAAATCTCAAATGATCAGACGTCTTTCGGCGATTTCCAAAGCCGCGTGGTTTTAGCCAGACCTGAAAACCCTTCCTAGAAGTTTATTTCAGGGTATTTTGATACGTTACTTTCGCTTTTGGGCCCAGCTAAATCCAGGAAACTCAGAATAGTGTAATTTTAAAATAAAGAGTAAACACACCCCAACTATTACCGAACCAATCAGGAAAGTTGCTGTTTGGTTTCTCTTACAGGAAAAATGCAGGCCAGCTCAGGGTTTATCCTAATTCAGTCTGGTTTTACCCCAGATTATTATTCTTTTTGAGAAAATAAAAACATGAGACCATGGTCTTTCCAAAGCACCGTGACCCGTCGTGCGAGGGTATGAACCGAATTGTGCCAAAAGGCAGATGGAGATAAGTGCTACAGCAGGAGGCGGCCAACGTCTGATGGCTGGAAAGAGCAGTCTGGCCTCCAAAACCATAGGTAGCTACAGTTTCCCCAGGCGTTGTGTGATGGTGGTATCAGGGTCTGCCACGGCTCGTTTTTTTCCTCTAGTAAAGAACATTCAGCCATCTCCGAGTGTCCAGGAACAGTATCTGAAAGCCTTCAGTGTTTCTCAGCCCAGTTGTATGTTTTTTTTTAAGGACGGATACTGTGAAAAGTCAGGAAGGGCCAGGCGTCCTTGATTTACGCAGCCAGAGTGAAGAGATGTAGATTAAGTGCCTCGTAGGAGCCAAAAAGGTGTATTTAAAGATAAATTACAGCCTCTGTCATAGCTGCTAAGTCAGGATCAAATTTTCACATATACAGGTGCAGCTGCAGAGCTCTCTGTCCACGTTTAGCCCAGATTTAGCTGAGTCTTGCATAAACGTCTTATAGCGTGGACCGTGCCATTTGGCGGGCTTCTGGCAGAGTGGGGCTCTGCAGGCAGAAAAAAAGCCTGGTTCAAAATACGGTATTGCCAATGTAAAGTAGGTATGAAGTGAATTTCCAGAGCTCTGCTGCCATTTTGTTTCCTCCCTAATTGTGAATCGAGCGGCCTGTGCTCGGTGACAGCTGTCCCTGGGCCAGCGGGGCTGCTGGAAATAGTCACAACATACAAAAGAGTTGGAATTTTGCATTTAGCTTTTAATAGCAATACACTGGGGGGAAGCCGCTAAATGTAGTTTCTTGCAAACTGGAAATGTGTTGGAGTAAAACTTGTCATTTCTCGTAGAAAAAAAATAACTGTCTAAGAATGCCCGGAATCTTCAATTTAAGGGATTACAGTTTTATTGGCAAAGATCCATGTTTAGCATCGAAATATATGAAGTTTCTGGAGTTTCTGTCTTACGGCGTGAAATCTGCTTTTTCTTGAGATGGTGGTAGATTTGTAACGAGGATATTTCTACATACTTCCAGCGAGAAAAAATAAAAAAGATATGAGCACAATGGAAAAGCAGCTACTTCCCAGTGATCTGCTGGCATTGACGAGGGCACAGGCAAAGCACCTGTCTGTTTTGAACACGTTAGGAAAGAGAAGGCTTTCCGAGCTGCTGTAATGCAAGTACTTATTTTTAGGATTTAGTCCTTTGGGTTTATTTTTTTACAGTAACATCATTTGTTTTATAACTGTGAAAGTCTCTGCTTTTCCTTACGTGTGGAAGGCTGATTATTCCTTCTCATGTTCTTATTATTTATTGTTTATCCATTTCTGGTACTATCCAAGGTGTGCTGAAGGCATCTCCCAGCCTGCCCTCGAGCCATATGGAATCACTGTAGTATCTCCTAACAGCTGGGAAGGCGAATGGCAGTAGCTGGCTAATTATTATTTTAAATTATATTTAGAGCAATTTAGATTTTCTTTTAGTGACCTAGTTTGCTCTAGAATTAGGGATGGGGATAAAGAGTCTTTTTTAAAAAATTGCATTTTTCTATTTTTCTTTGAAAATCTTGGAGGCTTCTGAATAAACCTACTCACTCTTTTGTTTTTAATAGAAAAAACACCAGTTGGGTTGTAACTGTTCCTTCAAGAGGGGATTGACTAGCATCAGGGATCAGTTTAACTGGTAAAAATGCTCTGTGTCACAACATCATCAACCAAAAGCCCACTGGAATTCTGAGCAAACGATAATTTTCCACCTGAAAAATAAAATCTGGTTTGTGATGAACTTGGTTTGTCCAAGTCTCAGGCCAGGCTTTTCTCTATCAAATTCACATGGAGTTTTCCTTTAGCCCTTGAGCCAGTGAGACCCGGGGTTGCCGAGATTGCTTCGAAGCAGGGCTGAGGGCCACCCAGGCACCCTCTGACCAAATATCTGCTCTGGGTATGGAGGACACGAGTCCTACAGAAATGATGGAGCATGTAATGAACAGCTGCTCTGGGAGAGATGTTGAGGCGAAATCCTGCCAAGTGTGACCTGTGTGAGACAGGCAGGACTGTGGGCTCGAAACCAGTTTTTTCTTCTTTTTATTCACCTTCTCTTTGCAAAGGTGCCTTGCTGCTCTGCTGCTTCAAATGCCTCCCCAGCCTTTCTGATAAAGAATGCTGTGGTGCATCTGTTTTCAAACAGCTTGCATTGGTTTTCTGGTTTGTTTTTTCTTCCCCCTATGTATAAGAAACGTTGGGTAGCAGAATGTGGAATTGATTAGAAGTTCATAAAGCAGGGACCTCAGAAGGATGTGGGTATAAATGCTTTTCAGGCATCTGAGGTGAACTTTAAATGGAGCTTTGGCCCTCATTTGCTTTCTGCTTTTCAAATACCGTTTATGAGAAAGTGGAGCTGTCAAAGCCATGCATGAACTTTGCCTTCTTGCAAATAACTTGTCTCAAAGTAAATTGTCAAAATGCACAAGAAACTTGTCTCAAAGAAAATCCAGTAGCTCTACAAAGCTGGAAACGTATGTGCATTAGAAAGTGTGTGTGTGTGTGTGTGTGTGTGTGTGTGCGCGTGCGCACGTGCACGTGTTGTGCATGGGTGGGTGCAGTGAGTAAGTCTACCATTTTGGAGATTTAAAAAACACAATGCGAGTGTCTTTAAAAAGGGCAATGTAAAATATTTATTTCTTGGCAAAAGTACATCAGACCACATCTCCCATCCTTCTTTTAATTGCTTCATGTTTGTTTTTGTTGTCTAAGTCTTTGCTGGCCTGTTTCCTCCGCAGTGCTCGCTGCCACTTAGCAGCCCGTAACCTCGCACAACCCCTCTCGCGGCGCGGGAGCGCGTGGCACAGGGGAGCTCACGGGAGCACGGGCTCTGCGCCTCGTCAGGAAAAGCGCTGCTGTTCACACCGATGGGAGGAACGGAAAAGGTTGCATTAGATGAAAAGGCAGGACAATGCAATATGAGCGATTTTCAGTTTTTAGCCTTGTTGAGGAAACTCTGTCCTCATGAGATTCAAAACTGCCCACAGCCTCACGCCAGACCCCGAATCATCGCTTTGGGGGAGGGTGGGTTGGTCCACAGATAGCAGGTTTTGAGGAAGACTTTCCCTGCCTTGGCCAGTTCTTGTGAACACGTGCTAGTGGTATATTTAAAAGAAACGAAGTGCTGTCATCTTTGTGAGATGACACCCAGGTTCTTGTCAGTGCTGGTGAAGGTCCCCTTGGGCTTTGCCCCAGGGTTTGTAGCAGGGCAGAGCCAGCGGCAAAGAGACAGTGCCGCCCCGTGCTGTGACGAACCATCGCTCCGAGCTCCAATTCCCTTCTGCAACCGGGTGAAATTTCACACTGGAGTCAGTCCGATGTTGCAAAGTTGACAGGGTCCCTCCTGCCCTCCAGGGTACTTGGGTGGGCACCCGGCTGCCCACCCATACGGCTTCGTGTCCACTCCATCTGAAACACCTCTCTTAACCTGGGTTGTCTTCGTTCATCTCAAAGCCGTTCCTCGTACTATGAAGAAGATAAATAGTAGGAGACTGACAGTAGGACCACGTGCGTAATATTAGACAGGCGTTTTTTAATGTTGTTGTTTTAATGAGATGCTTTTAGGATCCGTGTTGTACTGGATTAAGGATATTGGTGGAACAATTGAACTGGTATTCTTTAACCCTGACTGCCCCACATCCTTTCCCTCCGCTCTCTACATAAAAAAAAAAATTAGATTGGGAGAATATATTTAACTTGAAAAAACAACCCCAAACCTTGCTGATGGAATAAGTTAATCTTCTTTACTATGCTTTGATTTTATTTCTCAGGATATCCAAAGGTTTATCACTGCTGCTGAGAGGAGGGGACATTACACCTTTTTGAAACTTCAACCACTGTAACCGTTTTCCAGATGTGTGTGTGTGCGCGCGTGTGTGTGTCTATGTGTGTTTGTTAAATTCAGCACTGTGTGTGCGTGTGTTCTGCTGACTATTGTGTGCATCTATGAAATGCTTCAAACAACTGCCTGGAAGTCAAAACCAACCACCTCTTTCCAGTCATATGTTTGCCGTGACTTTTCATAACCACACTTGAACAAGTGGTCTTGGATTAAATATTCAAAGAGCAGGGCATCTTTATAGCAATGGTATGTCAGTCAAATTAAGAAAAATGTACACAAAACTAAATAAATGAAATTTAAAAGTAACGTGCTGTCTACATGTGTTTACCCACTGGAAGTGCTACCAGTTTTTGGAGACACACTTTATACTGCTTTTGCTCTTCATGTGGAAGGTTTTTAAGGATCACCTTACTCATAACAGCTTATCGTACATTAATGAAAGCTCAGGAATACTCAAGCTGCTCTACAGAAATAATTGTCAGTCTTTCTGCCGTTGGTTTTTTCTTTCTGGGCTTCGGCTAGCGCGGCTGGCGGGAGCAGACGCATCCGCATCCCGTCCAGCCCACATCAAAGGCGCGACCCCCCGCTCCCGCCGGGGCTCTGGCAGGCGCTGGGGTGACGAGAGCAGCTGCTTTCCTGCCCCCCCCCACCCCCTGCAAAAAGCATCTTTCCAGTGGGGATGGGGAGTTCAAGGGGCTGCGAATGGACACAGCCTCCGTGCCCGCTGTTGCCTGGGGGTGCGGGTCTTGGGGCTGCGCAGACACCAACGTGTGCTCTTGGGGTTGGAAGCCCGGCAGAACCTCGCAGTGATGCGGCCGAAGCGAGCGGTGGGTTTTGTGGGGCTGTCGGCCGCTGCGCTCGCAGGCTGAAAAAACAGCCGTGGGGCTTTGCTCCATCTTTCACCGGGTCCTGGATCCAACCCTTGATTCCCCTGCCAGCCCCAGCACTATTATCTGCAATTAAGCCTCGCATTTCTTTAAAGGTTAACTATTAGGCTCTGCATTTGTCATGATGCAAAGCCAATTTTCACCCTTAATTTATTAGGCTAAGCCAAATAGCTTTTTGCTTGAGTAAAGCATGCTGGTCTGGGTCATACTGAAACATGAATCGCTATTTCCCTCTTTCTCATGTAAATAAAATTACACTTCCATTTATATTAGAATTGCCGAAAACAATATATCAGCTCCCTCTGCTGATGCTGCAGTCCCAGTTAAAGCAAAAGCACTAGTTGCAGAGCTGATGCGCTAAGGATTGAACTAAACAAAAGTAGCCCAGTTAATATAATAACCTTTAAGGGCGCAGGAAAGGAATGAATGTTTATCACATAGAAGAAAGCGCAGTGGCCTGAGCTGAATGCTCTCAGATTGCGGGGGGAACGTTAACCGGCGTCGGGGATGGGAATGCCGGTGATACGGAGATTGCCATAAAAATGTCTGAAGAGAAAAGTTGCAAGAGGCACAGAACCATTTCTGGGAATCCTAAGCAAAACAGCTGCCGAAGTTCTATCTGCACTGTGCTCTGTGTGTGTGTGTGTGTGTATTTGTGTTCTGTTTAAAAGGAAGAAATTAAGAGCCATACTTTTATTTTATCAAATCAAATTACCCTTGTATGTTCAGAATATTTATGCCTCAGTACTTTTTTTATTAGAGCTTTATCTCACTGTAATCAATTCCAAATACAAAACTATTTTTATCGCTGAAATGAAGCAGTAATTTATAAGATGTAGACAGAACGCACACGAGATGCCAAAAGCAATTTTATGGAGTCTCTTTTGTTGTCATCTACAATGCATCAGTTCTTGCCTTCAGCCTCTCATCAATTTTAAAAGCCCCAAGATGAAAAAAAAATAAAATAAAAAGGAGTAAGTGTACTGAAGCGGCTGCCAATCCCAAAAATAGTCTGGAGATACGTATGCACCTTTGGGATAGACTTTGATTGAACGCGGCACAATAACGTAAGCTGTGCTGAGCTTTGTAATACAATTATTTTAGTTGGTGAAACGGCAGATCTTGTTCCCTCTGTCTCCCGTGCCTGCTATATAGCGTTTCATGTATGTGCAGAAAGTGAAATTGCAAAATAATGTCCTGCGTTATCACAACTAATGTCACGTTGAAATGAGGAAAAGAAGAGTGGAAGTTGAGGTCCTCACAGCCGAACAGGAACACCAGTCTTGTACAAGACAATGTTTAAACGTGTCCAGGCTAAAGCGTGTCTGTTACATGCTCCTGCTTTGGGTTACTTTCCCAAACCTGAGTCGTTTATGCTGGACATGACTTGAAGGGTCAACACTGGGTTGGCAATGGGTTCTCAGAAGTTGCAGGCACCTGTCTTAATCCACTCTGACCACCACCAAAGGTAAAACTTTCTCTAAGAGAAATGCAAATTACGCTGTAACGAGGTCCCAAATACCTTCTAGCAGCCGCATTCTTACGGAATTGAGTTAAAAAAGAAGAATAGCCATTCCCAGAAACTGGAGCATTTGAGAGGTGGGGACTCCTGCCTGTTGGTCTTGCACCCATGCAAGACATTGGGTTTGGCCTTGGGGGTCCTGTACTAAAAATGGTGATAAATTTGCTACTGGAGCCTTTCTGAAATCCTCAAGGCTTCGAGAAGGAGGTGGCTGCTGAAATGCCTTTGTCTGGTGGTTGTGCACTTGCGAACGCACACACGGTTTTGTGGATTGCTTCCTCTTCACATGGCACAAGAGCGATCCTCTGGCATGTCAAGTGGCACTCGGAGAGAAATGTCCCTGACCTTGTGGAAAGTACCTCATCCACTGAAAGTGTCCTCTTTTTCTACGTATGAGGTGCGTGCTGAGATTGGGAAGACATGATAAAGAAAAATCAAATGCTGTGGCATAAACAATTTGCAGTTGTGAGAGATTATAAAAATGAGGAGAGATGTGTTTCACAACTCTTCTTGCTAAAGATAGCCTTGAATATCTAGAATCCAGCTTTGATTCGTGACTTTTACTGGGACACACTTTGACCTGGCAAATGGCATTCTCCTAATACTTCTCCACGGTGGCAGATGTCTGTGGACCAAGGATTTGAAGAAACGGCAGGACTGTTTTTCAGGTCGCAGTACCTGTTCAAACACAGTTCTTGCTCTGCAGGTTGGCTCCTCTGCTGCTTGATTTCCTTGTGGCTGTGACAAGGCATGTGAAATTTAGCAATTAGGTTTTATAAAATGGGGCACGGAAATGAGAGTATTTGGGGTGACACACACTCTTCCTCGGCACGGGCTGCTCTGCCACCTCCTCTGTACAGTGAAAAACGTGATCGTAGTTAGCCCCAGCGCAGCAGCACAGCGCTCCCCTCCTTGGTCTTCTCTTTCCTCCTCTCATTTGGGGTCCCTCCTGGGCGTGCAGTGATGTTTGCTTCTGGAATGCAGATACCCCAAATGAAGCACTCTGAAATCCCCGTCCCAGTTTTCATGCCAGTCGTGCTGGTGAGCGCCCGCTCCTTCCAGCAAGCTCTCCGTGCCCTTCAGGAGCACCTGCGACAGCAGCATCCACCCGTATGTCCGTGGGTATGGTTTTTCAAAGTTTATCTTTGTTCTTGCCAGTGCAGACATCGTTTCCGCTCTCTCAAATTACCCTGATGTTTCCTGCTCGAAGCCACGTATTACCACTCCCAGCACACTTCTGGTTACAGTTCTGGCCCTGCGGTGCTGGAGGTGCATGGTATGACGCTGAAAGCAATATATTGCAGAGTTTCTTGAAATATCTTGCATCTAGGGGTGATGTAGGTTACTGATGTTAAAGATATGGATGTTTAATTCTTTTTCATTTGCTTGCCAAATCCTACTAATGTTATGAGCGGAATAGCCAAATTGGAAGTATTTTCAGTCTTCTGAAAGCATCCTATTTTAATACCAAATGATTGGTTTTAACTTATTCACGTTAGTAGGTCTCTTTCAATATTCTTCTATTAACTATAGGCATCGAAAATAAATGGAAGCCATTACAGAGTGTTAACAAATTATTAATGGCAAACATTACTAAGACACCTTTCTTGTTTGCCTACCACTGTCACATTAGAGTGCTTTGGGGAAATAATAATAAAAAAAATCCCTCTTGAAGGAATCATTACTAAAGCATTTTGCATGCAGATTACTTCAGGCTTCAGCCTTGCGACTCTCGGCTAGGTTAGGAGATGAAGGCCAAGATTTGTTGATTGAGATCAGATGGTTGGTGGCGAGAAGGAATCTAGATGACTTAACTGGAGGGATTAAACTCAAGTCTTTTGGCTTCCATTTGGCTGTTTTATAAACTCCACCGCCGGGCCAGCTAGTTGGGCTGCGTTCCCCTCGTCGCGTATGTGTGATGTTAGCGAGGCGGTTTGTAGGATCAGCCAGTCCATCGGTATTAGCAGCCCAGACGGTCTGGGTGAGAAAGGAAAAGACACTGTAACTGAAAGCTAAAATTAGTCCCCAAAGCGCCTGTCCGCACACCTCCGGCTCGGCGGTTGACCTACTGCCCGGCCGCTGCCGGCTGAGGAAAGCGGGGTGAGCGCTCTCTAGCCCGGCCAGCACCTGGGATTTTTGGTGGTTGATGCCATGCGGATGCTGTTGAGCAGAGCCGGCGTTCCCAAGAGCTCTGGCCCCGTTTCCCTGCCCTGCCCGGGGAGAGGCAGGGCTCTGCAGCACCCAAAACACAACCCATGTCCCCCTGCAGCGCCACGGCCGGCACTTCGCCGCAGAGTGACGCACCGTCGGACACGCAAGGAGGAGGGTTTTGTATTGGCAATTCACGTTTGAAGCCTCACCCCTCAGACGTACCCCCACGGGAGGAGATGGAACTCGCTTTCTTCTTTCTTTCAGAGCCCTAACCTTTGATTTTACAACACTGATTGAAACCAAGAGTGGAAATAAAAAGTCAGAGCTACTCTCTGTTTTCCTTCCCCTCCCTTCCATTATCTTCTTTCTTTTCCATCCATCCTCGTTTCACATGCCTCTCAGATTGCGTCCCCCTGGTTTTCCAGTTATTTATTGACCCAGGCCTAATTCCTTATTTCCAGAAATGTGTCATGAATCCTGCCTTTGAGTCATTCGCTCTTTGCTTTCCAGGCTCACCTCCTTGACCACGTTTTCCTGTAAGAGATAAGGATATGGGGTTTGTGGAGTAATCGCGGCAGGATGCCTGGGTTTCATTCATAGATCTGTTGCCACTGGCTCATTATGGAAAATTAGGAGAGTTATTTCACCTTTCAGTGCCTCACCTCAGTGTCACCATCTGTAAAACAAGGCTAATAATTGTTATCTCTTCCTTGCAGGAGAACTGGGGAGCTCCGCTAATGACCATCTGCTAAATGTTCTCAGAGCCTCACATGAACATTTCTACTGAAGTGCAAATTATTATTAGAAACCAGGGATTGTTACTGGATTGATATCAAATCATTGTCGACAGCTTCTCTGCAGGGAAAACTTAGGCTCAGCCAACAAGAACAAGCTGCATGTTTTGAAGTTGTGCAGTTGATTATATTGGCTTTCATCTTCTGGTAAGAGGATCCTCTGCCATCTGAACTCTCTGATCTCTGGGAACACAATTCATCCAATCAATCTGGAGGAAAATAAACCTCCTCAGACAAAAAAATAAAGTATCCACCTGAGATCATATGAAGATGGAAGATGTCAATTAATTCCCAGCCCCCAGTCCTTAACTCTTGTAAACCCAGCGCTTTCCTGGCCCACCAGGCGATGCTTAAGAGGACGATATAACGCATCCATTACACAGTCTCAGTGTTGCAAAGAGCCTCACGAGCCTGCCTGGGCTAAATTATAATTGAAAACATGCAAATATTTTACAATGAAATTGGTGCCACTGAAGGCTTCTATGGACTGTCTGAGGGATACGTGTTGATCTCGTGGCGGCATACGGAGACTGGAGGTGCCAGGGCAGGTTTCAGGTTCCTTCCGGGCATGAGCCAGCCTGGGGGGAAGGACTTCTCCATACTGCTCTTGAACCTGACCTGATGTATTTTCTCCCTAGGTCAGCCTCAAGAGGCCCACCCAGCTGATGGGTTGGGTTGCAAACTGAATCGTGAGCTTGTGTTGAGCACCGTATAGATAGGCAGAAACTGCCACTGGGTTGTCATCGGTGTGTGCGCCACGTGCCCAAGACCCGAATAAGCTCCACTGATGACTTTACAGGGAACCACTGTCTTAAGCGAGCATGGCCTCCCATCCTTTTCGTGTATGGGCTCATCTGTTGTGTTTTCCCTGAGCTCGAAGTTGAGAGGGAAGACCGCTGGAGGCTACAACCCATTACTGGGTATTCAATAGCAACACTGTCAGTAGGGACACACCAGCGGAGCTGGGGCTGGGGCTAATTACAAGGACCAAGCTGTGAGGACCAGAGAGCTCAGGTCTCCTGTGACACTAAAACTGATAATATTTAACTGGGGAGGCTTAGCGACGGCCCCGAGTCTTCCCCCTCCAATACCGTTACGTGCCATTGTGGCCACTGTCTTAGTTTGCTGGGTTTAGGTAAAACAAATGTGTTTTACACAATGCTGCTATTATCCAACAACATCAGCGGTGCTGTACTCAGGAAACCCTTCCCGAAGCAATGCTGTGAGGGCTAACAGGGAAGAAAATGGGCGAGTCTGAGCTTTTGGGAGCTGCCAGGGGAATATAAAGATCCCTGGTGCAACCGTCTGTAGCGCACTGGGGACTCCGGAGACCAGACTTGGTTCTCTCGTGCAGTGCAGAGCATATTAAAAATAGAAAAAAATACCCCAGTAATTTTTTAATTAAAAAAGGATAATAACATCTTGTGTTAAAATTTTAAAAAGCGATCCTCTACATTTAAAAATATACCTGTAAAAGAATATGTGCCTTTTGGCTATTTCCTATAATACGTAGCTTCGGTCACATGGCTCTCATTAAGACACCAGAAAATGTTGTAAACTCGCATTTATAAGCTCAACATAGGAAATTTCTGTATTTTTATTCTGAATTTATAATCCCCGTCCAAGATTTGCTGAAAGATATGAAACTTTATTTGAGGTTTTGGAAATGGAATAATTTCTGAGCAAAACAGTCTTCCTTCGGTAAAAACTCCCATCTGTTCAAATTTTGACATTTTCTCCAGGCAAATACGATTTTTTTGCCTACAACTATGCAAATATTAAAAAAAAAAAGAAATCTGGCTAAGAGCGCAGTCGCTAATACTTAAAAAATGCAATGTTATGAAATATTAACAGTTTAAGATAAACCCAGTTAAAACGCATGGCAGCATAACCACTCGGTCTCTGCCCGGCTCCGCCGCGCTGCGGGGCGCTGCCGTGCATCCCTGCGTGGATTTCGCACCGAAGGCGAGGAAGTTTTGCTCTGAAAACGAACAAGAACATTAAAAGCAGGGAAGATATTAACCACACCTTTTTAGCACCGAGGCTTGAATAACACCACCCCAGGCAGCGAATAATTCATACTGCCCAAGCACGTAATCGGGTGGAAACTTTCCCGTTTCCTCCGAGCTCACATCTCTGAACAAAGCTCTAAAATTTGAAATAAAGCGGGCTAGTTAACTTACACGATGATGAGACAAGGGCTGATGCCCGTCATTCCTGAATAATCTGGGGATTTGGAAGCGTGCAAGCAGGTTCAACGCCCCTGCAAGTCCGGTTTCAGCAGCTCCGTCCCAAGCGCGGCTCTTTTACGAGCAGGCTGCAGGTGGCAATACGTTTATGTCCCTGTCTCGCAGCACGAGAGCGCTCCCCGAAACGCCGCGCCGGGAGCGGAGCGGAGGACGTTGGTCTCGAAGAAGAAATACATCAGGAGGGAAATACGATAAGCATAATTGCAGGGAACGGGTTAGAAAGAGATCAAATAGGTTTGCTTTCGGTGGGAACGGCTCGTTTCTGGAGGCAGCCGCTGTGATTTTGCTGCTTCGCCCTCTCAGCCCATGCCCGGCCGCTGGTCCTTGTGCGGTGCCACACGGGTTGTGCCGGGAGCCAGGCGAAGTCATCCGGGAGCGGAGCAGCGTCCCCTGAGGTGGGCGAAGCTCTGGGACACATCAGGGAATATCTTACAAGTAGAAAGGATAAAACGAGGCATCTTTAATTCTTCCCAGGGCTAATGTTGTTCTCCTGAGAGCAACAATACAGACCTGCAGCTCTCCCTCCTACCTTAAGGAAAACTAACCAGAGTGAAACTCAGATTTATTAAGTTATGATTTATAGTCTCCCTAAGTGCACAAACTCTTTTTCCGTAGTGGCATTAATACAAGGGAAGTGAGTTAAATGCATTACAGTGCCCATCTAGCAATTCCACTTCTCTAGGTGCTGTAGCAGGGTTTTACTCGTAACTAAAGGTGTTTGTAAGGCTGTTTTTTTTTTTTTTTGGACTGGGGCTTTGCTGATCAGCCCCGGTGCAGCGTATTTAATCCCAGGAGACGGAGGGTCACTGGGGAAGGCAGCCTGGCAGAACAGCCTGGGAAGAACATGGGAGGGGAGAAACATCACCCCTCTGCGCATGGAGAAATGCTTCCAAAAATGGAGCAGCTTTGCCAGGCGGGCAGGGAAAGCTGCGGGAAGGGCTCCCGTATTGCGCGGAAGCTCAGGTCGTGGCAGGGAGCTCGCTTGTCTAAGCCGTATGGGGTCTATCTCGAGATGCAAAGCGGCAGGTTCCGTAAGGCTCAGGCTCCCCAGGTCCTTCAGCATCATTCCTGCTGCCGGAGAAGCGAGTGGCGCTTTCTGCCTTTTTGTAATGGCTTTGAATCTTTAATCTCTATTAAGTGCCTCCTCTGGAAAATGGCCCTTATTTGCTATGCTGTGGGAACAGGAGTATTATTAAATGGTCACAGAGAGTAATTGCTTTAAATAATATTGCGGAGTACTCACTGTCCTCTTGCTCATTTACTCCAATAACAGGTTGATCAGCCCTGAATGATACCACCATTAATTCACCGAACGGAGCACACACGAGAGCCAACCCGAAAAGGCACTTTCTGACAGGAAAGAACACCCTGCTTCACTGACAAAGCAACAGTATTTTGATCAAACCATCCTTGACGAAACAGCCCGATGACACAACTTCAGCTGAATCAAGTTGCTATGCCAGAGCTGTGCCCGTGCGGCGTCACTGCACGTGTAAATATTCATGAGTGCACCCACTGCACGTGGCCGACGCAGTGAGCAGCATCCTCGTGGCTGCCGGCGCCCGGCCAAGGATGCTATGGAAGCCCCCACCCCTCTCCCCACCTTATCTTGGTCCTTCCTTCCAGCTTTCATCATCCCTCAGCAACGGTCTCCCTCCCATCCCCACCTCCTCCTATCCCCCTCCTGATCCCCTGTGAAGACACCAAGCCAGCTCCTATGTAATGGTGGGAGAGCCGCCCTGAGGAGAAGGCCCTGGGGGTGCTGAGAAGCTCACCATGAGCCGGCCATGCACCATCGCAGCCCAGAAGGCCGACCGCATCCTGGGCCGCCTCAGCAGAAGTGTGGCCAGCAGGGCGAGGGGGGGACTCTGCCCCTCTGCTGCGCTCTGCTCTGGGGAGACCCCCCCACAGTGCTGCCTCCAGCTCTGGAGCCCCCAACAGAGGAAAGACACGGAGCTGTTGGAGCGGGGCCAGAGGAGGCCCCGGAGCTGCTGGGAGGGCTGGAGCCCCTCTGCTGGGAGGACAGGCGGGGAGAGGTGTGGGGGTCAGCCTGGAGAAGAGAAGGCTCCGGGGAGACCTCAGAGCCCCTTCCAGTGCCTAAAGGGGCTCCAGGAGAGCTGGGGAGGGACTGTTTCCAAGGGCATGGAGTGATAGGAGGAGGGGGAATGGCTTCAAACTGGAAGAGGGGAGACTTAGATGAGATATTAGGAGGAAATTTTCCCTCTGAGGGTGGTGAGTCCCTGGTGCAGGTTGCCCCGAGAAGCTTTGGCTGCCCCATCCCTGGAGGTGTTCAAGGCCAGGTTGGACGGGGCTTGGAGCAACCTGGGCTGGTGGGAGGTGTCCCTGCCCATGACCGGAAGGTTGGAACTGGATGATCTTCAAGGTCCCTTCCAACCCAAACCATTCAATGATTCTATGATTTGTGGGGGCGTTGATGGCAGGCGACAGGGACACATCCAGCTTAACCCTCTGCCCTCCTCCAGCTAAAGGCAGAGCCACCCTGAGCCTTTCTGGGAAGAGAAACCTGCTCATTAGCACAGAGGTTTTAATCAGGGGCTGGCAGCCCAGGTGGTGTGTGGACAGGACACACCAACAGCCTCCGACCTTCATTTGGGAGTTCCCAAACTGGAGGATGGGTCGATGGGGTGACAGCTGAGGAAACCAGACGGTCCATAATTTTCACGCAATGTATTTGGGTTGTTGGTGCTGACACCGGGGGGAGGGGGGGGGGGCAGACTGAGGGGTGAAGCCGGACCCGCTCCCCACGTGGGTGCCACCTCTCTGCTGCCGTCCCCGTCCCAGCCTGAGCTAAACCCAGGAACAGGGCAAAAGGGCAAATTCAGCAATACCTTTGGCTTATCAGTGACAGGACAAATTGATACCAGACTTTTAAGAGGGTGGGGAAACGTCTCTCCATAAAAAGAATCTAAATTTACCATCGTGTTAACAATTCTGTAAGACTTTTTGGCAACTCCTAATGGAAATTTCAGGAGCAGATGGAAATATTTGGAAACGTATAGAACACATGAGCCTGCAACATCCATTTTTATTTTCTCATTGGGAGTGTGGAGTGGTTTCATGTTGCCTTTAATTTTTTTTTTTCTTTCTCTCTTCTGGATACTAAGAAAAGCAAGAGGGGAAGCAGGCGATGGATATAGGCAGGAGGGGTTTTTTGGTATTGCTCACTTGATTCCCCTGTGTGGTCTGTGATGGGCTTCAAGGGAAAACGGCACGGGGCATCAGCGCAAGGTGACTCGGTCCCAGGTTATTTAGGAGCTCGGCAGGAATGGGAGGGCACCTGCTAGCCTGGCTCTGTGAGGTCCAATGAGCCAATTAACCTTTTCCAACGTAAATTGAGGTGGATAACCTGTATCTACCTCCCAGGCAGCAAGTGAGGTTTAATTAATGACTGTAAAAAGGCCTCCGGGATTCTTTGATGGAAGATAATGTCAAAGTATGCAGAATGGTTTTTACTACCCCTGATGGGCAACACCTAAGGTCACCGCCTCCCTGGGAGAGGAAAATCCATGGAGAACATTGAGAAAGTGGATCAAATGTTTCCAGCCCCCATTGCCCACAAAGCAAGAAAAGCTTTTGCTTTTTAGGTCCTGTAACCCATCCTAGAACATGAAATTCAGTGCAATAGGACAGGAAGCAGTAACAGTAATAGACACTCTTATATACAAAAGCTGGGAAAAAAATAATAGCTCTCAGTTACCAAGTTTCTGGACCACTGCTGATCAGTAATGATCAGGAATGAAGGAATACGCTGTATTTTTCCATCTCCCCGGTGGCTTAGCAGAGCGAGGGCCAATCCACTGGCTTCACTGCTGGTCTGCTCTGGTAGATCAACCGTGTTTTATGTGGGGAACTCATTTGGAAACTGAGGCGTTTTCCAAGGTGTTTACATTGTCCCGCTTCCACCGGATCTCAGCAGCTCTTGGAATATCCATACCCAAAGCCTTTAATTAGAAGAGAGACTTCTGGGGCTGGTGGTCGCAGGATTTATTGTGCTTGGAAGAGGACTGCTCTTCTGTTATAGCAGCAGCGACCTAACGCAGCGCCAGCGGCAGTTCCGACAGTTCGCACATCCACGGCTAGATGCGCTTCACGATAGCGCAGGCTTCGGAAAATGAGGGCACGTTTCCCTCAAAGCCCGGGGAAACGAACCCGGGCGATGACGAGAGCGACTTCTCCCGCAACCACTTGAGCTGCTAACGGAGAAAAACGAGTTGCAAATCCCTCACTGTCTCGATACGTTGACAGTAGCATGTGCAGCTCCTTCCATTGCACGGTGCTGGATCAGAATACCGGCTGGTTTAGAAATCGCTGCCTGTTCTGATGGGTGCTGTTGTCACCCGCCGAAAGCAAACACTCCGCCGTGACAGGGAGCAGCTTCGTGGCAGCGTGCAGGTAGCTCAGCAGCCCGCCGTGGTGGGGACGGCCGTCCCTGCTGCCCTTCGCCCCTCGCCTCCCCCTCTAATGCAGATAAACGATCCCAGGGCAGCACTCGGCCCTCTCCCTCTCTGCTTTCGCTGCACAAACTCTTTTTCCGTAGTGGGATTAATACAAGGGAATCGGGTTAGATTTTCTTGTATGTTGGCCGCGGTACAGGACCGCATCTGCCCAGACCTGCAGAAGTCGTTCAGGTCCTAAATCCTCTTAGTCGTATCGCTTCCCAGTGATTTCCAGGGCAAAGAGACGTTGGCTGGAGCGCTCTGCGGACTCGTGCCCGTGCCCAGCGCTGCGGAGCTGCCACCATCCCTGTGGCGGGACGGTGGCCCTGGGCTGGTCCTGGCACCTCCGCCTGTGTCCGGAGGCAGCGGGTGCTGAGCCACAGCATCTCCAGGTTATAACTTCTCCCTGGAACTGTTCCCCTCAGTACCTTGTAGAACACGAAGAAAGCATTTGGAGTGATTAACTGTGGGCTCTTCCTTCCTAATTGCAATGTGATCCCATGTGTGACATGGAGGCTGTTATGATAATTCCTTTTTTATTGACTAGTAGTGCATAATTGTATTATAATCCCTCTGTCCCTGATAAATATGCATAACACTTGCAACTGCTTCGAGGCAGGTTTAAACCACATGCTCGCACAACTTTACCAGATGCCATGTACTTCTGTTCATCCCAAATCAGAAGAAAAAAACAAACAAAACAAATTCCAAACTCTGTTTTATTCAAAGCAATCATCAAATATAAAACCCTGAGTAATGAAATGAAAAAGCTTCTATGAGTTGAGAATAACACATCCATGAAACCATTTGATTATAAACCTATTAAAAACCCTCTGTTTTGTTTGCAAGCCACTTTTTATCTCTAAAACACTTGAAGTGAAACCACCTGAAGATAAATCTGAAACCAACCCAAATTTATTTTACTCCTGAGTGCAAGGCACTCAAGTAGAACATTAATGATAAAAAACAGTTGGGTTTTTAAAAGTTAATCATTTTTAGCCAGCTGAGGAAGGGGTGTTATTCATAATGCAGACAAATGTCTTTGCCTATACCTGTGATTCATGCGCTGACAGTGACTCCTCTCTTCCAGCTGTCCTCCCTCTGAGCTACTTCACCCTTTTCTCTCTCCTTTCTTGTACAGCATGTTATCAGCCAAGAATATTCACATTCGGCACAGTGAAGATGAAGCGAGGGCAGTGTATGGCTAGGGAATGGCTGGGTGATCTTCCCCTCCCGTGGTCACCACCATCGCGAAGATGCCGGTGGGGAAAGACGTATCTGCATTAAGAGGACACCCCACCAGCTCAGCTGGAGGGACCACAGGGGAAGGCGCGATGCCAAAAGGGAGGCTTGACCCCTCTCAGACACTAGAGGGGAATTTCAGACCCCGTGGCCCTCAAAAGCTGGACCAGCTCCTCATCACTGATGCTGTTGTGCTGTCTTTGATTAAAATCCATTCCTACAGCTGCAGCCCGCTGCATCGAGTCCCTCCAACGCAGTTGTAGTTCTTCAGCCTTCTCCCGTCTCCATTTTGGTCTTCTGTCAGCATAAATACTGCAGAGCTACATTCCCTCTTTAGTGCCCTGCTGAAGATATTTCAGTACAAAAGCCAAAATGGCAATTTTTAAGCCTCTCCATGTGTTGGGATTTTTTTCTTGCTCGCTTCCCGCAGCGTGGGGCTCGCTCGGGAGCTGCTCCCCAGCCTGCCCCGAGGCAGAGGGGACAAGTCGTCTTTGAAAAAAAGCAAATGAAAAAACAAAGCACACCTTCTCCCCTTCCACGGAAGTATGGAAAACTCCGACCTGCTGGGGGGATGGAGGCAGCCCCTTAAACACCCTCCAGGTAGTACCGTAAGACGAGCCTCCCTGGGCTGGGGAAAACCATGCTGGGTGCTGAGTGTTTGACAAAAAATGGGCTAGAGTTACACCAAATTGTTTCCTCATCATCAGTCAAAATTATCCTTTCCTTCCTCCTCCTCCTCTCCCTCCTGAAATACAAGAAGATAAAAAGATGAAGGGAGGGGGGCAAGAGGAGGAAACCAGGACAGCTTAAAAAGTGCAGTTGCTTCTCCTCTGAGAAGCTGTGATGGCTTTGCCGCCTCCCCAAGACCGCAATGTCTATTAACGGCTGTTAACCCCGCGCGAGGTTATTTGGGAAGTGCTGGGGGCTAAAACCTTGCAGCAGACTTCCCATCTGGCCTTTACAGCATTGAACTCTGGAAACACTTGGGGGAAGAAAAGTCTCGTTGCCACCATGACGGATGATGTGCCTGCTGTAAAACGGGGCCAGCTGGGATCGGCCGGTGCCGCGGCGGGTCCCCTGCAGATGGCACGGGGCAGGGGAGGGACGGGTCCACAAGTGACGATGCTCCAGTGGGAGCTCCCGGGATCCTGCACAGCACGACGGACAGACGGACCCTTCCAGGAGCCCCTTCTGCAGCACTGCAGGAGATCCCAGAGCATTTAAAATAAAACTAATCGTGGCTTTTGGTTTGGTGTAACTCCATCACATCACAACAGCCCATTGGCATCCTCACCAAAATCCAGTAGCTTTAATTTCTCCGGATTTCCATTTTTTTAAAGAAAGTGCCAAACAGCACCAAGAGCAGCGGGGGTGATGTTGCAGTTAGGGCATCTGCGCTGGTTCTGGGTTCAGAAACCCCCTCCCTCATTTGCGGTCCCCCCCCACCCCACCCAGTGCTCGCCTGAGCCGCCCCATGTCCCCTTGCAGTGCTGGGTCTCCACACCAGCGATTCCTCTCCCCCACATTGACCAGTGCTGAGCCCCGGGAGCACTACAACTTTCCTTTTAAACCTGTTTTGGTTTATTTCTTTTTTTTTTTTTTTTTTTTTTTATGAACACACGTTGTAGGTGCAGTTTAAAGACTCTCCATCTCCCCAGCCTGTGTCGGGAGGAGCACCCCGGTGCACACCGAGTGGGTTTTCCATTGCCCAGAATAATTCAAACTGGCATGAAGGAATTCTTTAAGACAACACGGGCAATCGAGCTCTAACCAGGCACGCCAGTGCTTATAGCAGCGATGGCACGGAGATTTGGCCAGCGAAACAAACCCCATCTCGTCAGCATTCTGTCTGTGACTTATTAAAAATGACATAAGTTAAAACACTGTCTGCACGGTCGGTAACTGAGACCAACTGGTTAGACTGGGACGGATCCTTCAGCAGGCTACATAAACAAAGGTGCTCCGGTTTGTGCAGCACAGCGTCGCTGGCAGAGGGATGAGAGCCTGAGAGCCGTGGAGAAGGGGGATTGCGGCAGGAGATGCTCACTTCCACCGCTCGGTCTAGGAAAATGTGCAGAGCTGCTTAAAAAAGTCCCAGAGCATGCACCAGGCAGTAAAATACTTGCCACATCGCTGAGCCTACTGCAGTGAGGGACAGGGAGCCCCGCTTTTCTCACCCTCATTTAATTCCAGGACTCCCTGGAGCTGCCCTTTCCCACCGGGGCTGATCCTGCCATGCAGAGGTGGCCCAAACGGAGTGTTCCTACGAAATCTTGGAGCTGCCTGGAAAATGGCATCAAACCGAAGGGCTGTGTCAACCATCCCTACGGAAGGAAGGCCACGGCCGCCAACGGGCTGCGAGCTGAAATGACTGTCCTGGCTGGAAGCAAAACCAGTTTCCCCAGCTGCTGGGCAGAGGTGGTTTTTGGAGGATTTTTCCAAGATGCTCCCGGGGCTCCGGGCACGGCCATCCGCCCCGACAGACAGACATGTGCTGGTTACTCATGGCTACGGGGAGGGCAGCGGTCGGCTCCACGAGCAGAGCTCACCCCGTGACTCCCGGGACCTCAAAGCCAGATTTTCTCAGCTGTTACACATTAGCACGTTGACTTCAAGGCAGCTCCGCCGCTTCACCCCAGTCACTGACCTGGCCCCAGCAGCCCTTTTTTCTTGCTGTTGTTTGCGGAAAAGCTGTGAGCAGATGAAAATTTCCCTAAAATTTCTTGGCTTGTTTGATAAACTCCCTTTATTAATTGATTTATTTGTGTTTACTTTGGTGATGGACAGAATCCGTTCCAGTTGCAGGCAGGCAGGCTGCCTCTGACCCATCCCAGGCAAGCCGGGGATTTTTCTTCTCCTTGCTCCGGTGGATGCCTGAGCGCTTCTCTCACAAACACCAACTGGTGGAAAATGAAAAATTCAACTTTGCCTTCTCTCCATCGCACAATGGGCTCTGGAGTGGGATCGTCGTGGCTATTGCTAATTCATGTAAAGATCTGCATGAATAACCGTGGAAAATATTTGGCATTGCTCAGCCCCAGATATAACATGATGAAATATGTCTCACAATTATACTTAGCCTAAAATTATATGCCTTTAAATACCTTGCATGCCGCTCACAGCTGGTATATCTAAATTTAGGGGTTTCATCCACTGTGAGCGGTGTAGCGGGATCACGCAGTATTGTTCGAGGGGACGCAGTGGGGACACTCAGGTCGACCTGTGGCAGCAACCGATGGCATTTGCCCATCTCAGTTCCTTTGCAGACTTCCCCGGCCGCTCGCAGGCACCGCCGCCGCGCGGGGGCTGCGCACCCACCCAGCGCGGGGCAGGGATGGCACTGCGGCTCCGGTGGGATCACGCTCTTCCCGGGCTCGAGCAGCACCTGCCCGCCCGTCCCCCCGCCCCCAAGCATGGCTCTGCCCCTGCCCAGCGGCCTCGAGGAAGGAAAGAGCTCTTTCAACTTCTTATTTCCCGGTTGGGCTTTATTTTTCTTTCCACCACCTCTTGACCCGGGACGTGGAAATAAGGGCGGGCATCCAGAGAGCTGAGAAAGTTCTCAGCATCTTCTTTCCTTCCTGCAGACATCAAAAGGGGATTGTGGGCTCAATCGCACTTTGCATCACGGCTGGTTTAGATCCTTTAATCACTGGAGACATAAATCTTCTTCCTCTTTCTTTCCCTGTATGGGTGTCGAATCTTTCCTGTGTTCTGAAGTTTCTCAGGAGAAAATGCAAGCGGGTTTATGAGCTGGTTTTTACCTTGGTGATTCTCACCATTCCTGTTGGATAACGTACTGACAGCGTTTGGAAAGGAGTCCTTTCCAAAGGGAAAGGTCCTTTCTGCAGGGTGCAGAAGGGAGAGCAGGAGCTTGAACTTGCCAGCGAACAAACCTGGTTTAGTAAAGCCACGGCTGCGCTGCGGCGGTGGGGAGGTGCCTCCAGCGGTCCGCTGATGCTGATAACGGTGGTGCCAACTTTTCAACCTGGCTGGGCAGGGAGAGAAGCAGAACCAGGCTCCCAAAATCATCCCTTCCATGGACATCCCTGGGATGAGTTGGGGCAGCCCCACTGAAGCGGGGAGCGCAGGCCAAAAAAATGGATATTTCTGATTTTACTCCAAGGGAGAGAAGGTGTGAGCCCGGGGACCCCGTTCCCACAGAGCCTTACAGCTGCCTGGTTTGTCTGTGGTGCTTCTTCCACCATCCACTGGATGATGGAGCAGAAATGATGGCCTGGTGTCTTCTTAGGTGAGAGGTATTTGGGCCAAGGGCTGTTTTACTCCACATTTAAAGTCCCTGAATTCTTAAGCCTCTACATGGGCTGGAGGCTCCCTTCCCAAAGGGGTCCGCTCACGCCCCTGCCTGACCCAGCTCCCTCGTTCAGAGCTTCCTTCACATTCCTGATGGAGGTTGAAGGACCTGGAGGGAGGTAGGAAGGTGACAAAAAGGTGAAGTCCAAAGAACAAGAGTGAGCAGGGCCAGATCCGCAAATATCCGATATCCGAACATTTCTTAGCATGTGCTGTTGTTCGATACTGATGCATTAGTGCTGTCTTTTTATAGTCTGCTGGAGAAGCAGCTATGGAAAACTAGATAAATTACACAGAGAATTTCCTTTTTTCCCATTTACATGCCTGTGAATCATAGAATGGTTGAGGTTGGAGGGGACCTTGAAGACCACCCAGTGCCACCCCCTGCCCTGGGCAGGGGCACCTCCCCCCAGCCCAGGTTGCTCCCAGCCCCGTCCAACCCGGCCTTGAACACCTCCAGGGATGGGGCAGCCACAGCTTCTCGGGGCAACCTGCGCCAGGGGCTCACCACCCTCAGAGGGAAAATTTCCTCCTAATATCTCATCTAAGTCTCCCCTCTTCCAGTTTGAAGCCATTCCCCCTTGTCCTATCACTCCATGCCCTTGTAAACAGTCCCTCCCCAGCTCTCCTGGAGCCTCTTTAGGCACTGGAAGGGGCTCGGAGGTCTCCCCGGAGCCTTCTCTTCTCCAGGTTGACCCCCCCACCTCTCCCCGCCTGTCCTCCCAGCAGAGGGGCTCCAGCCCTCCCAGCAGCTCCGGGGCCTCCTCTGGCCCCGCTCCAACAGCTCCGTGTCTTTCCTCTGTTGGGGGCTCCAGAGCTGGAGGCAGCACTGTGGGGGGGTCTCCCCAGAGCAGAGCGCAGCAGAGGGGCTGAGTCCCCCCCTCGCCCTGCTGGCCACACTGCTGGGGATGCAGCCCAGGATGTTCGTGGCTTTTTGGGCTGCGAGTGCACATTGTGGGCTCATGGTGAGCTTCTCATCAACCAACATCCCCAAGTCTTTCTCCTCAGGGCTGCTCTCAGGGCTGAACTTGCTTTGCAGACAGGATGGGGGTGTGGGCTGTTAACTGCCTGCAGGTGGTCGTCGTCATCATCATCATCATCATCATCATCATCATCATCATCATCATCCTCCCTCCTCCTCTGAGCACTGCCATGCTGCCCGGGGCTAGCGTGCACGCTCAGCTTGGTGTCCAGCCACAGATGTCCACGCAGGGAGCACAGGAGCGGCACGCAGCAATCTCGGCAGCGCTCGCCGGCGTGGGACAGCCTTGCACCCGCTTGTGCCAGGGCAGCCGTGGAGGGGAGCAGGAGCGCGCGTGGCCGGGCATCACCCACCGCAGGCCGTTCCCCGGGCTATTTTTAATGACGCGCCATCACTTGAATGCAGAAATTTCAGTGATTTACAGCCAGCAGTGTGAAAAAGGCAAAAAAAAAAAAAAAAGTGGGAATGGGGGCGGGGGGAGGGAAGGTCATTCCAGTTTCTTCCTGCTTACACCCCTCGCAGCTTTCGGATACAGGATATCGCTGAATGGCAACCTCCATGCTGCATTTATTTTTAAGCCACTGATAGCTTTCTAAGTGACCTCGCTGTACATGAGCAACATCAGCCAAGAAGCTGTTTTTTTCCGGCCCTTCGACGTCAGATTGCTTCCTTTGACACCTCTGAGAGCCAAAAAATGGGAAGCATTCTCTTCCCAAGGTGACTTTATTTTTTTTCCCCTGTGATACTGCCGCTGGGTCTCTCTCAGGCTCAGGGGCCGGCGTGACAGGAATGGCACTGCCCTGGGGACACGGCCCCGAGGTGAAAGCTGGAGGTCGCTGCTTTAGGGCAAAGGTGCCCAAATTATCCACTCCCTGGGAAAAAAAAAAAATTGCCTTGGCTGGAGCAGGAGTTAGGGCAACTTCACCTCCATTTAAAGGACTCTGGAATGCACTTGTAACTTTTTTTTTCTTTTTTTCTTTCTTTTTTTTTTTTTTTTTTTCCCTTTCAGGGCAGCTGGGGCTTTCCAGGATATCCCAGCTCACATCCCCGTAACTTGTTTACTGTAATCTTAGATTTAGCGCAAGTTTTTCAAGCTCATTCACAACCGAGTGCAAATAACTAAGCGCTGCTCCGGCACGAGAGGCGCTGAGACACCAGGAAAACGCTTGACCCCCACTTCTCGAAAGCACGCTCACATGAAAATAATAATAAAGGCTTCTGGAGTCTATTTCGGGCTTTGCAATGGAGCTGGGAGGGTGATTAAGCAAGCTGCTTGCTTGCTGCCTCAGTTTACCCACTTCAAACCTGCACTGAGGTAACAACCGCTGCAGCATCAGTTCGATGTGGGTTTTTCTATCCATTCCTCAACTGCAAATTGCAAGAGAGGTTTTTAAGGAAAGAATGGAATGGGTTCAGCTAGAGGTGCAAGCGCAGGTACCAGCTGCATCTTATTTTCTCAGAATTGGGGTTATGCTTGAAAATCCCATGGAAATCAATAGGAAGAGCCTGGCTGGAGAGGACCCTCATGGGGGTAAAGGATCCTGGACAGTGCCGCTCTGCACAGCTCTGCAGGGTTGTTATGAGGCTGGAAAAAAGGGGAGAACATCAGGTTGGGACGTGGTGGGCTCCCATGCCTGGGTCTGCTTTGTCTCTGCCCTGCCTCCAGCACTTCAAAGCAACCTGCGCAAAAATATGGCTGAGAGGTCTCCTTCAAAGCCGCTTCTTCCTGCGTCACTCGTCAAGGAGAGGGCAGCGGGCTCAGATATGGATTTCTGAGCTCGAAAATGTCAGAAGGAAGTGATGGACTCGGAGGAAATTCTTGCGACGGTCTAGGAGGAAACGGGAGATGTGAAAATACACGATGTATTTTCCTCCCACAAGCTGTGCGCTCTGTTTTTATTATCATAAACCTGGGCCCGGAGGATGTCAGCTTGTTTATTTATTTGTTTAAATGAGGTTTCGCTCCTTGTTCAAACATTCCCATGTTGGCAGCTGCTGTGCTCCCGGCCCATGTCCCGGTTCCCATCTCCCCTCCCCTAACGAGGCGACGTGTCAGCCCAAGCAGCGTCCTCGGCCACCGGTGAGGTGGGAGATGCTGAAGGCAAGGTTGGAGCTGGGTCCCCACCGGGGTCCCCCTGGGCATCACAAGCTGCAGCAAGAGCCCCTTGGGCTGGTGGCACCACCACGTCCTCACGCATGGCATCACCACGTCGCCCGTGCACCTTCCCCAGGCTCACAGCTTCTCTCCCTTGGAATAAAATGAGAAGTATCAAATTTTTTTGGCGTGTCCCCATGAATCAGTGTCCCCACAGGCACATCTCCTTCCTCACCACCACCAGTGTGCAGAGCAGCTCCAGCAAGTATGTGCTGGAAATGGCACCAGTATCCCTTTTTTTTTGCGGGGTCCTTTTGAAGCCTCATCAGGAATAATGGCTATGGAAAATCACGCTGCAGCATTGGGACCCTCTGTGCACACCTGAAGCTGCTCACGCTGCCTCCTGAGGGCTTTCCATGGGCTGGCCGGGCAGCGGTGACCCACAGAGAGTCCCGTGGTGATGGTGACCCCTTCCACCCCGAGCTCCCTGGACACTTGGTGTTGATGCCCCATAGTCCCCGATGAGGCTGAAGGATGGCCGGAGCCCCACACGGACCCGGATAACCCGGGCGAGACCGCAGCGTGCATCGTGCTCAACCCGGGTCTTGCTTTAACCACCCCGGAGATGAGGGGGGAGTTTATTTATCGCCTCGCAACGTCAACCAGTCCAGGCCCTTGGCCGTGGCACTTCTTCCCCGGGCAAGGTGGCATTGTCCCCATGGCGGGGGGTACCCCCAGCTGAGCTCTGCCGTTGCCGGTGGGGTCACACCGGCAGGAAGCCGCCTCTCGCCCCGGCGTGGTGGGGAGCCGCGGGAGATGCACCTGGGAGGAGAAGCACTTTGCTGGAGGAAGAAAACAGGATCTAACATATAAACAACATCCTCAATGGCTCAGCAAGTGAGTCGCTCTTTCCAGAGCCTGTTTTCGAGCCATTGTTGCATCCCCACCGCCCCCCCGCCCCACCAGCCACAAAGTGCAATTAAACCAAGATAGTAGGAGCCACCGGAGCCCAGGGGATGGTGCTGCGCTGCTGCTTCTTGCGGTGCTACAGCCCTGCATGGACCCAGCAAGGGC
Organism: Vanellus vanellus; assembly: GCF_965231255.1. NCBI lineage: Eukaryota > Metazoa > Chordata > Aves > Charadriiformes > Charadriidae > Vanellus > Vanellus vanellus. The sequence continues at coordinate 12,621,678 of NC_138922.1, forward strand.
AGGTATTGCAGAGCTGGAGGGTAAGAGTATTTCCCGGCTCTCTCCCAGGGTACTTCTAAGTTCAAAGGGGCTGAAATACACGGGTGGGGTGTGCTTTCCACCCCCCAGGCCCTGAGTATTTAGTCCAAAGCTTATTAGGTGCTGCAAGATAACAGTGGGCAATGGGGACAGAGCACCTCCTGGGTCGAAGCGAAGGCTTTCCTAAGGAGTCCCTCATGCTCCTTCCAGAGAGGTCCTCCACAGGACTCCCCATGATGCAGATGGTTTTCTGGCTAATGATCCTTGCTTTCGCATCTACTTGGTAGAACCGCCGCATGTTTCTGGAATGGATCATCTTGTATTCTGCCTTCCGTGGCCATGGCATTAAGCAGACCACCCCCCATAGCCCCTGAATATTGGCTATTTTTTTGAATGAAAACAATTTTAATTAAAAAAAAAAAAACACAAACAAGCAACTTGTTAATTTGTTTTTCATTCATTACTTATTCCTTCCTTTCCTCCTATAAAGCATGGATAACTGAGTACAGCGTTGCTGGCAGCCAATGAGTCCAAATTGCTGCAGTATCCCAAAGGGATCCAACTGGACAGACTGGGAGGGCTGTTCCTGCGCCACGTCTCCCACAGCCCCAGCCCCTCTGGGCTTTGGGGTGCCTCCCAGCCACCCCAGGATATTATTAGTCTGATATGACTTGTTCCCAGATTTATTTTCCAGTTTGTTTGGATGAGAACAAAGTGTTTTCTTAACCTCGGGAACTGTCGCCCTCAGCTGGGCAGGCTCCCACCAGCCCCGCAACTGACCGGGCTGTCCGGGCCCACGGAGGAGGTGGACATCCTCCTCTCCCGTACCCTCTAGATATTGGTAGGTGTTATCCTGGTGTTATTTGCAGTGTTTCTTCTGCCAGGTTATGAGAAGCCCTGAGAGATCCCTCCAGCACCACCCCACAGCCCACCCAACGTGCCGGCTTTTGCCAAGGTCCCCACGTGGGAGCCTCTGCCCATCACCCTGCAGCCCGGTGGACCATGCATGGGCTCCTGCTGAGGGCTGAACCCATCTCCTGCCTTGTCCGCTTCACCCTCACGGCTGCTTCCCTCCAGGTGACTTCAAACAATTGATGTGAATCCATCCCCACGGGCTTGGACCTGCCCATCTCCCTCCACCCCCTGGCTGAAACGCTGCTTGCTTTCCACCTGGAAAGATCAACCAGTGTTGGTTTCTTCCATTTTCCCTTTTTCCCCTTTCCTCTGTTTTCCTCCCTTTCCCCAAACCTTGCCGTGGAAGCCCTTCTACCTCCGAGGTGACCCCATCCCACCTTGCCCTGATTCCAATGTCCCCACCGGGGAGCAAAGGGACCCCACCAGCCCATGGGATGTACCTCAGCCCCACCAGCCCTGGGGGTGCCCCTGGGGGCTGGGGCATGGGACCTCCCAAAGGGTTAAGCTGCTCCCCAGCACAGGAAACCTGCAGGCAAAGCCAGATTCCCAGGGAGGAAACATGCCGTTTATTGTGGGAGAAAAGGTAAGCGAAGCGTTAACGCGATTACCCGAGCGGAGGTCATCGGCGTATCCTGCTGCAAACTTCCTGAGTAACCTCACACGAGAAAACAACAACGCCGGGTACGGGGATGGGACGGGACGTGGTGGGTTTGTTTTTAACTCTGATTACCTTGGACCTACTTTCTCGCCCGCTGGCGCTCGCGGCCGCCCACATATCCATCCAGCAGAGTGGCCGTGGACCTGCTCGAGCACCCTCTGCTGCCTCCGGCTGCAGCAGATGGCTCTTGGGTGTTTTTTTTTAAATATTTCTCTTGCGTGACTGGAGTATTTTTATGCCCTGGACTGCAGCGGGGGTGGGGAAAGGAGAGGAGGGAAACAAAATGCAGCTCTGGAGGTTTGAGGCTCTTTGGGAGATGCTGCTCCCTTGGAGAAGGAGCGGAGCGGCCCCGTGCCAGAGCTCTGAAAAGCCAACAGGAGGGAAAACCACCGAAACTTTCTGCAGTGCTGTGTTTTGCTTGTGGCTCTCAGGACACGGAGCACAGAGGGCTGGGGGTGACTGTGGGGGTAACTGGGGGAGCCATGAGTGGGACCAAAACTGCTGCGTTGCCTTCCCCAGCCTTGCAAAAAGGTGCAAAGGTGTCTCTGCTGCTTTTTCCAACACCCCCCCCCCCCAATAAAAGTAAGGTTTTTACAGTAGCTGGGGTTCCTGCAAATAAAAACCCCCAACCTTTAAAGGTAGAAAATGCCCAAGATGCTATGCCAAAAATGCTGTTTAGACAGAAATGACTCAGAAGGTTAAAAATTGAAGTGTGATGCAACTAGTTTTATTTACATACACATGCGCAAGAGCAGTGGCAGACCATGACCAGCACATGAAATTATTTCATTCGGTCCAGCATCGCTGTGTGGTCCCTTAGCAAACACTTGGTAGAAGGAGGAGACTCCTACATGAGACCCATGATGAATTTTTGCTAACCTTGTGGGCAAAATGAGGATGCGATCCAGGTCTGAAGCAAGATGCTCAGCCTGGCGAGCTTTGCTAGAAGTCACAGCGCGTACAAATGTTTCCGTTTCCAGGTCTCGAGGTAATGCCAGGTCCCGCACGTCAGCGAGCGCTGCACACCACCAGGCGAGGGTTTCTGCCAAGCTGCTGACTCCACGGGTATCGCGCGCCCGGTGTGCTGCTGCAGCTGCCACATCTCTGGAGGTGGCCCGGCGCTGAGAGCTTGCTCTCCTTGCCAACCAGCGAGGGATGGGTTGGGCATTTAAAAACTTCTGCATTTTTGGCTAAGCGGATCCAACACTTGAACAGGGTCGGCTCAGATCTCACTTTGGGGCATCTGCTCATTGCTCTGGGAGAGATGTCCTGGGTGAGCCTGATGGCCGGCATGCCGTCCCACGCAGAACCATGGACACAGCAGGTGGAGAAACTGCTAGGTGTCCACCTGCCTGTGTCCTCCTGTCCTCCACGGCCATGTCCTCCTGTGTCCTCCTGTCCTCCATGGCCATGTCCTCCTGTCCCCTTGCATTTGCTTTTCTTTATATACCTTTACCTAAGATGTAAAGTCCAAAGGTCCCAGGGCCCAGATACCCTCAAAGAGGATTAAAGAGACGTTCAGGCTTCCTAACAGCTACTGACGTGCCAGTGGTGGCCAAGTTCAATGGACTGGACTGAATTTTAATTCTTTCTTCTTCCTTTTCCTGGGGCTCTGCCAAAAGACCTGTTTCACAGCCACCGCCGCTGGGCTTCCTGTGCTCACTATTTGTTTTGCTTTGAAGGGTTTGACAAGATGAGAATATACATCCACGGACGTGCTTTGGAGCCGCAGGACAGCGGTGCAGCCGTACGCCCTCGGAGTAATGCACGGCTCCAGGGGAACGCAATCGATGCCGTGATTAGCTATGCTAAATTGAAATCTTATGATCTTTGGGGTGGTTACATAAAATGCCAATTAGTATGTGGTCTACATTGTTTCATATAAATGTTTTTCATTATATTTTGCTGTCAGCAAATGCTGGTGTGAAACCAGTTTTCATCCCTCATATGGCCACCATGAGGAGGTTGGGAAACGCACTAGCACGACTGGAGTCTTCCTTTAGGCAGATACGTTATCTTGTTTACCCGGCATCGGTCCAGCATCTGTTTTTGGGCAGTGGGGTGGACACCTTTGTGTTGGAAGGGACAAGCCCAGAGGTCTGGAGGCTCCTGTGGTTCCCACAGGACCCACCAAGGGTGTCCTGACAAGTGTACCCAGCGCTTCTCATCTGCGGCAACGGCTCTTCATCGCCTCTTTGAGTCTTATTTTTTATATCATCGCTGTGTTGATAAAGTGCTGAGTCACAGGATCCAAGAAATACTGCGCAAAATAGCCGCGAGGGACTCCTATTTGTTAAGATGTCTGGGATGCTTCCTATTAAATAACAACAAAATGCTGTAATAATAACTTGGCAGCTCTCTGCCTCCGTCAGTCTGATGCTCAGTGCGGGTTTGCCTTCCTAAAATTCCTTTAAGTATCTCGACAAGTTGCACTATAGGAAGGAAGGCCGCTTCACTCTTGACTTTTGCCTGAATGAGTCCTTGCAATGAGCAACTATCTTGAAGAGATGGAAAGGATGAGAAATACAGCTTTGAATCACGTTATCTGGCAGTAGCGTGGGTGATTACACACTATATTTCCTGATAAAGCAGGGACAGGTTATGGACTTTGCAGAGCTGTGATCTTGGCGGGTTTCACCAGACATGTAGGTATGGGTCAGTAACGGCTTGTTTCACCTCTTGGGGACGTAATACAAAACCACCTATGTTTAAAAATAAAAAGCAAAAAGCAGGAGACCTCCTGCTGGCACGCTTTCCATCTACTCTGCATCCCCACTTCGTATTCTCAGATAAAAGTCTTCAGTAACGAAACGTTTTGATTCATACATAGTGTCAAAGCCTTAAATGAGTTTGCACGGGTCTATCTGTGGGCATTACTTTGTTTTCATTATTTCTTAAAGAAATTTGCCTGCTGCCTGCCAGCTTTATCAGCTTTCCTGGCCCTGGTGGCACCAGCTGTCTCGGCTGGAGATCCCCGCACAGCAGGGCACGCGCTCCGCAAAGCTTCAGCGCGGGGAAGTCTTTCCAAAGCACTACATTTTTTTCGCCTGAATTCAGGGTGGTGGAAGTTGAACCAGATGAAAGATCAAATACATTGTGCTGATTCCAATACGTGGGGTTTTTTTGGATGAGAAACGCCACGCAGAGGGTTTGTTAAAATGTTTTGCATGAGTTAGTACTATACTTTGTAAATCTTCTGAACAACCTGATCCTAAGTTGCAGAATTTCAATCTCCCGGCGTTTCAGACAGTCTGTATTTGCCACATATTCTGCTTTACTGCTTTTCCTACATTTGCTCCTTAAAAAGTCAGGGATTTTCATGTCCCCTTTGAGGTCACCTGCGTTTTTGCGAGTGGCCACGCTGAGGCCATCATCTTATCTTATCAGGAACAACTGAGGAGAGCTGCGGATGGACACAGAGCCCCGTGGGACCGGGCGATTCCGGGGTCATGGAGCAGCACCTGTATGAGGAATCGTGGGGCAGATGCTCTCACTCGGGACGTTGCTGGGGTTGGCAGAGCATTTTTGGGAGCCATCCCCACAGGGGCACTGTGTGTCACCCCCCTCCCTTGGCAGCCACCTCTCAGGGACAGGATGCTGACGTAGAAGCTCATCTGCCCTGGTGGGATGGCTCTTATGGTCTTATTAGTATTTCCGGAGTGTAAGGCATCCTGTTTTTTGCTCCACATGAAAATAATGCAGTAAATCTTTAATAAAACAGCGAAATCTCCACTGCAGGAATATGTGTAAACCCAGAGGTGAGAGCTGAGTTACAACACCCGAACAAATCTTTCTCCTATGCTGATAAACAGAGACCTCAAGGGACCGTGATTTCGTGCCGATACGCCTGAAATCCCGTATAAACTGTGCAGTGTCGCAACGTGTTCCTCCCCCTCTATCACAAACACTGCCCGTCTCCATCTCTCCGTGGACGAGCCGCTTTCCCCACCGGTGGCAGAAGCGGTTTGCTGTCCAGGGAGCAGCAGGCAGGGCAAGACACGGCGTATGCATCGCTCCAGACTACGGCGTCCCTTCTGCCTTGCGACTATTTGAGCAACAACAGCGTGAGTCGTCCTCAGCGAGCCTAACGCCGGGTTTGACGCTGCTTTTGGCATTCAGAGCTTTCCAGCATGAATCTGATCGTTGATGAAGGCGTACAGGAAAATAGCGGGACACTTCATCGAGAGCCCAACATTTCCTACTGCGAATGTTCAGAGCATCATTCTAAAATTATTTATTATAGTCTTAAAATTGAGATTATTTTTAGACTGCAAGGGAGTTTATCCAGGTTTCTTTTGCACAGGCAGATCCCAGGCTGAGATTCTGGCTTTGTAAGCTACAGAGGTGCAGGAGCAGGATGATAAGGAGCAAGCAGTGAAAAATCAGACAGTGAAGGTGGAGAAGCATTTTCATCAACTGGAAACCAGAGAGGAGGAGACGGAGCATTACATGTATATGGTATAATAACAACACTGCGACACGACGCACTGATGAATAGAGCAAACTCAATTCTCCGTGTGTCCACCCAATTATTTCCAAGAGAGATAAGGGAATATTCCTTTCATTGCGCAATGTCTAGACGAAGGCATCTCTAAAAACTGAGCAGTTCTGGTGTCTCTGTTCAAGAAAAATTAATTTAAACTAGAGCAGATTCAGAGAAGGTCTATTAGATGCCTGGAACACGGAACTCCTCCTATAACAGGAAGATAGGAGAGGTTGGTTTTACTCAGCTCTGTACAATGAAGGCTCAAAACACATCTAAGAACATTGAGATGAGCCTATAAGTAGTGGGAGGATCTGTAAACTACTGGAGAAGGCAAAAGTGACCCTGGATGCAGTGGGGAATGTTTCTGCCCATCAGAGCGAGAGGGACTGGAGCATCCTTCGCGTACCCGTAGAAGAGGCAAATTAACCAATATTAAAGATGGAGTTCATCCCTTTTGAAACGGGTGTTGTGCGAGGGCAAGGAGCGTCCTAATGCAATGCCACATCCATGCTCGGCTTCACAGCTAGCGCAGAAATGTTTCTAAAAACAAATACAGTCATTTACTCTGTCCTAACCTAGCGATGAAGTCTGGGCTGCGATACAGTGAGGGAGTATTTACCACTGATTTAATATGATTAGGATTTTTTTTCCCCATGAGTTTGTGTCTGTCTTTTTATATTATCTGGAGGGTCGGTGCGGAGTCCTGAGTCAGGAAAACAGCTAACTTAAATCCATCCCTATTCGCAGCAGAAGTCTTTGGTTTGACTTCAGAGCGATCCATGCATGTGCTTAACATTAAGGCTCTGCTTACAGGCTGTCCTGAATAATATGCTATAGTGTATTTTGAGAACTCATTTTTACTTTTTATTACAATAATAACTTCTACAGTGACATGAATTCCAACACGAAGCACCGAGAAATAACATACTCTTCCAAATGGTTTTCCCCTTTACACTGTTATTAGAATACATATTAGGAGAGCGGCGTATTATAAGACAAAGCGCTTTCCAGAAGGCATATTTTTCTCAACCTCTCTGCAGCACAGCAGTTACTTTATAGTCAAAGATTAATTATATTACCGAGTCTGCTTCTGCAAGTTGTAGTCAAATGGATCATTAAAAGAGAAGGATAGGAGGGACCGCTGCTGGGTATTGCTTCCGAAGGGCCCAACCTTTGGAGGTGCTGAGCTCCTGGTTGGCCTTTCTTTCCCTATTTCCTTTTCAAATTTCATGCTGGCGTTCCACAAAATGATGTGTTTGAAAAACTGTCCTGCTGCGATTCTGACAGCATACTGCATTACTCCAAGAGCAGAGCCACAGCGGGTCCTACGCCTAGGATTGTAACGAATGGCCAGTCGTACGGGATATGGAGATGTCTAATAATTTCTTTTGTGCTTATTGCTAATTACCTCCTAAGCCCTAAATAGCAACACCAGACACAATGCAAACCCTGTCCATAAGGCTTGACGGGGAGATAGGAAAAACCCCAGACATATTAGTCAGCGCCATAAGAAAAAGGAAGGTGGAAGACATCTCAGACTCCACCAAGTGCAGGTCCGTCCCTCTGTCGCTTCTCCAGCCATTGGGAAGTTGGTTGTAGGACGGGGCAAGCGGCGGCTCGCGTGGGCGCGTGCAGGCGGAGAAGGGAAGGACCGCAGCACCGGGGTCGCTCCTCTTGCATCACTCAGGCTCTGCACCCCCACGTGCCCATTACAGGCCGTTCCTGTTGAATCACGCCACCTTCTAGACCCAATTTGCTTTAGCCATGATGAAAAAGGCAGATTGCTTTAAGAGTGAGCAAAGAGGAAAAGTCAAACATTTACTCTCAGGGTGATGTTTCACCAGTGCTCTGAAAACCTCAGACACATCTCCTCTGCAGGAAGGAGATGATAAGCTCCGGCTTACTCACACTCCTCTCTCAGCTCCTCGTCTTCAGGGGAGAGGAACGATGACAAGATTTCCACTTAAAATTAAGCTGCAAAGGGCAAAACAAAACTCAAAATCAGCTAATTTTATCTGTGGTTTAAAAAAGAAACAACAACCGAAAAAAAAAAAAAAAAAGCCAGTTAAAAAAACAATGGGAGAAATGAGCAATATCTGCCAAATAAAATCATTCACTCACTCCTCATATTAGTCAGGAGAGAAATAAACTTTTAGAAGGCCACACAGTAAAACAGATCCCCAAGTATAGTTAGAAAACAATGAGTCGAGATCCCTGCTTGAGCTCCTCCAACTACTCTGAATTTTCTTGGGAAACAGCACGTTGCAGCAAACCGGTACCTGTGCCCCCAGCATCTGGAAATAGATACGGTTATTTAGACAGTTTCATTGCAAAACTACAGAAGAGACGGAGTAATTGAGCCAATTTGCTGCGTGGGCGTGCGGTTGTTTGTGTCCTATCTCCGTCCCGCTGCAGTGTTTGGAAACCCACCGTGACTCACCTCCGCACGTGGTGGCTGAGGACAAGCAGGAGGGACCCGCAAGTCAGCCCGAGGAGCGGGTGGTGGTTACCGGAGGCACAGCTAGTGCCTTTCCTGCCACACTTTGCTTATTTTCCTGAAACTGGGGAAGTTTCTGGGCTGGAAGGAGCAGAGGGCAGTGATCCGCAGCCCCCAGTGCTGCTGAAGACTGGGGAGGAGAAATGGTGTGTGCACCAGCGTGGACCGGGCCGGCGAGGAGGGGATGCAGCAGTAACCCGGGAGCACTCCTGCAAATCATTTTGCTTTGCAACACGAACTTCTGGGCAATTTTTCACAGCAACGGTTTCACACGGAGGCAGCATTCCTCCAGCGCGCCGCCCCGACCCCGCCAGCGCCCCTGACGCGCGGTACAGACCCGGACAGCATCAGGACCACGTTACCGCTGTTTCCATCCCCGTGTCAAACGTCAGACCACCGCCACGGTGGGGCATGGCATGGCGTTTTCCAGATGGCCGCTCCTCGCCGTGGGCACGTGGACCCCGAAAGTGCTCCCACATTGCTTTGTGGTGCACTTTACCCCAGTCTAAATTACACTTATTTATTACTCTTATTTCCATCTCAAAGACCCCGTTCTTGAACGAGCAGAGATCTTCACGGCCTTCTGCTTGTTGCTTTATGTATTTTGGCATGTGCCTGCTCACTTCACTGTTTGTGCCTCTGCAGACGTATTTGGTAGGTGCAACTTAAGCAAAACTTTTGATGTGTTGGGCTTAGAGGTCACCCAAGGAATGTCAGTATTTGTCATCAGGAATAGGGGCCATGTCGTACTCACCTTCTCCAAAAATAACCCCTTTGAAGTCAGGAGAAGCCCTCATGAGCACACGGGGAAGGAAGCATTTGGGCCATAGAACATAAAGGTAAATTTCACATCATGACCTTTTATTTTTTATATATATATTTTTAATTTATCGTCTTACGGAAGTTTTTCCTCCCTCCTTTCCTCCCCTGAATTCGACACCAATGTTGGTCGGACAAAAAGTCAGACGGCCTGTAAGTGATGGAAAACTTGTCTGATGGAGTTCAAAGGGCTGGGAAATGTCACTTCTTTACTAAGTGACTTTTTTTTTTACTTATATAAGAATATAACCTGAGTTTATGCAACTGCATCCTTCGGGGTATTGGGAAGGTGCTGAAAACATAGTAACAAGCAGCTTTGTTTTCTGGGAGAAAATTAAATAGAGATACTAAGAAATACAAAAAAAAATAGAGAAAAAAATCCCGAGAAAAGTTGGCAAAACCTTTGTGAAGACAGTAACAGATGCCCCCAAAGAGGAAATTACAACATGTGGCAGCTGTGTTTTTTCGGTTAAGCAACTTTTTGTAAAAGTTCAAAGCATCTGGGGAAGGTAACTAGTAACAGGGTGAGACAGATTTATGGAGCCCACACATGGCCATATTTTCGTATAATATTAGTAAAAAGCCATTATATCCCTAGATGAAGAGATTAATTCATACAAGTTTGCGTTCTTTGAAGAGCAATCATATTTTGACTTTGCAAACTGGAAGAACTGAGTAATTTCTTGGATTAACTGATCACAAGAGTTGTAATCCGTAATAAAAATCCGTGCAAGGCTGCCAGGCTTTGTTTCTCAGAGGATTTGGGTAATGAGTCGATTTGACATGAGCAGAATGCATCCCAGACTGCAACCCCATTACCTGGATCCGCAGGCTGGATTCGGAAGGATGAGGCAGTTAATCAAAGCCTTCAACATCTTTTTTTAATATTGGGGGAACTTATTGTTTATGAGGGTTGCTGGATTGATAAATTTGGGCAAAAAGCTTCTCATACATCTGTGGTGCGTGGCATGGGCACTGCCTGGATTTAGCTAGCCCATCTCCCCTGTGCTGCCTATATATATATACACACACACACATATACACACACACACACATACACACACACACACACACACGCGCACACACACACACACACACGTGTGTATGTATATATTACCCCCTAGAAACAGCCTTTCCAGCCATGAAAACAACAGTCTGCAACAGTTCACACTGCAGGTTTGTATTTAGTCTCTCTTTTTACTGCACTTTTGTGGTTTTGCACTTTGAGGTTTGGGTGAGAGAGCTGAAGGAGACCCTGACCCTCTGCTCTCGGAGTCACCACGTGGCGGAGGAAGAAGAAAGGCTCAGGTTTGCAAATACTTTGCTTAGAGCTAATAAAGCCCTAAATGATATTTCTAAACAAATGGCTACTGTTCCCGGAGCTCAGGGAGGCTGTGGCAACCTGCAGCGACAGCAGCCCGGAGTCTTTCCCTTGCTGGTTCCCTCCCCGTCCTGCGGCTCCTGCTCCTCTCGTGCCGGCACGTGCCGCGAGCCAGATCAGGGAAATGATGCTCCTTGAAATTAATCCGAATGTTATTTTGCTGCCGGGTTATTTTAAAGCCAGATCAATTCCCGGTGTGGTTCCTGGTGCCATCGCGTGGCCAGCTGCGCTGGCACGGGCGGAAGCCTTGCTCGGGGTGAGCAGATGATGATGGGGAGAGGAGAGGAGAGGACCCGGCATCATCCCTGACCGCTTCATAGTGCGAAACCACCGTCTGGGGCACCTCCAATGGGTTTCTTTTTTACCATGTTTCACCTCACCCCACCTCTGCACCAATTGATTAAAATCAATTAAAACACGCCTGGATCCTTTTGCAATCGTTGCGGTCCAGCAGGGACGTCTCTGCAGAGAACAGGCAGTTTATCACATGAATTGTATTTCAGATCTTCTGTGAGCCTTCGGATTTTCATCCCAAAACCTTCGATGTAGCCGCCCCATGGTGCCGGACCGATTAACCCTTCTGCAGAAGAGCAGCACGAAGCTGGGCAAAAAACCCAGAGGGTCCCCCTCGGTGTGCGGAGGGGGGAGGAAATGCCCAATGTGCTCTCCCACCCCCTCCTCCCCTCCCATCCCGCCCATCCCTGGCGCACCCTGGCCGGCCACCCCGTCCCTGGGGGTCACCACACTGCGGTGCCCCAGAGTGCCGGGGGCGGGGGACACGCTGGTCCCCCCCCAGCCCAGGCACACGCAGGTGCTCCCGCACGGAGATGCATTTACAGAAGGCAAAGAGCGGCCGGAGGAAGCCGCAGTCACGCGAGCTGCATGTGGTTTAGGGAGCAAGTGCCAACATCTCTCACTCTCACTGTCCCAGCGTTGCTCCGAGGGCAACCTGATCTGCCTTTAATCTACTCTGACCACAGGACAAATGGTTTAAATAAAATCCTGCATGACTGAGTCACTCCGTTTCTGGCTTTTATACGGCGTACTGAGGAGCGATGGTTTACTTTGCCTGAGTAACAAAATTAATATAAGAGAAACATTTTTGTTATGTGGTAACCAAGAAAAAAAAAAAAAAAAAAAAAAAGACGTAGAGAAATTTGGGTGGGATGTTTGTGCGTGATAAAAGGAAAACCAAGGAAAAGAAAGTAGCCGCTTTTCTTGGAACAGCAGGTAAAAACAGACAAACAGCTATCGCAGGCAGGACGAGGGCTCCGTTTTAGCAATGGAGTTATTTTTTGAGAGCAGAGACCTGGAGCCCCGCTGCCCCCAGCCCCGCTGAAGGCACACTGGCATCCACGAGGTACCGGTTTCTTTACCTCTGCCTGGGCAAGGCGCGGGGAGAGGCACGGGCTGAGCCAGCACCGCGATGCGAGGAAGAGGAGGACCAAGAGCAATGTCCCGGGGTCTCGGTGGGAGAGCTGACTGCAGCCGCGATTGCCACTCAGCGCATGGGGGACCGACACGCGTGTGTGTCGGGGGGAGCTGGGGACTTTGCCTCCGTCTGCGGAGGGATGCAGCCTGGTTTGCTGGTGGGTATCTGCTGGAGCCAGTCCCTGCCCCTGCTCGGGCTGTGGTTTTCAGTAAAATGTCTTGTGAGGGACACTGCTCTGACTATTCACCATCATCTATGTCTTATCCGGGACTCGTTGCCACCAAAAGACTCCCCCCAGAGTCGCGCTGTTAATCTTGGTCGGGGAGTCGAGGTACTTACACCTCATCATCCTGAGCCTCGTGGGAATATGTGAATATAAGCTACCAAATGAAGGCTATTAAAGGATGAAGTTTAAATCCCGGCAGTGTGGGTTTCACACATCACAAGCCAATAGCGCCTATAGGCAAAACTCTGCCTTTTTCATTCTTTTCTTTTTAATGAGAAAACTTCTAATGATTTTTGGTAAGCTTTAGGACATGTACGGTAATATCCTGGCGTTAGTGAGAATAACAAGAAATTCCCACTGACTTCTTGGGGCACGCAATAGTTTTCACATCAAGTAATACTTTTGCAAGGAAGGGGGTTTGGAACTAGATGATCTTTAAGGTCCCTTCCAACCTAAACCATTCTGTGATTCTACGATTTGCCACTCTGGACAGGAGCATTGCTGCCTGCGGACACCTGGCTCCTTCCCTCTGCCAATAGTCTACGCCTCCTAGGGATGATCTTCAAACCATCTCCTGGTCTTGGAGGTCTGGACATCCTTCCTGGTTCCCTGCAAAAAAGATCAGGGCTTGAAGCTTGAGATCTCATCACCTTTGTCTTCCCGCGTGTGGTTGCACAGTATTTTTAGGGACACTTGTCTGTTGCGTTTCATCAAAATCCTGGTACGTCATGTTCGGGACACGTTCCTGACAGCCGCCGCTGCAGCACGGCAGATCCACTTTGAAGTGGGAATTTTGGTGCTTTTACAGCAAGCGGTGCAAGAAGAAGAATGTTTCCCTTTGATGTTTATTAGTTATGAGCATTGCTGGCCCCTTTCGGAGCTGGTTTCATGCGTGGTCCCCTTTAAGAATCAGAAATACATTTTTACCAGCAATTCAAATGTAATGAAATGCAGCATTTGATGGGAAAGAAAAAGACAAATGAGAAAAATATGCTACTTTTTCATTCTCTGAAAGAAGTTATAGCTAGAACAAAATCGACTGTATGTGCAAAACTGAAGTGATTAGCGATTGCTGTACAACGTTTGCAGCTCTCCGAGTCAGCGAGCAGAGGCTCCGTGCGATTTTTCAGCTCTTACTCAGGACTGTTGCCCATACTTTGCAGATGTAGGACTTGCTTATGGATACTTCTTTTACTGTGTTTTGGGGCCATAAACAAAACAAATTCAGCAAAGACGATGAGATCCCTATGTACTTCCCTTTATTGTCTTTGGATTATGTTTTTGAAGGTGAGTCAGTGTTTATCGATATAAAAATATAAGAAACAATGCACTATCAGAGTCGTATATTTTCCCATGTGTTCATTGTCCCTCCACTTGCTGCAAAATCCATGTGATGAGGAATTAATGAGCGGACACCTGTTTTCTATGCAGAACCTGGGTTTTATTTTTAAATTTTAAGCAGTCTCTGAAAGTGGTTGCAAAGGCAAAAAAAAAAAAAAAACAACCCAAACTTTGCCTTCCCAGCCGGGAAGGGGAGACGTTTGCTGAGCGAAAGGACTGGTGTTGCGCAGATTTCATGTATCATTCAGAAAATTCAGGCTGGCTCGGAGGCGCGACTCTGTCTGGTCTGTACCGGGGTAGCAGCTTCTTCTCAGGCTTGTCCCCGTTTAGCAGCGACCCAGGCGTGTGAATTTGGGATATGCCCTCCCCCAAAGAGCTGATAGAAGGGAAGTACTAATGTTTCATTAACCTGTAAGACGGGAAATGTCATACCAGGATGCTAAATGCAGTAGTTAGGATTTGCATAAAACACCAATCTGCTTTGCAGTGCTTGTTGTCTCCATCTATTATTTATTTCCTCACTCATTAACTGCTCCAGTAGCCCGAGACACTGAAATCTTGCGGCCAGATTTCTTATTTGGTAAACTCTTTGCTGTTAATACACGATCTCTCATCAGATGTGCTTTGGGCAACGCCCCTTTTCTCTGCTATTCCTCAGACCTTCTGGAAGCACACGCTCTATTTTGCAAGATTATGTTTACACTCGGCAAATAGGCAGGGAAACGGTCTTTTGCAACGCAGCGTTGGCCAGAATCAGTAACAGCAACACCGGTGAATCCAAAAATAGCTGTAGGAAGAAGCAAAAGAGAAAGAGAAGTGGCGAAGCCTTTTAAAATTCCTTCAAAATCATTCTGTCAAGCTGAGATGTCCCCGGGAGGATGGTCCTACCCCCAACACCATCTGTTGAGCTGGAGGAGAAGGGACACTCTACTCTCCAAACCATACAGAAAGTTGAGTTCGCGCCCACGGTGATCCCTTCTTAAGCCTGAAATTTGTCAACCAGTGGGAGAAACAAACTCTCTGCCTATGTCTTGCTTTCTCCCTACCTTGGATGTCTGGCAGACAGACAGATAAACCAGGTTTAAAGAGGTAATTTGCAAGAGTTGCAAAGCTAAAAGGTGACAATAATACCATATTGGAGCAATTTTGTATCACACGTAACCTGGAAATGGTATCAGCTTACTAGCAGCGAATAATCCATTGGGAGAGAAAAGGCAAAAGGCGCTGATGCGGTTATCTGCCAGCCTTTGGTAAATGTAAGGTTCTCCATTTAATTCAGGATTATCTTCTCGTCCAAGGACTCTGGAGTGATCACTCGACTTCTTTGGGGGTGGTTTGGTTTGTTGGTTTTGTTTTGTTTTTTTTTTGTTTTGGCAGGCAATGAAGCCATGAAGCCTGAACATAGGCAGAGCATAAAGCAAAAATTCCCCATGCTACACACAGATGGATTTAACAGCCCTCCTTTTATTCACGTGTAAGTGTTTATATGGGAGGGATCCAACTTTATGACAAATTTCACTAGTTTTTAGCCAAACAGAGATCCTCTCCAGGGACATGAAATTTGGGGGTGAACAACTTTCATCAGATTTGCAGAGCAGATCTGGAGGTAGAGGCATAAATAACGACTTGCAGTATCACAAAGACTTCTCTAAAGACCTGTTGAGGATCTCCAACCCCAGCTCCTGCTGGCTCCAATGGAGTCCTGCAAAGGTCTGCATGAGCCAAGAGGGTCTTCTGCTGCTGGTGACCATGGACTTCTGGTGAGGAGCAGGCTGGTCATGGCTCTGTGGAAACCCAGGAAATATTGGGGTTCTTAGTACTTTGCAGGACTGGGGCCTTTGCTGGAGTCTACAGGCTTGATCCGGATGGGAAACGAGAGGCACCTGAGTGGTGGAAACACTCCCATTGTTCCCATGTATGAGCGACTACGGAAAAATACCCATTTCTTGCCATAATGTTAGCAAGCGTGCAGGTGCATGGTGATTTCTGAGACATATTTTCCTCTCTTGGATTGTTTGCCTTACTTTCTTACGCACAAAGACGTTCTGAGCGCAGAAATAGCCACGCGCTGAGCCCCATGTGCATGGGCTGCAGGAGCAGCATGGGAACAAGCGCACGGCAGGAACACAGAGTGGCTTTTGCAGCTATGGAAGTCCACCAGTAAATCTAACCAGCGAAAGCCTGCCCTCTAAACACTTGCTCATGGGACATTTTAGAGGAAAATATTTTTTCTCAGCTTTTATTTGCTTTTTCTCCTCACGTATATGTGTGCCTGTTCAGGGGTTCATTTGTCTACTGCAATGAATTTCAGATTTCATTTATTCTAGCTGTTCGTTTCCCACCTGATATCACACCTCTGTGGCCGTGGCATCACAGCTAGTTGCTATAGGTAATGTTATGAAGTCATGCAGCGACATGAAGATTTCAACTGGGGAGAATGCAGAAGCACCAGGTCTCATCTTAAACAATAATGAGCTTATTTTTGCAGACTTACCCTCAGTTTTAATAAAAAGCAGAAAATTATGGGACATAGTGGCAGAACAATCTCAAAACAGAATGTTCTTAAAGTTTCCATCAAGTGTCAGCTGCTCTTTAATTAGTAACCGGAGGGACATTGAAGAGAGTTGCTAATTATGAGCACACCATAAAAATGCAAACAGTGTCCCAACTTTATAACGGCAACACCTTACTGTGGATGCAAAAGTGAGTCTGGATTGGCTAATGAATGGAAAAATCATGGGATTTTTCTTGAACAGCTCACGAAGAGGCATCTGCAGTTATAAAATCAACTATTTCCTTTGGAAAAGGAATGAAAATATTTGACAAAAATACCTTCAAGGTTGAGTGTGGGTTTTTTTTAAATATATCCCAGGAACAATCAGGATCTGCAGTTTTTGAAAAAGAAATAATAAATCAGGATGGCTTTATTGAAAACCTCCAGTACTTTCAGCATTTTATGATGCCTGAAATCTTCTTCATTCCAACTTCTTTTGTTTCTGCCCTTTGAAGCTGCACGGAAAATCAGTCCCGAAGTGAGTGACATCTACTTGCTACAGTGACAAACCTGAGAAAAGAAGGTATTTGCTGAGAGCTTCGTTAGGCAATTCCACTTCAGTCCAACAGTTCTCTTTGCCGGAGGTTGTTATATTGCTTGGTTCTGATGTTTGTACTCCTCTTCAGCCTCTTCTTCTCCTCTCTGAGAGTGTGGAGATGGCTCGTCCCGACTGCGGCAGCCGGTCCTGGAGGATGTTGTCCCTTTAGTCACCTCTTCTCTGCTATAGCCCTACTATTAAGGCAGATAAGGAGCTCCACACGAGATTGCGCTCCGGGTAACAAGGAGAGAAGCAGGGAAGGTGACTGAGATGTTTAAGGTCAACGATTTAAGCTCCAAGTGGTTTCTGATTTAAGTCTCTCCGGTTTTGGCAATCCAGACTGACCTCTCTCCGGCCTGATTTTCGGAAGTGCTTGACAATGCTGGAGTTGCCTGGGAACTGGAGGTACTCAGCACTCTAAAAGCAGACCAAACTCTGTCCTGTTGGGCACAAAATTCAAATTGTAATTCCCTTTCTCTTGTTTACCACCCTGATGGAACTGATAATCTAATGTTGTGTATGGATAATCTAATGTTTGTGTCATAAAGTATTTTTAACTACTGTTTTTCTTTTTCTTTTTTTTTTTTTTAGGGAGAAAATATAAAATAATTGAGAAGAAAGAAAAAGTGTTGCTGAAACATTTTTGTTCTTTATTAAAGAATATGTCATCTATTCATGGAACCATTCACAGTGATGTGGAGTGTGACAAACCCTCCCAAATCCTGATGCAACCACACAGAGGTGGCAGCTATTGCCAAGTGGGCAGCGCTTGCTCTCGATGTGCCACTCACACGCTGGACTGTGACAGCTGAATAGATTAGCCAAAAATAACTCTTCCCAAACATTTCGCTGTCAGCATTCCGTCCCATCACAGGAGCACCGTGACTGACAGCAAAGCCTCTGCTACAACAAGGCTGAAACAGAGGAGTTAACAGGAGAGCACAGAGACTGCTGCAAAGGCAAAACCAAACTACGAGTTATTTCGGAATAAAAGGGATTCCCCGGAGGTCAGGAGATGGCTTTGAACAGGTCGAGTCGTTAAATGGATGTGGGATTGATTGATGAATCTGCGTCGCTCGCTGCAGCGAGATGAGTGCATTACGTTGTAAGTGTGGGTTGCAGTTGATCAGTTTGAGTACGACCGACTGCCAAAAAGACGAAGGAAGTTCATAAATTACCCCAGAGTTATGGAAACAGATCCTTTCTGCAGAGGGACCCGGGGAGCAGCAGTGTCCCTGGGTAGCCCATCTGTATCCCATAAAGAAACGGATACCTGTAATTAGTGCCATGAGTTATCACAACCGCGCGCAGCATACATACGTCTCCGTCCGAGAGGACGGTGCTTTGCAAGTGGGAGCATTTAATATGGAAATAACCAAGACAGCTGAAAGTACAGTTTCACTGGAAGGTTTCCAGTCAAGACGTTTGAGGCAAAAGCTTGCCGTTGCCAGTATGGGAGAAATCTAAGATTCAGAGTTGATTGCATTTCCAAGAAACAAAACAGGGAAACTTGGACACCGCTGCGGAGAAGGTGCACTGGAGTTCATACCACGCAACCTCACGACTGGCCTTGTTTACGGCTTCTAGGTGCTCTAGTGAGGTGCCAAAGTGCCAGTCGGAAATTAGATATCTTGAGAAAATAGGATTTTGTTTGTATTCTTCAAAGCCGCAAGGCTGAACGGAGGAATCTGGGATCCATTTTCCCTCCCCGTGCTCCCCTGCCTAACTCTTATTGAGACTTAAACAAAAGGGCAAGGAGGCCACTGCAGAGTAAATGAGGCCCTTAATTTACCATAAAAAGAAGACGACTGCCTGTTAAGGTTTTATCGGATTACAATAAAGGCTCTTTGCACTCGGGAGACTGTGGTTTGATTCCCGGCATTGCTGGCAGGGCTGGAAATCATAACCACAGATTATAGCAATAAGCTTCCAAATTTCCATATTCCAGCCCAGGGTGCTGCTCCCCGGCGCGGCTGCTGCCCCGCGCCAGCCTTGTGCCGGCACGGCCGGGGTCTGCAACGTCCTCCTGGGGCAGGACCTCCGGCCAGGCTTCGGGTCTCTGGGGGCATCACTAGTCAAGGAGGGGGATCCAGCCTGGGACTGCTGAGACCTTTTTGACCGTGGGATGGGACCAGGAGCAAGGTCACGCCGTGTTATTTATTTAATCATCCAGCAGGAGTTTACAAATAAGCCACCTTCTCCGCTATGCCTTTATACCACAACTTTTCAGATGAGAAGTCTCCTTCCTTCCTCCCAGATGCCTCCCAGCAGCCGCCATTGCAGAGTGAAGTGAGCAACGCAGATTACGGCAAACAAAATTTCCCCTCCATAAACAAACCTTGTTGTGTTTTTTTGTTGTTGTTGTTTTTTGTTGTTGTTGTTTTTTGTTGTTGTTGTTGTTGTTGTTTTTTCCCAGGCTTAAATTTCATTAGGAAAACAATTTTATTAACATAACACATCTTCTTTTGGCATAGCACGTGATGGCATTTTGTTTGTCAGCTAGCCGGGGGAGCAACAGGCAGCTCTGCGTTAGGAGCAATATGCAAGGAGGGAGCTTAACTGATGCTGCGCATCTGCTACCTGGAAGACACGTCTGCATTTGAGCATGTAAAAGAAAAATGCCATTGCATCTTTTTTCTCCAACCCTTTGTTGCAGCTGGTGCACAAAGAACCGCACGCTCCTGTTTGTGCGCAGGAAATGTGCAACTCGGTCGTGTTCAAAGCACAAGGGCTCACCATCAATTTTTTCTCTTTCTCCACTGTCTCAGTGCCACGGGCTCACAGGAGGCTGGGGCTGGCTGACACCTCCAGGGACCCGCTAGTCCCCTGGCTCAAGGCAGGGTCACCCAGAGCGGGATGCTCAGGAGCGGGTCCAGTTGGCTTTTAAGTATCTGCAAGGATGGAGACCCCACAACCTCTCTGGGCAGCCTTTCTGCAGTCAGTGTATCCAAAGTAGACGTTTAACCCTTAAAATAATGAGCAACAAGGAGCCAAGAGTGAAGAGATTAAACTCAGTCTCCTTGAAAAGTTGTTCTAATTGTCACGGCCTCTTTGGTTGGACGCACATAGCATGGATGCAGCTTCGGGGGGAAATACCTTCTCCTGGGTCGGTATCACAAACGTCAAAATAACAGTAGGGTAAAGAATCACATCCACAATGGGATGTAGACCAGTCCATAAACTCTCGTTATTCCTTCATCATTTGACATTGCTGCCCATAAGTCTGGAGGGATCTCGCGGGAAGTGGCGGGGCAGCAAAGGGCAGTCCGGACGAGATTTGCATGCGCCAGCCTGCCTCGATTTACCCTTCATAAAAACAGCAACGCAAGCTGGATCTATGCTAGAAAATGCATGTCTGTTGGGTCCTCCTACCAGATTAAGAAAGATACTGTGGCCGGTTTCTCTCTACTGCATCCTTCAAGGCCAATGCAGCGTTTAGTCCTTTGTTACAAAGCAGAGACTCTGCAAAGCTCCAAAGTAAAATTTTCCACAGGAAGAATCCAGAAAATATTTTCTGTAGATAAAACCAGTTCTTTTCATTATAGCTTTCTAACTTTTCTTTCTATAATATAATGTATTTAATATATAAAAATATTAGAGAAAATATAACAAAACCAAAAAATTCAAAACAAAAGCCATTTCAAAAAGGAAACTCTAAACATTTTGTTCTGAAATAGTCAAAACAGAATATTTTGACATTGTCAGAATTTTTTCCCTCAGGTTCTCTTCCAAAACAAAATTCCAGAGAAAAAAAAAAAAAAAACAACCAACATTTTGTTAAGCATTTCTATTTAACTTCCACTTCAGCCCTGCAGAATCCAATAGAATATGTTTTTTTGTGGCCACTTTTGCAGTCAGCACTTCTATACACAAACATGCACCATGTACAGAACAAACGGCCATGGATTTTGATTTGATAGATGCTTTTTTGGTTTTGTATGTAAATAAACTAGATAGCAATGAATCAGATTAGAAACCTTGCTAGAGTCAGTCTGTAATGGATAACGAACTTGAAATGATAAGTTTAATTTGGCTACTGCTGAAGCAGGACAATAGATTCCGTAGATGATCAGATTAATGTTGATGAGCATAAGCATCTCATGGCATGTTGGTAACGCTAATTTTCTTCTTAACTGATGAAGGTCGTGGAACAGATTTATACCTGGGTGGGAACACAAAAGAATTGAAGAAAAAATAATTAAGCAACATTCTTGAATTTCAACATGAAAATATACATGTATATATACATTTTTTTTCCCAACAGGGACCCTTCCTTGAGACGCAGGTCAGCGTTTAGCCTCCCTGAAGATAACCCTTAAAGGTCTTGCAAGATCTGCAAAACTTTTCCAGGAATGGCTCCGTAAGCTGTCTTCTATTATCGCACACATTAGGGTTGAAAACGGAGCTTTGCCAGAGGCCGGCTCACAATATTGCAAAAAATTCCACCCAATGAGTGGCAGGCTATAAGAAAAACAATATTGATGTATTTTCCTCTATTTGTGGTTTCTTTTGTCCACAAAATGCTTTTTGTCTCTCAATGACGTCAAAGCAAAATTCTCTTGCAAAATGACAACTGGAAAATAACCCTGAGAATATATTGGATTTCCTAACTAGTAATTAACTAACTTGAGCTTAATGGAACGTATTATATATTCTACCAATTCTACAGAAGATTAGTGAAACAAAAGTAATATTTTCTTTTGTTTTGATTGCAACGCTTGAGGCAAAGGCAGCTTAATACTTCACAAGTAAGTGTTT
This sequence comes from Vanellus vanellus, assembly GCF_965231255.1. Classification (NCBI taxonomy): domain Eukaryota; kingdom Metazoa; phylum Chordata; class Aves; order Charadriiformes; family Charadriidae; genus Vanellus; species Vanellus vanellus. The sequence continues at coordinate 12,643,301 of NC_138922.1, forward strand.
TGCATTCCTAAAGTATCTGTACGCTCAAACATGTCTCAGCATCCTCATTGGAGGTGACAACAACTACACTGCGTGTCACACGCTCAACCCACTGCCCTCGGGACGTGCCAGGGCAGGGACGATAACAATGCCCTCAGTTAGGTGACACGCATCTCATCCTTCAAAAGAGGAATTCACTGTCTTCTAGTTTCTCTTGTGTTTCCTGACTCCCTCCATCACCTGCAGAGGGACCCCTGGCTGGTCATCTAACTTCAAGCTTCCCAAAAACAAGGAAGGGGAAAAGCGCTCCCGGCAACGGTCAGCACGAGTTGGGGGCCTTTGACGAGCCCTTTTCCCACCGTTAGGTATGAAGCTGTTGCAGTCACCAGAGCTCAGTCACTTATTCAGATCACTTTATTCTTCTCCTTGGTTCTTCATTTCTGTAAAATGGGCACATTCTCAAGTACAGCATTTTATTGCATGTTGATGTTTATGGCTTTCTAAAGGAAAAAAAGTCATCTGGTTTTCACAGAACCCACCGTGTTTTTATGACTGCCTCGCAGAAAGAAAAACACAAATTTCAGCATACGCTCCATTGTGTAATTTCGGAAGGAGCGGGCTTTACTGAGATTGTCTGGGACAAGCTCAAACAACAATGGGCATTTTTCCTTCCTCTATAAAAGTTTTTTCATGACTTTACATTATTAGGTGCTGTGCAGGAATGGCAAAGAACTGAGTCTCAAACCTCAATTTGAAGAATCTTCATCCAGGCTCTTTTTTGTGGTTTCAATCAGCTGTTGCTGAGGATATTCTGCCTTACACAATACGCACCAGTCTGAAAGGGTAATCACATTACATCACTGCTGATTAAGCTCACATGCAACAGACACTTGGCATGGCCCCTTTCCAGCCTCATGCATAAAGAGGGAGCAAAGAAACCCATCAGGCCTTTAAAATTTTATTAATTGCAGAGTAACTTAAATGCCAGTCATCCATTGCGTCAGCTTGATTGCTTGCTTCTAATTAGGGGTTGACAGCCATGGCTGAAGCAGTTTCTTCTCTTGGACTCTCGGACACCGTGTTTCAGGGATTGGAAAAAAACATTCTTCTGCATTATTTATACCTGGCTCCATAGTTCCTAGGGAACATCCACCCGGAGCTATGGAGCACAGCACCATCATGGATTTGGTGGCCTAAAAAGTGTTTCTGGTCTTATTTTGGATGTGACCTATTTCTTCTTCTTCCTGCTGTTTGTCCGTATGAGCCCACAATCACTATGGGGAAAATTAAATTTCCATTTCTCATGCATTGTCCCAGATTTAGTGAAAATATCCTTCCACTTATATCTCGTAAAATGAGACTTCGTCATCATTTGCTCTGGGCTGCTCAAAACAGACTTTTTGTTTCTTGGAAAAGATTTCGTTTTCCAGGGAGATGCTTTTTCATGATTTCAGTGAAGCACCGATGTGTTTTAATAAAATTCAATAAAATGTATATATGTCAGGGAAGATTTAATGTTGATAGTGGTGGTGTGCTTTGGAGATTCAATTATCCTTGGGTGAAAAAGACATGAATGTTACTGGGTGCACGAGTGAAAAGGGAACATTAAAAAAGAAATCAGCTTTATCCAGCCAACGTGGAAATCAGGTGAATATATAAGAATATATTTTAGCCACAGGAGAGATGATACATGTGTTCTGCACCGCAGAGGGACCTTCCTGTCTAACAGACAACGGTGTTTGGAGATCTATGAAACAAGTGCTTTCTTGCTCATACATCAGCAAAAGCAGATGTTCAACCTGTCAGAAACCGGGGAGTCGACGCTGTATCTGTTGAGGCTGTTCACATCAGCCGGGTTTCTTCTCATGTGAAGTTTGTAACTGGAACAGCATGACCCAAGTTGGTATGTCGCTGTGGGAAGACCCCATCGTTGCTCTCTTCCAAGGGCTTTCCAGAGCAGTGGGTTGCACTTGAAAACTCCTACCCAGGCCCCGCTAAAAAAAGGGAAAAATGGGTTTTAAATAGTGAGCAGACTGAGCTGGCTGCTTCTGTTCTGGGTGAGCCTCAGCCCAGGAGAGTGTGCTGTTTTGCATTGCTCATTGGTCAGTTCTTACTTCCTACTTTTGACTGTGATCACGGGATTTTGGTCAAAATCCTGGGCTTTGTGGCCAATCCATGCTCTTGGTCAGGGTTTCCAAGAGCGCCCTTCATCTCAGCCAGCGCATCCATGAACCGGGTGTCAGCTCTACATTTGTAAGAAGACCGGAAAGTGGGAAAACAGTTTGCAAAGCTCTGCTTAGCACTCTTCCCTCAGCAGCCACTGCCACGGACAGCTGAGGAGGTGAGGCTAACTGAATCCAGAGGGAAGGAACCAAGTTTTACAACCTATTCAGAAGAAGTCATTTATTTAATGGAAAGATTTGTCTACATTATGCTGGATGTTATGGTTTATACATCAAGCGCATAACTACCCTTTCAAGGCTCTGGTATGAGGTTCAGTTTGAGTACTGTGTATTAAAAAAAAAAAAAGAAAAAGACCACCCTTCCCCTTCCCCCCCATTTGAGAAGCTGTTATCCCCAGGGCAGGGAAAGGAATGTAAAGGGACATTACGAAGCTGTGCCTCCTGTCTGCCAGCGGCCCATACTTACTGAGTGCTACGAGGGAAGCACACTACGCTTTCCCCACTCTATCCTTGCATTGGACAGCAAAGACGATTTGCTCTGCGGAAGTCACATCTTAGCAAACCACAGCCTGCATCCTGCATTCATTCATTCATAGGACCTCCAAAATTGAGGGGTTCACTCGCTCTTGAGGGTGGCAGACGGAGTCAGGGCGACTTTGTTCTCTTTACCTATGAAGAGAAGGATGCGTGCAATGAAATTAAAATGAGTTTTTCTCAAGGGCCCCTTGGAGGGAGAAATCATAGAAAGCTAAGTGATTAAAGCATGGGTCAGAACCGTGCCAGCCTGCCTGGTTATCCTCAGATTGCAGGTAGACTCGAGATGGAAACGTTCCATACGGAGCAACACAATGTTGGTGAGGACTGCGTGTTGCCTCTGTATAAACTGCATCTGGAAAAGGGAGGTCTCCTCTCCTCGAGTGTTGAGTGACATCTTACAACCTGTTTCTTTCCAGTCGACCTGGAAAATGTACACTCGGATTTCAAGGCAGAGGAAATATAAAGTATTTTCTCATCAAACTTGGCATTATCTCTTTAGCAGGCAGGCCTCTCTCCCACTGTACGGTATTTTTCCATTGTGTTGAATCAAACTTTATCTTCAACTCTGCTTCCCCATTCTAATAATAACGAGGTGGCGTTCAAAGTGTGGCTTCGCAAATGATTCATTTCCTCAATACTGTTCATTGGGACTTTACGCTACTTCAAAGATAGGCAGCAATTTGGCTTTTTAACACGTTAGAGATAACATTTCTTTTTTGCATTGGGATGAAGTCATTATGGGCTTTAGGACCAGGACCTGATTATTTGCAGACACACGGTGCTACTCTTCTCCTGATAGGAATGGAGAGATGAGGCAAAATAATAGATTGGGTAAGAACTCATTAAATGTTGAGGCAGAACAATAGGCTCTTCCAGCCTTTAACTCCTTAGATTCATCTGGATCTTTCAATCTCAGCATCCTCCAGCCACTGGAGACTAAAACAACAATGAACTCAATGCAGAAAAAAAGCCAGGCAATTATGTCACTTTGGTAAGAATTTAATGGAATTCGTAAAGTCAGAGGAAGATAACGATGCAAGGAGTAAATTGGGTCACTGAGATTCTGACGTAAGAAAAAGAGAACAAAATGGCAGAGGATGAGCTGGTAAGTGCTACCCTTTTGAGGCTGGCAATGATTTTATGAGGAGCCCTAAACACGAACACCAAAAAACTTGGGAGAGTCCACCCATCAACTTTGGACCTACCTATAGATGCTCAACTCAGAGGAGTTGAGGTGGGGTGCTTACGTTCTAGCACCTAAATATAGACTTGGGCACGTGTCTTTGCCTTATATTCAGCTGATGCATGTTCTTTTAATGTATCTTGGATTGCTTTGCATGTTTGAGAGGCCGTGTTTCTTTCTATTGGCCTTATACAGCACTGCAAATGCAAAAAGTCTGCCTGCAACAGCCAACCTTTTTCTTCTGAGGCTTACATTATCATCTTTCTCTCATTATTTCTGGATGGCCGCCCATCATTTCTTAGATGGGTCTTTCTTCAAAAGATGAAAGGAGAAGAGTGTGGGAAGGGAAAGAAAGGGAAAGAAATCTTACTTTTTCTTAGAAAAAAAGGCAAATAATTCATTGAACTGCATGGGGTTTATTATTTATGCAACTTGCTTTGAGCTACTAACATGTGAGTCAGCTGAGAACATACAGAAAGAGAAATAAAGATGTCTGCTGTCAAGGGGAAAAAAACACTCACCACCTCATTTCTCTCCCCCTACCTCTGATGTGGCTCATGAAGGGAGATGCTCAAAGGAATAGAGCCAACTTAGCAGAATACAGACCGAGGGGATGGTAGCTTTGGCTGTGCCTCTTGGTGTTACTTATGCCATGGAGCTGCAGACGATGCGATATGGGTAGCAGTGGCAAACACGGTCCCAGCTCCAAGGATGAGACACACACCTCAGTGTGAGCTTCTGCACAGCAGAAATACCAATTTTGTCTTTCAAGAGCTTTTTCCTGGTGTAACTCTCCAAATCTCTCTCCTGTCAAACATTAGAAGAGCTATTAACAATTAACATTTATGCTGATGCAGAGTTTCACATACCCTTTAAATGGGACATATAATCTGAATTCCCCACCTTCTCACCTGAATGCCACTGCCACCATTTCCACGTAGCATAAGTCCATTTGCCCGGGCCATTGTGTCTGGACAATGTCTGAAATTACTCTGGACAAAACAGCCAGTCAGTGCAACACAACAGCACTAAGACCCAAGGAAACATCTCCAATTTTTATCAATTAAGTCATAGTGTTGACTACATCAAGTTTCCAAGGCTTTGTGTACTCCTATCTGAGCTTGATCTTTTTTTTTTTGTTCCTTTTTTATTTTTCTCCTTGTATTTAATAAGAGCCTTATAAACGTTTTTTTTTTCTCTTAATAGCTTAGCTGAGGTCACTTCAATACAGCAGATGGATAGATGAGGTGTACTCTTGCACCCCATGCAATTACACCCTGTATTTATGTGCACTTAGTGCATAGGATATTTGGACACTCGTCTCTGCTCAGGGAAGATAAGATGCAGATGCTGAAGATCTGCATCATACTGTACAGACCTCTGAGCCTTGAACAATCAGTGAAGAGTTGTAGAGTTGTCTCCTTTATAGAGAACGAAATTCACAGCTGGATCCGAGCATCAGGAACCTTCAGAGAATCACAGAATCAGAGCATGGTTTGGGTTGGAAGGGACCTTGGAGATCATTGAGTTACAACCTCCCTGCCCTGGGCAGGGATGCTTCCCAGAAGCCCAGGTTGCTCCAAGCCCCGTCCAACCCGGCCTTGAACACCTCCAGGGATGGGGCCTTCAAGCCTAGGCAGGCATCTCGAAGAGAGCACATTACAGTGGAGGCGTTTGAGGGATGGCTTTGACCTGGGGACGTCATCCACCCTTCCTGCTGGTGTGCAGGACAAGCAGAGGCGATGATGCTCCCAAAGGCAGCGGCGCATCCCCGCTCCCCATAGCCGCAGCTGCAGGTTGCACACACAGACTAGCGAAGAGGGGGGATTTTTTTTTTCTTGTTGTTTCTTGCAGGTGAATTCCTAAGCCATCTGCAGAAAATTTTCCCTTCGTGGCCAGGAACACATGGCCCAAGGGTTGGTGGTGGAGGGGGTATTTTAACCCCCCGCTCCTCCCCCAGGCTGAACAAAGCCCTTGATTGAGAGATCAGCTCTGGACTTTGCAAGAAAAGAGAGCTTGGGGCTTTTGTGCGTGTGTGTGAGTGTGTGCGAGTGTGTGTGTGTATTTTTCTTTTCTTTCCATCATACTAATGAAATTTGCAGACACAGAGAGGAAACTGAGAGTTATTTATAGGAGTGAGAGGAATGTGAGGCCTAATTGTGCTTAGTCTATTGCTAAGTATGTAATCTGTTTGCTATTAAATTTTACAGTCTTGCAGCAATGTACATAGGTTCTATTGTGGGTTTTTTTTTTTCTTTTAAGGGGAACATATACATTTGCTGAAGAAAAAATACTAGGCTAAGGTGCTTGCAAGCTTTAAGAACGAGTGACACAAGGCAGCATTTCAAAGGAGGCAGGGGCACTTTTAGAGTTAACTAGGTTGGGTAATTTGGGATTTAAAAACAGTTTTTTTTTCCTAATTATCTTTTCACAATTTTAAGGCTCCTCTGTCCGTGTCCATGATGCACTGAGGTTACCTGGAGCTGCTGGATGATTCCATGGGAGGTGGCGAGTCCTGGTGTGTGCACAGGATGAGGGTTTAGGAGCGGTGGGTTTTGCCCTCACCTCCTGGCTGGTCTGTGCTAGCCTGCTCCTCCTCTCGCCGCCCAGCAAAGAGGAATTTGCTTCCCTTGGCACTGATTTCAGTGGTGAGAGCCTGATGATAACTGGCTGAAAATCACAGACTGGTTTGGGTCGGAAGGGACCTTGAAGATCATCCAGTGCCACCCCCTGCCCTGGGCAGGGACACCTCCCCCCAGCCCAGGTTGCTCCCAGCCCCGTCCAACCCGGCCTTGAACACCTCCAGAGATGGGGCAGCCACAGCTTCTCGGGGCACCCTGCGCCAGGGGCTCACCGCCCGCACAGGCAAGAAGTTCTTCCTAATATCTCATCTCAATCTCCCCTCTTCCAGTTTGAATCTATTTCCCCTCATCCTGTCATTCCATGCCTTCTTCAAAAGCCCCTCCCCAGCTCTCCTGGAGCCCCTTTAGGCACTGGAAGGGGCTCTGAGGTCTCCCCGGAGCCTTCTCTTCTCCAGGCTCTTCTCCCCGCCTGTCTTCCCAGCAGAGGGGCTCCAGCCCTCCCAGCATCTCCGGGGCCTCTTCTGGCCCCGCTCCAACAAGTCCATGTCCTTCTTGTGCTGAGGGCTCCAGAGCTGGAGGCAGTACTCCAGGTGGGGTCTCACCAGAGCAGAGTAGAAATGCAAAAACAGTGAATCCTTGCACTTTTGCATGCTGCTTTATGCTGCTGCTCTTCCAGCTCTCCCGTGAGCCCCGGGGCAGCCCCAGTGCCCCCTTCCCACCTGCTGAGGAGCAAGGCTGCTGCCCATAGGCACATAGTGGTGTGTCCTTTGCTCGTCCCCGGCCCTGGTGACAAGCTGAGGCAGTAGGAGATGGCCAGGGGCGCAGGGGCTCCTCCGTGGGGCAGCCCCGACTGCCGTTACGGAGGGAGGACAGCAGCTCTGCAAAGCTCAGCCTGGAGCAGGGGGTTCGCGTGGGGACCCGAGCTGCCGAGCTAAGCCTCGTTCCTCATGGAAAAAGAGGAGAAGTCAGGCGTGCAATCCGATACAACTGCTAATATCTACCAGGCAAAAGTCGAGCACTCAAACAGCTCTGGAGTCGGCTGCTTTTTATTGCTTATCGCTGTCCACCCGTGCTGGAATATTCCATTCCTATAATTTTTGAGAGGCCCTAAAGGACCCTGTCACCTCCCCCAGGTCTGGGTTTCTCGCTTTTTCAGACAAACACTTTTCTGGGGATATTTTGCAAAAATGCCGCAGTGACTCACTCCTGTCACTCCTCTTTGCTGGGATAACAACACCAAAGGGAAAAACAACTGATATTTACTCCTGGTGCCCAAAATTGGCTTTGCCACTGCGAGCAGAATTTAGAAAGGCAGAAATAGAGGAGTGATTATGGAGTGCATTGCAATTAAGAGACAGCCCCTGTAAGATCCTCCTCCGGGGTTATGGCTGAGGACCGAGGGTGGACCGGCTCCATCCAGGCTGGCTGCCCCCGATCGGGATGCAAAGCCGCTGGAAAGCTGCGTGGCCGGGAGGGATGCAGCGCGCTGCTTACAGCTGTGCTTTCAAACCAGTCTCCCCCCTCCCAAAATGATTAAGGGCCTGAGATAACCAGTGGCAGCAAATCAAAGGCAGGGATCAAGAAGAGCGAGCCAGCGCGTTGCTCTTTTCTTTGGCTGGTGAACCCGCCAGCCTGCCGGCGCTCATACAGGTGCGGGACAAGAGCCCCTGCCATGTTTCTTGCAAGCAAATATAAAAGAAGAAGAAAAGAGAGTCAAGATAAACAGTGGTAGGTGGCATTTAGGGCTGAATCACTGAGAGATGTCTACTGCACATCTCCATGGAAATTACCTAGCCCTTCTCCGGCTCGCTCGCGCTTCCCTTTCAGACCCTGCTCCTAACTCTCAAATAAACTGACTTTATTCAGTGGGAGAATGAAGACCTGCGCTGGTTGCTTTATTTCTGCCAGGCCACCGGGGAAACGCTGATGTAGCGTGTGACATTTGGTGTATTTGTAGGGTAAACAGGAGAAAATGCCAGGCAGGTTATCTGCAGCGAGGCGCTCGAGCCCTCCTCCATTGCGAATAAGTCATGGGATGCCAGTTGGCTGCTGGCCAGTCGTTTGGCCACTGACCAATTGGCTGACATTCGTTTCTTCCATACTTTGCTCCCGGACCTGGTGGGATGGGTGTTTTACAGCAGCAATTAGTTTATTCCTGGGGTAAACAGTAGAAATTGGAGGGTAATTGCAGCATGAAGTTTGCTTCCTGTTCCAGTGTGAATAACCCGCTGGATGCCAACTGGATGTTAGCCCTCAAATCTGTAAGGCCAATTGGCAGCCGGTCTGCGTTCGTCCCTCTTAGGATTTGCAGATGTATGTTGGAAAGTGTGGGAATGGGGATCCCATCAGTCCATCCATCACCGCGGCGAGGTGCAGCGCCAGCAGCCGCAGCGAGGGGCTGCTCGAGGCAGGGCACGGAGCGGCGCTGCCGTCGGGGCTGGACGCAGGCAGGGCGAGGGCTATGCCGGGAGGTGCCTGGTGACCCAATACCACTGCTTTCATCTCTTTTCCATCCTGAATAATGGACATTTTTCCTCGTCACGGTCCTGCTGGGCCCTCACATGCATTAGTTGGTAATACAATGCTGCAGGATGCTGTTTTATCCCGTTTTGTTCCCAGACCCCCTTCACCTCACTTTACACTTCTGCAACAGGACCTATACACTAGCACGGGCTTTCGACTGGGATGAGGCTGCTCGCTGGCCGCAGCACCCCCCCATGTTTCCAGAGTAACTCTCTTAAAATTATATAGCTAGCTGCGCTCTGCTCCATTCAATGTTGTCGCTACACAAACAAGGAGGACACGTGTACCTCTGCTGACCTTTCTTCACAATCAGGCCTGACGTGTTTCTTATCCTTTTTTTTTGTGTTTGCTTTTCTCCTCTCTAGTTATCCTCCTCTTTGGCAGCAATCTCCCCTCATCATGCTGCCAGAATGGAACAAAATATACTAGAATATCTTCCTTAGATAAGCCATCATCAAGCAACCCATCCCCTCTTCCATCACACACCTTATTATCTCACTTTTTTTTCTTATTTCCATTGATCAGACAGATCCTTAGATCAATTTGCTGTCTTTTTTTTTTTTTTTTTTTGAGGTTACAATATTTTCTTTCAAGGTCTCCTTTCTTATTTCACTGTCTTCAGGCTCCTCTCAATTTTGCGTCTTTACTTGTTGAAATTTCCTGAAGGCTGATGTCTCCAGGCCAAGGTATACTGCACTATTTTCCAACTGGGAGGTAACAACAGCATACAATCCAAAGGAGGGACGGCTCCACTAGCATTTCATCCTCCTGCTTCTTGGATTCGAGTAGCGGTGGTGGCTCAGAGCTGGAAGGCCAGACCACGCTCTCCATTTAGGTGGTGAAAAACCCTCAAATCCATCCAGTGGTTTAACTGGAGTAACACCGAGAGAAAAGATCAGCTCAGCATGTCCAAGGACAGCTTATTCAAGTTGCTAATATTACTGACATAAGGAAATATTTATATACATTCGGACATTTTCCGTTTTCGCCGAGACCTCTGGCGTGTGGTTGGGAAAGGAGCCTGGAGGGCAGAGGTAGGGGAGGAGGAAGGAGCGGGGTCGGTGAGTGACCACGGCTGTGCCAACATTGCCAAGGGCATTGAGCAATGCCCACGCCGCAGTGCCCACGCCACTGAATAGAGGGCTGAAAAAGGAAACTCCTGCTCACTAACACTTTTATTGAGCAGCTATGTTGTGAGATGATACGTGGTGAAGTAGATTATATTCAAGCAGAATTTGGAATAAATCTCCAACAAGTCCTTTGGCTGAAGCATCCTTGAACTCAAGATAAAGAAATTTCTATCCCTTGGATATGTTCTGTCAACTGAATGTAGCTTTGTGAAATTTATTGTTTTTGCAGAAATCAGGGCGGCATATTTTAGGGTAGTCCAGACATCCCTGGCTGCCTGGATTTCCTCAGTTTAATTTTGCTAGTTCCCCTCCCCCTAAAAGAAAAAAAAAAAAACAAACAAGAACTTTCTTAACCTTTTTGTTGGGTACAATTTATAACAAACAAACAAACAAACAAGCAAACAGCCTCCATCTGGAAAAAAAATCTGGCAAAGAAAATATAGTAAGGGGGGGGGGGGAAGTTTCTCTCACAGATATTAACCTTTACTCTTTGAGATATGTTCGTCCTTCAGAAATGAGCAGCTGTCTAAATCGTTAGGTTGCTAAGGATTAAGGCTAGCCAAAATATGTTCTTTTACTGTCTTAAATTTCCTCAATGTAAAATAAATGTAAGCTAAACTGCTCTTACTGCGGATGCTGCCACTGCTTACACAGAACCTGGTTTTGATATAGATGGATTACATCCCTTCTTAAATTGATTTGATACTTTCATGTGACCTGAGAGTGTGAACACATGATATGGCACATCTTTAAGGGCAATCAGAGTCATAAGAAAGAGCTCGGAGTCCATGTGCTTCAACTACCAGCCAGCACAGGCTGGTTCCGACAAGCTTTCATGATGTAGTGATGGGACCACGGGATAATCGTATTTAACCTAAGTGTAATTCCCCATGACTATTGCCCTACGTATTCTTGAAGTTCTTAAGAAAAGAGCCTGCTGAATCTGAGCATCTTTGGGCCAGGGACAGGGTTTTGGTTCTGTATCACGCAGTCCCAGGTACACAGTTTCTGAGTCATAGGCACTGCCCATTTGCTATGATCCACCAATAGTAAGGGATGATAAAACCTTCTTCTGCCACCCGAGAAACTTGTTTCACTCTGCTAATACTAAGCGTATGTCTATCAAAAAGGGGGAAAAGAAGTCCTATTTTTCCCATGGGTTCATCAGCTCTATGCTTCCTTCCATCAGAGCTGGAGATGGTCAATATTTTGCAAGATCATCCCAAAAGGCAGAAACAAGGTGAGAAATGGTGATCTGAGTATATGCTAATGAAGCTCCAGCTTGTGCCTTACAGTTGCAGGAGTCTCCTCCCTTGCCTTCTGCAGCAGTTTATTCGGATACAAAATGTTTGCTCATTGACTCTAAATGACTTTCTGGCCCTTGGTGATGTTTTTCTGTCCTTGATGGAATTTGATGCATGCTGCTTGTTATCATCAGCCATAGATGCTGTCACCTTTGCCTCTGTAATTGTCACATAACAGATCTGAATGAAAAAGGGCAGCGTGCGGCCCTGTAAAGAACATATCCCTTGAGCCCTCACAGTGCTTCCAGGGAACGCATGTGGGTTTTAAGTGGTTGCATTGCACTGAAATGAAACCTGCTTGAGGAAAAAAGGCTAGAAGGAACCACTGTGAGTGGAGAAGCTGTCAAGTCTATACTTGGCCTTGCTGATAAACCTGGTTCCTTCCAGCACAGCTAAGAATTAGCTGGTGAGATATGGACCCCACTGCTCTTCAATGTCCTACACGGACCAAACTGCCAGCAAGCAGGGATGCCCACGATGTCCATGCAGAATCTGATCCCCTGTGCCAACCAGGCTGCTACTTCAGAGCAGCTCCAGGTTGCAAATATCCACAGCGAAGAAGAAAGAGTAAATGGCTGCAAGCAGACAACTCGGGTTTGAGTACCTCCCGCTGCCTCCTCCCACCGCTCCCAACTCCCGGTTCCTTCTGATCCTGTACCTACAGGAGAAGTGCAGCTGCAGCCAGCACAACCCAAAACTCTGGCTAAAACAATGCTGGTCCAGCAGCAAAAGCAATTTCCATTTTCCCAGCACATGTTGTTTTGCAATCTCATCCTTTCTCTGGACCTTCCTTCCAGAAGAAGGCATGGCAGTGAATCAGCAAGTTAAGGAAGTTAACAACAACTGCAGCAGATAATTACAGCAACATCTTTACCTTGTAGAAACAACATCTTAAATTAGATTTCAGTTGCACATGTCAAAAAGAGGACAAGTCTAGAAATCAGAACTTCAGCCTGTGTCAGTCTGGGCAATCTGCTTTGTATCATGTGCTGAATTGGCTCGGTCAAAAGGAACAGCTGGCAAGAGGCTTTTGTTTTATTTTTATATTTTTTTGGTAATCAATTGTAAATCAAATTCTCTCATTTGTCTTCTGTGGCTAACAAAGGCTCTCTATTGCCAGGTTAGTGTGCTTGTGTAATTATTTTAAGTATTGTTTGGATGTATATATGACGCCAAATAGTGTAATTGGCCGCCTGGAAGACCGGGCCAGGTGATGGCTGTTCACAGCTACATCCGTGCAGGCTTTGAACTTCTAGTTGCAGACTTTTCTAGCATCTTTCCTATTAATTAGCCTTCAGGAATTAATAATTCAATAGTATTTCTTTCTGCCACAGCATTCTGACAACAGCGAGCGTAGCTGTTTTATTGTAAATAACAATAGTAAAATATTCATAATTTAATACTCTTGTTCTCTCCCAGCAAGTGAGGCAGAGGCAGTTCCCCTCTGAGCCAGCATCTGCTCTGAAGTTCAGCTCCCGCCACAGCCTCAACAACATCCATGCTGCTTTGGGTGTCCGTACCCGAATTCAGACGTCAGCTCTTGAGGTGTGTCCCCATCGCTGTGGGGCCAGCCAGCAAGGACAAGCCAGTCCCCACTCATTTCCCTGGGCTGGGAAATCCGTTGATGTCAGTGGGACTACGAAAGCGTCTAAGTATGAATTAGGATAAACACAAGACTGGGGTGTGCATTTGCTTGCTGCTCAATTCGCATTCTTTTTATTACTGCAGAGGCTTATGGGATTGCACGGCTTTGCCACGTTCACGCAAAAGGGCACAACTCCCACTCACACCTGAAGGGAAGTGCGATATAGGAAGTTACTATAATTATGGTACAAGAAAAGAAAAAAATCTGTCAGGTGGTGGACATCTGGGAGTAGTAATGCAGACACAGCGCTGGGGTTGAGGAACGCCTGACTAGTCCCATTGCAGAGCATTTAGCCCCCATACAGACCTGCCAGCGGGGTGAATAAATCCCAGGGAGTACCAAGAAGAGCTCACCCAGGATATGAAAGCAGCCCCGTTCCTTCCATGGCAACCGAAAATGCTGTGTTATGGCATGTGCATTAGCCTTTCCCTGAGAAATGCACAGTCTGTTCCAAGAAGTTCCATTAAAACAGCAACAAAAACAAAACCCAACACGGCCAACTCGAAACAGAGGTCAGGAGAGTACAGCTGAGACCATGCTTTGCTGTCCCTGAATCTGCTTGCTGCACGGCTCCAGAAGACCCTCATTGCGAACTCCCCCCATTGCCTTGGGTCCTGCCTTGTCTCCTTTGGCTGGTTGGTGAGAAATGTTAAGTTTCCATGCGTTACTCTGTCCACAGCGGATGTCAGCTATTAATATTGGTAATATATTTGCAACACAGAAAGAAGAAAAGACTTTCTTTGGTTAGAGAGAAAGTAACAAAATAAATAGCGTCTCTTTGTTAAAGACGAGATACCTAAACTATAATCAACAAGTTTACTTTTCTTGAGTCAGAAACCATGAATCATCCTGTAAAATCAGATCAAATTCAAGATTAGTTTCTCATGGTATTGCTGAGGAATTTCAGATATTTCCATTGGGAAAAGAGTTATTTCTTTAACCAATCCCAAGGTTAGTTTTTTCAGTACTAATTTTTTTCTTGTATAATGAAGGTTGCTCAAAGGTAAGGAATGTCAAGATCTAAAAGTGTAGTGAAAAAAAAAAAAAAGAGAGAAAAGAAAAAAAGTTGAGATTCGGACAAGATTAAGAGGCCAAAGTTAAGCAGAGACACAAATCAGACTATTTCAGCTAGGCAGAAAGTTCATAAAATCTTATGACTGTCTTGTTAAATACCATACAAACATCTATCAAACCACTGGCTATAGAAGCCTTCTCCAGCCAGCTGTGCCAGTTGTAAATAAAGCAATAGGGAAAGCTGCCTGAACGCAGGTCGCACAAGTTTTCTGCATTATGTGGCAGTCTTGCAACTGCCTAATGTCTAAGATATCTGTTGAGGCATCAATAAACCTGTGATATTACTGTGAATAAAACCGTGTTCATTGCTACTGGATTTTACTTACAGATGCCAGAAATGAAGTCATTCCAAATCCCTTCACAAATCAAGGGTCGTACGGTTTGGGGAAAGTGGGGTTAAAAATAGGTTGTATATTGCCTTGTTTTTATACCTGCTATTACTGAAAGGTCAGACAAGAAAGCTGGGTCTAGGAGGACTTACCCTGGGATTACAGATCTGAGATGGGATTCCCCTGTCCTGGCTCCTGGGTGCCATATGGCCACAGGCTCAACTGTACGACTCTGAGAAAGTTATTTCGGAGCAGATCAGTTATTTCAGAGCAGCGCCCTCGCCACCTTTTACTTTCTTGGGACTGTTGACTCCCCAGTTCTGAACTGGTGGCATCATTGTAAAATCACACACAGCAAGATGAGATACAGCTTGAGGAAGGCAGGATTTTTATTTTTATTTTTTTTCTCTGAATAAAATCTGAGAAATGCTGCGTTTATTTCAGTCTTGGAATTTATGAGTACCTTTATTCCTTTCCTTCTCTTAAGGTGCTAATATCTGGTAGATGGACCTATAATACAATGGAAATTTAAGTAAGTAATGCATTTTTCCACTTAGTCCAGCTTTGGAGGACGCCCTCACTACCCAACAGCTGCAGAAGTGTCTGTTTCTTCTCCAGCTAATCGTGACCTATTAATAACACTGGGCAGTGATTACCTTTTCTTAATTAGCCTTCTGTAGGCTGCTACTGATTTTGTATATGCCTGAGGCGATAAAATACTGGCTCTTGACCCTACTGTACCATGGCAGATGGAGCGTCAGCAAAGACAAGCATCCCCAAGTCCTCCGGCATGCACACCGTCAACGGCCTCGCAGGGGAGAGAAATCTGTGCGCAGCACTCATCCCACTTGGCAGCAGCCATTCCGGAGTGGCACATGGCCTGAGATCATCATCTACTTTCTGCCATTGTCAGCAGGGAAAGGCAAGAGCATCCAGAGGGTGATTCATCCACCCAGCTCCGGATGGGGTGAATCACCCTCTGAAAGCAGTCATCTCCCACCACCACTGACTCGAGAGGAACAGCAGACAATCGGCTTTAAATAGACACCTAACTTTAGATCAGTAAAGTTGGGTGAAATTAATCCCATCCTATGGGATTGTCTATCTCAGGTCAGTCAACAGTGTCCCATTACTACTTTTTTTTGGAATATATTTCTAGTCATGACATATATTCAGGCAAAATCTTGCCTGCTACTTGGACAACGATGGGAATTTTCTCAAGTGTATTTTTTTTTTTTTTTAGTTAAATTAAGCCTTTAGCCAATCACATTGAATCGGTGGTGCTGAGCAATAGCAGAAAGTGAAGCTACAACTGCATGGGTAGAAATTTTGATGCAGAGGGTGAATAATATTTCGAAGTGAAAAGTATCATGCTATTTTCACCTCCTGCTTTTCAAAGGAGTAGAAGGAGAGAGAGAGAAGGTGCTCACTGAAAATCCTGAGTTAGATTTTTAATAATGTAGATTTTCCCCCCACTTTTATCCCCCCCTTTTCCTTCACATAGTGAGAAACTTCCCAAGGTTGCCAATGGCACTAAAACAGTCAGTCCACTTTCAGAATTTCAGTCACCTCTTAAACACTTAGAGGCTGAATTGAGTGAAAACCCGTTTTCAGAAGAGTTTCCAAGGAAGTAGAAAGTTTCCACACCCTGAATCTTGCACTCAAAGAAATGGAAACTGGATCGTTGCTGCCAACAGTCTGAACTGTTGCATCGCAGGCTGCTGAATGCTATAGTCTGTAATAAAAAATGCGAACATGCTTGGTGCTATATTAAAACACATAAATACACCTTGAGAAGTTTAGCTGAACAATATATGACTTGTTATTTAGTTTTTGCTGGCATTTTCTAGGCATCCTGTGACTTTTGAGCTGCCTGATAATGAATAAATTCTGATGAAATTGCACAGCTTGTGTTTTGCAAAAGTTCAAGCTTTGTGATCACAACGACCCCTCCGTAAAAAGATAGGGAGGAATGTGCCAACAGACACCTGGATAAGAAAATCTGTAGACCCAACTATTCGTCAATGACTAATCAGGGAGGATACGTGCTGTGTGATCTTTTACTGATCTTACCTATTTATGGTTTAAAATGCAAAGCCTGGACTTCACACTGTGCTACAAGAAAAATAAATGTTCAACGGGAGAATGAGTTGAGACCTTGCCTTGGAGACTGCAGATATTTGGAGAATTCTACTTACAAGTATAAGCAAAGCTTAAATTTGTGGCATCGTGGGGGTGCTGAACCTTTCCACTCTCCAGTGAGGAAGGCAGGACTTATGTCCAAATTTTTTTCACTCCTTCCCACAGTAGCACCCAAATGGGGCACCAGTATTAAACCATTTGGAGGGTTAACTTCACAACTGACTAAGCTACTTAGCTTCGAACAGGTTTTATTACAGATTGGCTCTCTTTTGCCAGCTTGCAGCTCATACTGGGCTGAGTATTGAATGTTGGCGAAAGGCATTTATTCTGCTGGAGGTTCATGATGAAAAGGCAATCAAGAGAGGCATTCAGCTTTCTGCCAATTATCATAGAATCATAGAATGGTTTGGGTTGGAAAGGACCTCGAAGATCATTGAGTTCCAACCCTACTGCCATAGGCAGGGACACTTCCCACTAGACCAGGTTGCCCAAGGCCATGTCCAGCCTGGCCTTGAACACCTCCAGGGATGGGGCCTCAACAGCCTCTCTGGGCAACCTGTTCCAGGGCCTCACCACCCCTACAGGGAAAAACTTCTTCCTAATGTTCAATCTGAACCTGTCCTCTTCCAGTTTAAAACCATTCCCCCTCATCCTGTTGCTACATGCCCCAGTAAAAAGTCCTTCCCCAGCTCTTCTGTAGGCCCCCTTTAGGGACTGGAAGGCCACAATAAGATCTCCTCGGATCCTTCGCTTCTCCAGGCTGAACAGCCCCAAATCTTTCAGTCTCTCCTCATAGGAGAGGTGCTCCAGCCCTCAGATCATCCTCGTGGCTCTCCTCTGGACACGCTCCAGCAGGTCCATGTCCTTCTTATGTTGGGGACTCCAGAGCTGGAGGCAGTACTCCAGATGGGGTCTCACGAGAGTGGAGTAGAGGGGCAGAGTCCCCCCCTCGCCCTGCTGGCCACACTTCTGCTGAGGCGGCCCAGGATGCGGTCGGCCTTGTGGGCTGCGATGGCGCATGGCCGGCTCATGGTGAGCTTCTCGTCACTCAGCACACCCAGGGCCTTCTCCTCAGGGCGGCTCTCCAGCCATTCCCCGCTCAGCCTGGAGCTGTGCTTGGGATTGCCCCGACCCAGAGGGAGGACCCTGCACTTGGCCTTCTTGAACTGCAGGAGGTTGGCTTGGGCCCACCTCTCCAGCCTGTCCAGGTCCCTCTGGATGGCATCCCTCCCCTCCAGCGTGTCTACCTCACCAAACAGCTTGGTATCATCAGCAAACTTGCTGAGGGTGCCCTCGACCTCACTGTCCATGTAGCTGACAAAGACGTTGAACAGTACAGGCTCCAGTACCGACCCCTGAGGAATGCCACTCGTCACTGGTCTCCACTTGGACATCGAGCTGTTGACCGCAACTCTTTGAGTGCGACCGTCCAGCCAGTTCTGTATCCACTGAGTGGTCCATTTGTCGAATCCATGTCTCTTCAATTTAGAGACCAGGATATTGTGTGGGACAGTGTCAAATGTTTTGCACATGTCCAAGTAAAGTGTTTGACACTGTCCCATAAGACGCTGTCCCATATGACAATTCCATAAGACTTCACCACACCCTCATTCAGTGCTTGAAGTCCATGGAAAATCTCTTCCTGGACATAGAGGCTTCAGGTGGGACATTAGCAAGTTCTCACTGTTTGACCCTGCTTGATGATATTGCATCTATATGGTAACATACAACCGAGGATCCGTTCAATCACCTTATGTCAATAGGTCTATCTGATTCCCAAACCAGAGGAGGGTATAAATAATAACAAAGCTGTGTTGGGGTTTATAATGAAGTTGCTTAGGAGTGCTGGTTGAGAAACTGGAGAAAGTATTCAACGATATTTTAGGATTCCTCTGTGCTAAACACTGATATTTGCTGCCAATGTCAGGCTTGGTCTTGTTATCATTTTGGTACAGCACAGTAAAGCTGAATTAAATTATTGTAATTAAATTGTTGTTATGTAAAAGCTGATTGCTTTGCATTGCTTTTCATATTATACAATAGAAAGTAGTTATTATATAAAGCAACCAATCAAACAAAACAAAAATCCTTTCCAGAAAACCCTTCTCGTTTAAAGTGTGATCAAATACTAAAAGCCTTTGTAATGAGCAAATAAAGTTTGTGAACAAGATTTATTTCTCTACAAACTAACTTATTTTCTATTCCAGTCCAAAAAAAGAAATCATCACCTTTTCCTGTTGATAAATTTCAGGATCAAAATGCCAAGTCATGGGTGGGTTAGGAAAATCTTGTTTATAATCAAAGGCTTGGCGACCTTCCTACATTTTTTACATTTTATTTATACACTACATTGGCATCCTGCTATAAAGGCATTACTTTCTGGAAACTCCCAACTATTTACATGACTAAGACTTAATTGAATCAAGGATTCTTGCTCTTTCTTCTCTCTTCTTTTTTTTTTCTTTCTTCCTCTCTCTTTTTTTTTTTTTTTAATAACAAACCGTCATTATCATTCCTTCCTGCAGAAAACATTCCTTCGCTCCCGTTGGATGTTGGTAGCAAACACAAACAAGACTTTTGTCCTCATGCAGCATTTAAGACATGTGGTCAAATGAATCAGGATCTATATCTTTCGAGGAACTGTTAATTACTGCTGCCAAATCAGATTAACAATTCCTATAAAACCGACATAGGTGTTCAAGTTTTGTGGTTTTCCACCGACTGGAAGCATGTAGATATGGCTTTGGTACCTACTTAGGAGCATTAATCCCCACTAATCCAGAGCATCTGAACTGGGGTATACTGCGGTTTAACTAATTCATTGGAAAGAAGTTAGCTCAGATTACCTTTTCCAAGTAGCTATGGGGAAGGAAAAGAAAACTGGATATAATTTTGGTCCATGAGTAGTATCAGTAATATCCATAGCTGTACTGAGTGAAGCCCATAAAGGCAAACATGTTGCCCGAGGGCACCCAGTTAGCAGCAGAGCAAGGACCAGGATGCAGGATGCTGAACGTTCATTTCTCTGCTCTGTTGAAGCCTCAGCACCATCTCTCCAAAAGATGGATAGGCTGCAGGACCTCTGCCCTGGGTTCATCGTGGAGGCCAGCAATGGTTTGGATGTGAAGTCTCACCTGCTCAGCGTGCACGATGGATGTAACTTAATTCTTCTTAATAAAGTGGAAAAAGACAAAAATATTTGTAAGGTACTATAAGCCTTGCTTTTCCAAGCATTAAAAATGAAGATGACAATACTTGCTTGCTTAACCAAAATGTAGTGACAATTACAGGTCTGCATAAAAAAATATTATGTGCACCGTTATCTCCTCCCCATTCTAAGACACATTCTAATTCTGGTAATTACAGCTGTGCCTCCCTTTTTCCTGCTGTTTCAATGGGCTCAGCACACTTCACTTCTTGTTACAGTTTCTTGCACTGAGAAACTCAAAATGAAAGGTACTGTTGAATTGGAAAATATTATTATTACAGTAATAGTCATAAGGAATTGGATTTGTACAAAACTATAAAGCAAAACACACTGAGATGATTCATTATGCATCACATGGAGAAAGACGTAATGTTGTTAATATGGGAGAACAGATGTGTCTATGTATTTTAAGTATCTCTCTCTTTCTTTTCTTTGATGAAAAGTTGTTTTTTTCTGAAAAAAAAAAAAAAGAAAAAAAAAAGAAGAAAAACCAACCTGATCTTGATTACTGGTACTATTGAGAAAGTTCATTGGGAAATGAAAGCAGTCACTGCTGTTGCCATTAATCTCATTTTATGTTAGTTTGGCTTTTACTGCAGAAAGTAAAAACTCTTGGGTTTTCTTTCATACCCGGTCCCATATGTGAGTTAAAGCAAAGTTGACAAGCAAGTCCTTGACGTAACCTCACGCATGCTGTGGTTAGAAGCTGTATAGCAGCAACGGCCCAGATGTGATTTCCTCACTTTATTCAAATTAATTGGGCTTTAATTAAAAACGCAACACTTCTTGTTTTGTTTTGTTTTAAAGAGACATGGCTGAGGGCGATCATTTGATAGTTATCTATATTTTTTTAATGGTAAAGTTGTTTTGATGTGTGTGAGAAAGAAAGTTCATCACTTTTCCATTGTGTCATACCTCAAGCATTTCGTGCAGGGACCCAAAACATGCTCGTGAGTTAATGTGCTCTATAGAACAACTCCCTGTGATTTTAAACGTGACTGCACTCCCACCTTGCCTGTAGGAACAAGGCCAGGTTGTCACTGTCTAATGGCTAAATACTCCGTCATGAGTGACTGAACTCCCTCTCCAGTGGCTCCATACTGCAGACACTACATATTTTAATATCCTTTATTGCGCAGACCAGTGGAAGACAGATCTGTAGAATTTATTAGATGATCCTTCTGGATTTTAAAATTATATGATACATTTATACAGTGGAGGTGCTCCTTATGAATCCCAGAAGACTTATTTGAAACGCACAGGATTTTTTTCTGTCTGTATTATATGAGGAACTGCCTCCTCTATTTACTGTGCTGGGAATAAGGAGTAGATGTAGCCTCTTGACTATCTGCTTTTAAGATCCAAGTAAGTTAAAGACGAAGTTTCGGTAACCCTCAGACAATGCAGAGCAGAAAATGGGTGAGGAAGCCATTTGGGTAGAAGGGATCTGGTTCTAGAAATAATTTAGGGGAGCAAAAGCGATTGCAGAGCCCCACCTTCTAAAAGAAATGCTTTGGAAAACGTCCTCTTCCCGAAACTGCTCATGCTGTGGAAGAGCAGCCATGCCCTGTGCCTGTGACCCATGGTGGCTCCTTGCTATCAGGGAAGAGAAAAGCCGGAGACTCCATGTCAGAGCAGAGGTTTTATTGCTGATTATTTACGGGGGCAGGCGGAGAACAGCACCAGGATGGTGCATCGGGCGCACGCCCACGTGCAGCGATGCCCACCTTACCCGGGACGTCTGCCAACAGCCAGAGGCGGCCAGCGCTCAGCAGAGGGATGCAGATCCCGGCCGAGCGATGCTCTGCCCTACGTCAGCATCTCACCTCTGGGGCCTGACTCTGCCCTGAGGCGGCTGCACCCGCTGCGGACGCGGCCGAGCGTGGCTCTCAAGCGGAGAAACCTCACGTGCCACTGCCCGGTAACCCTCAGGACTACCGTCATTAATTAGACACTATTTTATAAGCACCTAAAGACTTGCTAGGTCTTGGCCACTGTTGGAAGTGATGACTTTTTAATGGCAACCAGCACGCTTGAAAAATTCCCCGAGATTCAACAATCCTCTGGAGACAGACGCGTCCCCGGGGAGCCAGCTGCCTGCCCTCTCATTGCTCAAATATTGAGGTTAATTGGGGAAGCGGCGAGCTTTGAATTACCACTACAGTATGAAGACGTCTACGTGCTTGTTTTTAATGTTTTGTTTCAGATCCTTGTAAAAATACCGATGCAAGTTTTAGCTCTTACTAATCACATTAAACTAGTGGACATAGTTTATTATTTGGCAGCAAGTTTATTCTAGGTACTGTAACCGAGCCCGTAACAAGATTCCCACTTCATTTTGTTTGCTTACTTGGTAGTGCAGATAGAAAGGGGAGGATGCTGAAAATGAAAGCTCTATTTAGGCCACATAATCTCCTTCATTAAGTATCAGTGATGCTGGATAAGGCTCACTTGGGGACCTATTAATGGAAACACATCTGCTGCGTTCACAATAATAAAAGACTGGCTATAAAGTGATTAATTGCTGTGAACAGAAGCAGGCCCTGCTTCGGGAAGGCAAATACGCGGCACACTTGGATGCGCAAAGCACTCCAGGCACGGGAAGGCATCGCATAGATGAGGACGGCTCTGCTCTCTTTGGTTTGCAGCACGGCAAGGTTGGCCGTGCCGGGGTGGCTCGTCGGGCCACCGTGCCTTTGGCTGAGCAGCCCACCTCCCTCAGGCTTTCCCAAGGTAAGAGCTAACTGGAAAAGAAGCGTCACTGCCTTTTTCGGATTCAAATGCATTTTATTAGCAGTATTTGTATTACGGTAGTCACAAGAGACCCTAATCAAACTGGGGCCCTCTTGTGTTAGACACTGTCCAGATGCATAATATAAACCAGCTCTTCCTTTTAAGAACTTAAAGGCTTGCAGATAAGCCAGAGCATGGGAAGGGAAAACCAGACATGAAGTGGGGAAATGCCATGACCTGCCTGGAGTTTTAGAAGGCAACTGAGATCTCATAGGTCTCGGTTTAGGATTATTGGACCTCACCTTCTTTATGACAGGAAAATGATGTATGAGATCCTCAGCGGCGAGACACGAGCACACGGCCATGCTGCCTTGAGCCTGCAGAGGATCTGGGGGAGTCTTGGCTCTGGCATAGGGGGGGCTCAGCAGCTCGGCAAAAAACCAACACTCTTGTATTGGAAGATGCTCAGGATGCTTGAACAGAGAGCTCAGAAACATTCCCAACTTACAGTGACTTTATAAGAAGGCATGTCATACCCTTTCAAATGGATAGCAAGTATGAGCCAGAATGGCAGGAAAATACGGCTTATTTCCAGGCAGTACGCTCGCACGTTGATTAGAGTCCAGATGAAGATAAAAAGGCCAGAGATCCAATGCACAGTGCTGGAATTGTGTGTTTCTGTAGAAGATCTAATGTATTCATGCTGTCAGGTCACATACGTTAGACCTAGAAACCTGATGTTTTCTTTCTTCTTTTTTCCCCCCTTTTTGGAAGCACTTTGAGCGAATATATTGAATGAGACATTTGCAAGCATGGAGCCCATTAATAACACAAGGCGAATGCAATGCTGCAGTCTCATTCATACTGCTCTTGGGAGCCAAGGAAATTAAAATCCTATACGTTTCTTTTCTGCACTGGGGAAATCAAAGCCAAACCATGAGATGGGGCTGATTAGAGACAGGTGAAATGTCTGTTTGTTTTTAAAGCTTTACAGCTCTCGTTTTGATAGTCCCTAGATTTTCCAAGTGCATTCTGCAGATATCAGAGGAGAAATGGCTGTAAGAGAAGAAAACAAGTCTGAAGACCATCTGAGAAGCAGGACCTTTTCAGATGCCAAAGAACAAAAGATGCTACAGTAAAGGCTCCCTGCTGACAGCTGGTGGAGACGCCCATCTTGTGCTTATTGTACTCTCCACGCCACACATTTGTAAGGCTCTGAACCTGTGGTCCAATTTGTGCTAAAGCAACAATAATAAAAATTAAAACCTTCCATGAGTCTAGTAGAATGAGGAAACGGGAATTATGAAGTTCTGCATATGTATATATTGTGTACACAAGACTAACTCATCTATATATGGCTGTGTTGTCACCGTATATAACATACATCTTATTCAAGGTGCACAAAGAGCCCTGTCCATGCATATATAATCCTCGGTGCTGATCCTTCTCTAGGCAACCACTGTAAATCAGGATGCAGATGCCCATTAGTTGAGTATTAAGTGGGTATACAGACATCAAAATGACTTTGTCACGAATCTGATGTTCTCATCTAAATAGATATAAACGGTCTTGTTTTATAACTGCTTCCTCCAGTCAACCTCCTATGATATCCTAGACTTGCTAACGTTCTTTTTATTGCTGCCATCTGATTGTATAACTCTCCACTGATAGCAGCTCTTCATATTGCATCGATTATAAAGAGAACAGGAAAATGAACAAAATGTACTCATTCTGTTTATAGTTTGAACTATAATTTTGTGGCCCTCCTTGGACGCCTTAACAGAAGAATCAGATGCACTTTTCTCCATGTTTGGCAGCACACTCATAATTTGGCTGAGAGCTGTGTCCAAGTTTACTCAGCTCTTGTGCTTGCCTGCTTTCACGAATGGCTTTTTTTAGGACAGGGGAGATGGACAGGGCTCCTACTGCAACTGTTGAGACACAGAAGGAGCTTCTATTAAACAGAGAATTTCCGAAGAAGAAAGGTTGTTCATCAACCCTTGATAACCACCCACCGATGTGTGATTGGGGTATGAAGGTTCAGACATGGTATATGAGGGCGGTGGATGATGATGTACTTGGCAGAGGCTATATTTACCCTCCTAGTTAGGAGCATAGGGCTATTACTATTCATCAAGGTAAGAGGGGGTCACAGCCTGCTTTTATTGACAAAACCTTACTCCCTTCCCCAGCCCAGCATGCTGCAAGCCTTGCCTTGGCTTGATTTGAAGGGCTGAGATGGACAGTTGACTCATTTTCAGCTGTGAAAAAGCTATTTTCTTGCTTTGCTGTACTTTGGTCAATTCAGTGGTGAATGACTCAAGATTACAGTAGCCTGATTAAATTAGAAGTTTAAGGTAGAGTGAAACTGATCTTTTTCAGAAGCTGAAAGAGAAAAAAAGAAGTTTATTTCTTTATCTCTTCTTCCATACTAAAAATTCCTATGTAAATTGAACTATTTTTTATCAAGTAACTTATTTTCTTTAAGGCCAAGTGGTAGAAATCTCTTCTTTAGAGCGAGGAAAACCCGTTGACCGACGTATTAACTACTTAAAAAGCTAGTGCATGTCTTGCACAATTTACCTCATATATCAAGAGGAAAAAAGAAAGCAGTTTGGTAAAATTCTGTAAGACTGAGAATGCAACTCTGTGCAAACTGGGCTAGAATATTATTTTTTACTAGGTTCAGAGCCGAGCCAAAAGATTGCATGAGGCTAATCCCCAAGCAAGAGACCACCCTGGTTTATCCTCATGCACTGCTGCCGGAAAGTGTGCACCAAAGTTTTTTGTGGGAATGTGGGTTTTTCCTGTATCACTATCAAATTTCTCTGTATACAGCTCTGTAAAAAGGCTAATTATAGGAAAGGAAAACTGAACCCGGTTTCCTCAGTTTCCCTGTTTGCTGCACAGTGATATTCAAAACAGTGTCACCAGTCCTGCTTTTGTTTTGTTTCCATAGTTTTTGTTGACTGAGGTTTCTCTCACGGAGATTTCACGGCGTTTTTTTCCCAGGCCAAAAAGTCCCACCATTCTTGCAGTGGTCCATTAGCCGTTATCAGCCTAACGATGGGCTTTAACTGCAGAGAGGGAGATAAGACCTGATAATGGGAAAAAAAACAAACAAAACAACCCATGAACAAAATGTTGCAATAATAAGGGTAGTGGAGGACTAGAAAGCTGTGGGATGTCACTTGTGGATGTTCAGAAGGGGCCAGCCCAACTCCCGCCAGCATGAATGACCCTGCCTTCAGTGAAGCTATCAACTACACAGCCCCTCAAGATTTTGTCCAGTCCTATTTCCTAAGGCAGGGCAAAATTTGTCAGTGGCAAAATAAAGATTAAATAAAGCATGAGTAATATGTATGTAGATCTGGAAGATATCTTGGCTCTGAGATCAATTTCCTGCCCTGACGGATTTAGATGTGCTCAGGTTCCTGCTGCGACTGGAAAGTTGTTTCAGAACATCTTTCCTGTGATGCTCAGAAACCTTCTTCATGTTTCCACCCTCTGTTTACTCACAAGCAGTTTGGTTCCGGGCCAACATTGTCCTTTAGCTTAAATAACTATCATCTCCCTTCCCTGGGGGTTTACCTGGGCTATTTATAGAAAGCAATCCTTTTCCTCGCCTTTTCCTCCTTTTCCTAGCCTAAACAAAGCTATTTTAGTTTCTTCTCCACCGCCCTGGTTGCCCCACATCTTCCTCTGCACCTGCTGCATCGGCCAGATCCTGGCTGGTCCCAGTGCCCCCCACGCAGCAGGGACCTTCCTTCTCATTCCTGAACGCACCGACTTCACATCTGCCTCAACCTTCAGCTCTCGTTACACCCGTGGTTCATCCATCCTGTAATCTTTAACACAGCCACATCTTTCTTTTCCTTTTCTGTTTGCCATTTTTGAGCCCTGTTCATCACAGAAGCCTCCGTCGTTTGTCCCTCCTCTCATTTCCATGCCACCTTTATCCGCAGAAGGAGATATGTGGATGGGCAGCGGTACAGAGACGCTATTTTGGTATTTCTATTGCTATGACAATATAATTTTCCTGATTTATTATTAAAATCCTACAAATAGGCTGCTGACACCTCAGCCTGGGCTCGTTATCTGCCATCCCTTTCCAGCCCGTGAGAAGGCACAGGTTCGTCTCATCCTCAGACCCGTGCCGACAGTCGGACAGAGAGAAATTTTGGACGTGTCTGTTTTTCTTCAGGGAATATAAAGGGAGGCCAGGGCATAAGCCCAGGATTAGTCATCTAACTTTTAGACACCCTGAAGTCAGATAAGATGAATTTCACTTTGATGTAGAAGTTTGCACATCAACAAGGTAGTGGTGACTGTTGGGTAAGCCAGTTCTAGCTGCTAAGCAGCAGATTTGGAACTGCCAGACAACAAATAAACGTCTTTTCAGAAGATGACAATCTGTCCCATTTGTTTCAGGCACGTGCATATTAAAAAAAGAAGGAGCATTTCAAACCTCCCCTGCATTATCCAAAATCTGCTCTTTTTAAAGCCTGGTGTCGACTGCGAGGAAGTGATGTAACGCTTCTGAAAATGCCTTATTGTGTCTGAGAAAACCTAGTGAGTTTGAGGTTGGTCGCTGTTAGCCCTGGGCTAGACGTGTCCTCGCTCTGCTCTTCAAACAGATCCACCAGACCAAGGGCTGAAGCAACACCCATTTCCCAGGATCCCACCCGGGTGTCTCTGCTCGGATGAGGATGGACTGGTCCTCAGTTTCCCTCTGCCGCGGCCGCCAAGGGGGGCTGCGCTCCTTCGCTCTCGCCTCCATAAAACCCCTACATGAGGCAGTCATCACAAGGTAAGCGAGAGGCACGTAAATCCTTCTGCTGTTTGTTGTGATGGAATCTGGGCAAGAAAAAGGACTTGGAGTTCACAATGGAAAATATTTTTGAGAGCATTTACTCTGGGGCAGCAACTTTGCTCAGCAAGCGTAGGAATTATTTTGGTATACAATAAATCCTTGTAGTTCCGCAGTCTCACTTGTCAGCTCGCCCAACGAGCATCCTCCCCAGCCCAGCTCCTGACAGGTTTAGCTTTGGATACCGTGCCTAGCTGGGCTGTTGCAAATTCATTACGTTTTTCTCTTTTCCCCTGTTACTTACGTAAGCCTTCCATGCTATGTAAACTGGAAATATGCAAACCGAAAACATTTCTTTTCGTTTTTTAGGGAGAGAGAGGTTGCTCTGCATGCACATGGGAATGGCTTCATCCTAGTCATCATGTTCCTTACCAGTGCCTCACGACAAACCTCCTGCTAGGAATTTTGAGCCTTGCCCCTCATTATCCCCCCAGGCAGATGCCTGCAGAAAACTCCCCTCCCCTGGAAGTGTCATGGCGTGGGCAAACCGATGACTCAGGAGAAGAAAAAACAGCATCTCGGTTTTAAAGTTTGCTAACAAATGTGACCCCGCTGGAAGAGGACCGGTTTCATTTGGCTTTCGAGGCAGTCACTAACTCAAGGCCAGCGGTGAGTTAAGAACTGCTCAGATGTCTTCGGATAACTTCAGTCAGAGTCTGCTGGCACATTTCAGTACAGTGAAAACAACACAGAAATATTCCAGGGTAGATTATTAGCGGAATGGGAAAAAACCTACAGATGCGTAGTAATTAATCTTGTCCTTTGAAATTTGCTTATGCTGTTTCTTTCCTCCTTGAACTTTTGTTTAAAATCTTCAGCGGGGGTGGGGAGCTGGGAGGACATTTTAAATAAATGTCTCAGTCCCGAATACATTTCTGAAACAAAAGAAAAGAAAACCAAAGCATTTCGCGCCTGATTGTTCGTGGGTGTCACCTTGTTTTCAGACCATCAGTTAAATGCAAGTCCACATGCGAAGAGTTGTGTAGCTAAATAACCGGTTTCTTTAATTTACTAGATCTTCAGTTTATGCTTTAGTTTAGCACTCTGATTAAAGTTTACTTATAAATGAATATTTTTCATTGGATGCATAGGATATTATTTCAAATGGGGAAACAGTGGATATGTTTGCTTCAAAAACCAATTATTTGCCGCAAGATAGCAGATATTTCCCTGCAGAAACTGCTCTTTATCCTTCATGGAAAACACCAAAAAGTTTTGGGGAAAAGTGCAGCATATTTTATTTGAAACCACCATAGTGTTGTTTTGTTGTTTTTTGTTGTTTTTTTTTTCCTGCCACTCAGCTTTGTCAGGAATATCTTTAAATAGGAAGTATTGCTTTCTATAGATGGTTTGAGTTAATCATTTCCCCTTACAAACACACCGGGAGACACGTTCAGTCGGACGTTTGGAGAAGCGGCTCGGCGCGGTGTGAATGGAAAGCTACCGGACGGGGAACGGGAGCGGAGCTGCAAACCGCGGGACTGTGCATGACCTAGGAAGGAAGCAAAAGGATGTTTCCGAAACCCATAGCATATAATAATTCACTTTAATCTTCCGTTGTTGTCTTGCCTCTATGGCAGGGAAATAAAAATGAAAAAAACCCAGTTGAGATTTACTCCAGCAAACCGCCTCCTGCCTTTCTGGCTGTCAGCTGGAGGAGCAGTGTCCTGCGACAGCAATTACTGCAGATAAAGAGCTACGGCAAGGAAAGGGTCGAACGAGTCGTGCTGGGCCACACACGCCTTTGCTTTACCCTTCGGAAAAGGATGGGGGCACTTTATTTCAACAGCCCAATGTCAGACCCCCCCGTAGGGAGATGCCTGCTCCCAGGGCTGTGGACCTCCTGTCTTTCAATACTCTCAAATGGGAAAATCCCCTCATCAAAATAATTTTTGAACAAATAAAGACCTCGTGTCATGCAGCGGAGGAGAGACCCTGCTCCTAGCTGGGATATGGGACTATTAGCTTCAGCGAACAATTTTTCACCCTTTAACAGATAGCACATCGCTAAACGCTTCCCAAATTTCCTCCCTCCCGCCTTTTTTGTAAGTCTCAAATTGCACGGAGCTGTGTTTGCCTGACGGAAATCTTCTGTGAGCAAAACAACCAACGACAGACATTTCTTGGTTCCCACTTCCACAGCCTGGAAACGCAGATAGCGTTACCAGTCCGGAGAACACCGTTTGCCAAGAGGCGAAAAGCAAATCGCTATTTAAGACATCATCAAACTCCCATTGGGCCTCATCACCTCCGACAGATTTGTGAGTCACTAAGAGGAAGTATTTTACTGCTATCCTGTTTGGTCAGCAGGTGGAAGGGAAACAGCTCTCGCAAACCCTGGAAAAAATTAATTTAACAAGACTTCAATTTCAGCATAGTCTTAGTGCTTTCAGCCTCAGTCTCACTGCTGGTTTCATTTAGCGCCAGCATTTTTCTGGATATTTTGCAGAGGAAGACAATAAGACAAGATCCTTGGCATAAAAAAAAATTTCTTTATGCTATATAATTTACATGCTACTTCCCAACTTTTCATCCAGCGATATCTCCCTAACAAACCTAAAGAGCCCTTTTCTCTGGTTAATTTTTCTTCCACTGTTTCAGAATTCTTACTTCTGCTCTCCAAGAAATTTTGCTGCGAGATGACAACTATTACATTTTCTTAAAACTACAGGGTAGGATTTAAAAAGGACTTGGGTAGTTCATAAACTTTGCAAAAGGGATGAAATTCACCCCAAAAGAAAAAAAAGAAATTGCAGACATCTCTCTTTTTCATAATCCAGTGAAAATAGGACAAAGAACATTGCTGAAGAGATCTGAGAAAATTATTTCCCAATAGGATTTTAGGAAACAAATAAATAAATAAGTTCCATTTCTACCGAGAACATTTCCTAGCCGGAACCCCAGCCAGCTAAAGTGCTAGTGGACAAATTATAATATCCCTCTCTTCATGAGACATTTAAGAGAATTAACGTTACTGCTCTAATGTTAACTTGTTTGCCAAATTGATTTCCAGGGTGGCGTGTGCTCCTTTGCCAAAGCCTTCACCAGGATTCAGCAACGTGAGTGTCAACATTGCAAGACGTGGTGACTATACACAGCACCCAAACGGGGACACCTCACTGGGCGCTCTGGTTTCCATCAGCTTCATCACAACATCGAGGGAACAACGTAGGCACAAATCCGGAGGGTTTTGATGCTGCCGTCTCTGCTTTCCCCTGTGACAGATAAGCCATGAGGTCTACTGGTGAGATTTCCCTCCTCGGTGACAAGGAAGACGTCGGGTGTGCACAGAAACGATCCAAGAGAGGAAGGCTGTGTGTTTTTGAGAGAAATCTGTAATAGAGACCAAGCCCTGCATATCTACCAAGCATTCAGAAGGCACTAATAACATTTAGACTTGACTTACATGCATCTCTATTATTACCATTATCAGACTACTACCTTCCTTATTGTGCTCCTCTAAAAGGTAAGAATAGGATAATCCAGCTCCTTAACCAAGCCTTGAATATAAATTAGCTTTAAAATCCTTTTAGAGCCAATTTTTCTCACTGTTTATACATTTCTGGTTCAGCAGATATCCATCTCAGAACAACAATGAAGAAATGGGTCCATTGTTCGGTAAAGTATATAAAAGCTCTAAAGTTTCCTTAAAGATGTTCCAAAGTGATACATGATCTTGGGTGCTCAAAGCTGAGACATATAAGAAATGTTTTAAAGTATTCTTAAATAAATTAAGTCACTGGGTCAATTCCAGCCAAGCTGATGAGAGAACAATGTACAATATAGCGCGTGACCCTCTGACCCTCATCATGTGCCTGTTTCTGTAACTACGTCCGAAGAGAGGATTTTGGAAAGTCCTGCACTGTTTTGACACACACACACACACATTTCATTTTCAGGTTCCACCTGGGACTTGTAGTAGCCGCACAGCAAGGAGAGCAATTGTTTCTGTGGTTTCTTTCTGGCTCGGACCGCAGGCTGATGCACCAGAAGTCTTACGAGAAATTCTGCTTTGTTGGGATTTCCTGCATGATTCTGCACACAAAAGCAGCCCAAGCGATTCAGCTGACACAATTATTGGAACCTGCAGATGATTTTCCCAACACAGATTGATTTGGGAACCTCTGCTTTTCACCCACTACTCTTTGTTACATCCTACGTACTTCCTGTATGATATACTTTGGACCTATTTTTTTAAGAGACATCACTAAGTGTTATGAAGTGCCATTGTATTCTGCTAAAGCGCTGCCAGCCCAGGGAGAGCTATATTTCAATTGCCGGGAAGAGATTTCAGGTTACTGAGATTTAACAAGTTACTATGCATCCACCGAGCTGTAGGAAATCACCATATGTGCCTTTTTTTTTTCCCCCTTGTTTTCTACATCTGTGGAAAATGTGAAACAAGGTGTCTTGTTTTAAGCCCATCTCACTGTGTGCTGAACAAAGTTACCTTGCAGTAACCACAGACCACAGAATCATCGAATCACAGAATGGCTGAGGTTGGAAGGGACCTTGAAGATCATCCAGTGCCACCCCCTGCCCCGGGCAGGGACACCTCCCCCCAGCCCAGGTTGCTCCCAGCCCCGTCCAACCCGGCCTTGAACACCTCCAGGGATGGGGCAGCCACAGCTCCTCGGGGCAACCTGTGCCAGGGGCTCACCGCCCGCACAGGCAAGAAGTTCTTCCTAATATCTCATCTAAATCTGCTCTCTTCCAGTTTGAAGCCATTCCCCCTCCTCCTATCACTACATGCCATAGTCAAAAGTCCCTCTCCAGCTCTCTTGTAGGCACCCTTCAAGTACTGGAAGGCCCCTGTAAGGACTCCGTGGAGTCTTCCCTTCTCCAGGCTGAACGCCCCCAACTCTCTCAGCCTGTCAATGCTTACACACACATACAGCTCGTGGGTAGTAACTCATTCACCGTGGGAACATGGGGCTGAGCAGCTTGTGCTTGGCATGTGAAATGCATCTAGAAGTCTCAAGAAGGATCGGCACAGAGCTTTGCATGTAGCATTGATCAGCAGAGGCAGTGACTTCTTCTTATCGTCTCTAACAGCAACATCCTGAAGCACCAGCTCGTACTCCACGATGAGACATGACCACCAAGGAGGGCTGCAGCATTATTAGTCCCACACCTCACTCTGTTTCAATATTTCCTTGTTTATATAGCGATTGGCAAATCACCGTCGTGCCTAAGCTGCTGTTCTTTCCAAAGGCAAAACTACCCTAACCCCAAAACCCAACACTAACCCAAATCCACCCAGCTTTTGGACTGCGAAGTTTGCCAAACGAAACTCTTTCCCTCGCTAATGGATGCGTGCGGGGCATTTTCCTGCTACTGCCTAGACCAATGTTACTCCATGCGGTCTTTACTTTTCCTCGTCGTCAACTGCACCCTTTGTTTCCACTGCCGGAGCAAAGCCCTGCACCAGCTAGGAGCAGGGGGAAACAAAAGGAAGGAAAAATTGCACTTGTAAAGCAAAGTTAGCACAAGTTTGCCAGTAGGAAGATGGCAGAGGGATCTGGGGTTGTTTAGCCTGGAGAAGAGGAGGCTGAGGGGAGACCTTATCACCCTCCACAACTACCTGAAAGGAGGTTTTAGAGAGATGGGAGCTGACCTCTTCTCCCTGGTGACAAGTGATAGGACAAGAGGAAACGGGTTCAAGTTATGTCAGGGCAGGTTTAGATTAGATGTTAGGAAGCATTTTTTCACTGAAAGGGTTATTAAACATTGGAATAGGCTGCCCAGAGAGGTGGTGGATTCACCATCCCTGGAGGTGTTTAAGAAAAGGGTAGATGAGGTGCTTAGGGACGTGGTTTAGAAGTGGTGGTGTTTTTATCAGGGTAGGTTAACGGTTGGACTTGATGATCTTAAAGGTCCCTTCCAACCTCACTAATTCTATGATTCTAAGATATTCGGCTTGCCTGAGTAGAAAAAACTCTTGATTAGAAAAAATACCCACAAAAAAACCCAAACCAGCAAAATCCACACAAACAAAAAGAAGAACTGAAGCACTGTGATTACAGTGAGTAAATGAGAATAATTCTGGGATCAAAACCACATTAAAGTACTTGGCAAATAGAAAGGAAAGAGATTTCTTTCTCTTACCAGCCCCATTTTATTTGCACATTGAAGAGATCAAAGCTGACCGGCTGGTATTCTGAGACTCCTCTGAAAGTCGCTTGTGTTTTTCCTGATGACTGTCCATTTTAGACAGCCAGGCTGATGCTTCTCTCTATAAAACCCAATGGGAGAAATGCTGCTGTGAGCTGGTACTGACTGGGAACTTGGGAAATCTGTTTCTTGGGGAGTGGAGAGGTGAGGTCTTGCCTTTGGGGAGAGGGAAAGAACAAGTTCCTCCCCCAAAATCTTTCAGTCCTTATTTTAAGACTTTTATAAAGCTTCGATATGGTGGTTGACATTGGCAGATTTTTCCCCCTAAAAAAAGAGCTGAAATTGAAAAAACCTGTCTGGCCAAACATCCCTGTTTAATCACAGTAAGATATGGAACTGAACAAGTTAAATCTGAATTACTGCAATATTAGTCCTCAAAGGTTTACTGTACGGTGTGAGTCACAGTGTGGTTTGGTCCTTTGTCTATGCAGAGTTTGCAATTTTTTTTTATTTTTTTAATAGTAGCAGAAGATTCATCACAGCAAATTAGACTGGTGGCTTTATCAAGCCCAGAAAGGCGAGCCCGGCGGTCCCTTACGCCTATGGATCCCACAGAAGGTGAGAAAGCCCCACAAAAGCACCTCCCCATTTGGAGAGCAATATCCTTTCAAGGAAAATTCTTTCCTGATCCTTGCTTTAAAGAAGTGATTTGAGATTAATGTAAAGACCATTTGTCATTTTGGTTATATGAAATGCTAATGGCTTTACCAGCTTTTTGCATTTTCTACAAATTAAGCTTGTATTGTGAACTTTTCTGTTAAGCACAAAACGGTAAAGAAATAGTCTCCTCTAAATGGCAAAGCCCAAACCGAGTCATTCATAAATTCACTGCTAATTGTCAAATGTGTTTATTGCTTGGGAGAATTGATAACCTGTAATAAGACGTGATGGATTTAGCCAGCTGTGTTTCTACAATTTCAGGCTGGTGAATGTCCAACAGAAACCAAGAGAGTTACACGAGCACGAAAAAAAAAGTACAAAAAAAAAAAAGTACGGTAGTGTTGATTCAGCACTGGTGTATTTTCTTCTCCTGATTATTTTTGTAATAACAAGTGTCTGATAAGTGGGTTAAAGACTGACTGAAGGAGAGGGGATTGGAAAAGAATTGCCATTATGTTTGTTGATATTCCTCCAGTTAATTTGAAATGTAGGCAAGTCATGGAATAATTTAGACTGGTAACATATTTCATGAGACTTTCCTTCTCAAGCTAAAAAAAGAGAACACGCTGTCTCTATTAGTAAGCACGCAACATATTTAGATAAGTAAATGGAGTCAGAATGAATGCTGCCGACATGACAAATAAATGCAGACAGAATCCGCAGTGGAAAAAGTGTCTGCTTCTCGCAGACGTTTGCATCGCCCATGGTGTTGGAGCAGCTCAGCGTAGAAGTCATGTGTTACAAAAGCCTGGACACAGATCCCAGCACTTGCCCATCTCTCAGATGACGTCCTTCCCTTTTTGGCTGAAGCTGAAGGTGCCTGTACAGCCCTCTGCCTTCGGGACATGGCCACTGCCCTACTGCTGCACCCTCTGTGGCACCAACCTGGCCATGGCAGGTGAGCACAGCCAAGAAATAGGGCTGGAAGGAGTCAGCCCAGAAGTTCAGCTACCAAAACTGAAGCCCCTGTGGGGGAGACTTTCAGCTCCCGATGTATCAAGGCTTGAGGACAGTGTGGTGGCACCCTCATCTGGTGATCTCCTCTTTATTTTTCCTCTGTCATTAGCAAATTTTCTCCTACCAAAGTCCTGCCAAAAAAGTTAGCCACCCCAAATACTGGGAACACTCACATGATATTTGCAGCTGACCACATCCTCCTCAATCTTTCTTCATCTTGGCACACTCAGCTTATGAGCTTGCAGAGAACAATTCACCCCTTGCCCAATGGGACTCAAACTCAACCACCATTCCCAAGCACTCCAGAAAAAATTGGGGATGATTTGTGAAAACCTAGGATGGTCTTAAAAACCCGAGATGTTGTGATGATGCCTAACTGATGAATGTGTGGTGGCCAAAACCAGTTAATGAGACATGACCATGTTAGTCCTACAGAAATCATAGTGATTAATCATACAACCAAATGAGCACACATAATGATAGAAGTCAATAGCTGTCTTCACAGAAGGCTCAGATGTCTTCCTGGAGGATAATTCGTACAGGACGTAAGATTACTGAGCTTCATGCACTGAACTTCATGAAAGCTTTTGATCTGTACCACGTGGGGCTAGATTAGAAAAGGCACAAAATGTGTACGTTCTCTTTAAATTGTGGGAAAACTTTTCCTGGATCACAAAAGAAGATATGAATCAAGATTTCCTTACGGAAAATCTCGAAGTTCGGGGTTTTGACAGTGCCCCCAAATACAATTAGGATGTGATGAACCTTGGTTTGCTCTTGAATTCACCTGTGTGAACTGAAATTGAAAAACGAAACACTACAGCAGCTTCCTGCACATTTTTTCAGCCTGGATTTCATTAACATCTTCCCCAAGCTGGGATTATTTTGCTCATGTACAGTGTTCAAATCTGTTCAGGCTTTGTTTGGAAGCAGAATAACACTCCTAACGGAGGCATCCTGCATAACCTAATAGAAAATGATAGTGTTCAATGGTTCTTTTTTTTAAACAACTATTAAAATTTAATACATAATCATATCCCACTACGGAATTCTACAAGAGCGTTAAAAATAACCCAACAGGAAGCATAAAAGCACTTATTAAATTCTACAAGTATTTACAGTAATTTCTGCATAGGACTCTATTAAATTTCCATGGCACACTCAGTCCCATATCTACCAAGTTCCTCAGGATTTTTCCAAAATGGTCAGCTATTTCTTTGCGGTTTCGATGAATGAAGAAACAAAGCAGCCTGCTGCTTCTCCGAGATCTGATTAGACCAACATTTGTGGCTGCAAACCACAGCACCAGACTCTCCGCTGGTGACATTCAGCATAAATCTGTTGCCTTCAAATCTGGGCTCGGGGACTCCAGCTCCTCCTCTGCCTACCGCTCACCTCAGTATAAATCCACGTGTCTCCTGCTTTTGGCTCCCGTTCACCAGTTCGTCAACTTGCAAAGCCATTGTTTTGAACTTTGGTATATTTTAGCAGCTGTAAAATCAGCCGTGTTAGTTCATAACTTACGGGAGGGGTTCCTGAGATGTTGTTCCCGCTAACATTTGCTGTTGGAGATGGATGGGATGGCCAAGGACTGAGGTCATTGATGCTCTGTGTTTAGCAGGAGAGGGGGAATTTGCGGCGCTTTCCAGCAGATCGTCTCCCAGTGACTGTCAGGTTTATGCAACTGGATGTCTCCATGGCCCCCTGGAAAGCTACAGCCCATCTGGGCTAGGGATGCTCTTTCCGAAATAGACTCCATCTTTCAAAGAATGACACTTTCTGACTTCCCAGACACAAACGCAGAACCGTTTCCATTACAGAGTTTGTCTCATCACCCCACGTTGTGCTGGCCCTGAGGAGCTGCTGTCTAGAGACCGCGCAACCGGGCTGTGAGGATGGGTCATGCTCCATACAGTCGGTTGCCAAAAATACTTCTGGGAACAAAGACGCTCTCTGCTTTTTCTGCAACTGAAGTAAATCTTAGACAAAAAACCCAGAGGGAGCTGTTGGCACACGTCACACAGCCATCGGACAGGAATCCTGCTCGCACAACAGCCAGCTTCTTGACAGGCAGGAGTTTAGAAGCCATTTAGAACATGAAAGCGGGTAAATATGGGTGTGTATATATATATCTATATGTATATGAGAGACTCATGCGTAGGGAAACCGGGCTAGTCATATCATTTTCCAAAGCTGAAAATGTGTCATTCAGCCATAATTGCCAAACTGAGAGCAATCAAAACGATTGCTTTAAAGATTGTGATAGGGAGTTCAATGAAGGCTCTTAGAGATACTTATACCCACAGTTGTGGTTTTAATAGGGTGGTTATGCCTAGTGGCTGAACAGACGCAACCGCACGAAACTGGTGAGTGACAGTATATTCTTTTCACGACTTCGCTCAGTAACACGCTCTCTCCGCAGACTGCAAACGTCCCAATAGATGCGGGTGCCTTTTGGATGCTGAAATGTAAACAGATGCTCCCCTGCAATTAAGTCTAGAGGAATTGCACATTTGCATTGATTTTTGCACTTGCTAGTAGGGTTCCTCCAAATTACTCCCAGACAGTGACTTTGCCGGTTTGAGAGCAGAGAGCTGAAGCAGGAAATGTTTTCGGCACAGTTGCTCCTTATTTTGCGAACATCCTTGGGACAGGCTGCTTGCCCACAGCTACTTTGTGAGCCACCGGCATGAGCAATGCCACTCGAATAGCGCTGAGCCGGGAAATCTACTCGCTCAGCTAAACACAGATCGGGGATCAAAGGCATTTCGTGGACCTGCTGTCATCGTCTGTGTATCTTCAGCAACTGCTCAGCTCTTCCTGGTGAATGATCAGTGTCCATGCGACGCCAACCGCTGTGAAAAGGATGGGTGTTCAGGGAATTACGGCGGAGCGATAAAAAGGAAGCTTTGACTTTCCGCGCTGTATCGACTTGCCCATTAAGTGCTTGATGGACTTCGGGTTTCTCAGTTGAGTTTTCTGCTTGGCACTTCCTCTTACCTCTAAGCTACACGGTGTGTTATACAACTTCACTTGACTTGCATCTAGCCCTGGCTTCACCGCA
Source organism: Vanellus vanellus (assembly GCF_965231255.1). Lineage (NCBI taxonomy): Eukaryota > Metazoa > Chordata > Aves > Charadriiformes > Charadriidae > Vanellus > Vanellus vanellus. The sequence continues at coordinate 12,681,578 of NC_138922.1, forward strand.
GGAAAAACTCCGTATCAACAGGCCAGGTACATAGTAAGGTGTACTCTCCTTGAGTTGTTTATGAACTAAGAACATATCCCTCGGAAAGGCAGCAGTGCCTCATCTCAGACACGATTCCTTAAAAAGCAGCTTCCTTATTTTCCAGATGCGACTTGTTCTTCTAAAAATTGGATTTCTGCTCCCAAGCGCCTGGTTCGCAGCTCAGTCCGCAGAGGATGGAGGTGGGCACGGGAGAGCGAATCTCCCTCAGCGCCCAGTCGTGTCCTCTGCCCCCCGGGGGCTCTGCTGCGCAGACACCCCTCTAATCACACCCCCGGCACTGCTCGCGTGTACCCCCCCCACTGCATCTGTTATTGCTTCTCCTGTCTCTGAAGGAGATGTGGAAGTGCTGTTGATAAACTCATTAACATAAATTAGTGCAGAGTGCCATTTGCATGAGATGGCAACAGTGCTACACTCGGAGCAGCCGCCGTTTGTCACATCAGCACCGTCATCCTCCGCAAGCCGCAGGCTGACCCGCAGCTGGGGACGATGGGAGGACATCCTCCTCCTCCTCCTTCTCCTCGTCTTCCTCATCCTCCTCTTTCTCCTCCTCCTTCTCCTCCCAGAGGAGAGATGTCACTGTCACGAAGGGTGTCTTGACAGGGACATCTGCCCCCTTGAGAGATACGCTGCCGGTGTCACTTCAGGGATTGAGGTGGGACGGAGGACACAAGTACCACGATGCTCTGCTGGTCTCTGTCCCTTGATTTTCAGGGCACGCGGAGCAGGCGTCACCTCCTCACAGCACTCCGTCTCCATCTCAGGAGTCCTTCTTTTACCATCCCACACATTCACAACAGGCTGCAAAACCCTCAGAGAGCACTTCCACCAACGCACAGGAAGAGTTGTGTAGCAAATGCAAGCGATTGCTTGTGTTTTGATTTTATACTCCATAAAAGTCCATTCCATCTTGGAAGGAGAAACAAAGAGGTGGGGAATCCAACTGTATCCTTTGGAAATCACCCAACAGACTCCAGAGGAGGATCAAATCTCCATAACGCAATAAAGCAGACAAATGAAAAAAGATTCTGTAATCGAGGTGAGGTCCAAATTTCCTCCATGTCAATGGGAAAAGTCACTGGCCAGTAGTCAAAAGTATGTTCTGTGCTGACCAAGTAAGTAATGCACAGGATCAGAAGCTGAGCAGTTTTGGAAAGATTGTACAGTTGGAGAATAAAGGGCTAAACTGATAATCCTATCAGGAAAATACAACTTAATCTGGAGCTACGTATGAAAGATCGAATTAAAATCATAGCAAATTCACCAAATTTGCCTCTATCTGCTTCTCGTGCTGACAGTGGAATTGGCTGCCCGGCGTTTTCTGTCTAATTACCTGCATCACAAGCGAAGTACACAGCTTTTCTTAGAAGAGAACATTTTTTTTCTTCCTGAAAGCTTAATCCTCATAAGAGGATTCCCGTTCTGTCCTTGGCAGAGCCAGAAATCAGGCTTTTCACATCACCCTTAGTGAAAAAAAAAAAAAAAAAGGAACTTCTACACGGTTCGCATCCGCGTGCTGGTGCGCAGCCGGAGCTCCTTGCACGAAGCTCCTCAGACCCACCAGGGACCGAAGCCGAGCTTTGATGCAGTTTACTGCCCTTTCTTTTTACTTTTTTTCCATTTCTTTGCTTTTATTTGTTTCTCCTGGAGACTCTTAGTGGCCTGTCAACGGCACGTGCCTGGGAATTCAGCCTTTTGGGTGCTGAGTTAGGTGGGTGCTCCACTACGCTGACTCTGAGCTGCAAACATCTCACCGAGGGCTGGGGCCGGTCTGCCAGAAAGCAGCCTGGCGGCACCTTGACCTGTGGCACTGAGCATACAGATGTCCAAATATCGTGGTTTTACTTTACTGCATTAAAAAAGAGCAAGCCTCGGACTGGAAGGAGCAGTTCCACCAAGCCTGGCTTAAAGTTTTATCGTATGTACGAGGAATATAACCGAAAACACAGATGCTTATCTAACCAAGCCTGCAGGCACGCAGCGAAGAAAAAAGCCATTCATCCACTCGCCTTTGCTGTCACCGAAGGAAGCTCACTATCTATCTGCAGCAAACAGAGGTGTTTTACAGGGGCGAGGATGTCAGCACGGGATTAACTCTATCTCTTGCCACGGACGCGCATCGCTATTCGGCGCGAATCCCTCCAGCTGCCCCAGGCTGGAAGCCGCAGCCCGGATCACGGAGCCAAGAAGCATCTGACGGGTACAAAAGAATGCACACGCCACTGAGGAACCGATGATCCTGTACGTGACCACCTCCGAACAGCTTCATCGCCTGTGTGCCGGCCCAGCCCCAGTGTTGGCGCATCCCTGGGCAGAGCTCATCGCTCAGGTGTCACGCACGGGTCTGTGCCGAAACCTGCCCCAGCTCTCCCTGCCCCCAGACACGCACCGATCGATGGGATGAATCCATGGGATCAATGAGCGCCTGGAGCTGCCCCAGCAGAAAGTGACACGCTAATGAGACCATGGTGAGCCTACGCTGATGAGTGAGGTTCGTTAAGCTACTGGCCCCGCTGATGTAAAGTGCCACGTGATACCAAATAAAACTCGTCAGCGCCTCTGCTGTGAAGTCATCAGGCAGCAAATAATTGGGGGAGGTGGGGGGAAGAAAACCACCAACTCACAGCTGGATGGATTTTATTTTCATGTGCTTTAAAGAGGCTCCTTCCTTCAAAGGGGGTATCTAGGACTGCTTTGCAGGAGGAGCACAGCTCCAGCTCACCCCCAAACGAGCCGGGAGCCCCATTTCCAGCAGAGGGGAAGACGCTGGGCAATGAGAGAGGGAACACCCCACCACTGATAGGGCTGCAGGACATTGATGCCGTGAAGATGTAGACACTTCTTAAAGGGTGAAGAGGAACAAGCTGGTCCCGAGCTGCTCATCTCCCACTGACGCTGGCAACCTGCTTTGCCATTCAGCAGTAAAAGTCATAAACAACTCGCATTGGGGGAATAATAGGTTTAAAGATGTACTCTAGCAAAAGATAAAAGCAGGAGACTTATGCCTGGTCCAGCGGTACATGATGTGCTGTGAGCCCTGACTGTCCTCTGCAGCTTTCAAACTCTTCTGTGGCACCGGATCTGTCTTTAAAGCTGTTGGCAAAGCATCTGCTGCCCCGACGGGGCTGTAAGTGTTGCAGAAGGACAAATACAAAACAGGCTGGAGCCACTCTGGGGTTTGAAGCCACTCAGTAAAAATAAAGTGAAGCACCACTCAGCTCTCCGTTCAACAGAAGCAGTTCTTGGAAATGAATGAAGGGAAATAAAGTGCGCGTTCATTTGTGTGGTACAGAGCAGGGAGGCTTTTCGAGAGGAAAGCATTTAGATCCCGGGCTTTGTAACAGCAGCTACGAAGTTACCTCCTTGCTCCGAGGCTCTGTACGTCTGTAGGACGTTGTTGGTTGCAATAGCGGGGCCGCATCCCCCCCCGTGGCGCCAGGAAGGGCATCAGTGGGCTGCGAGGACACGCGACCCGGGAATCCGGGCAAGCAGCATGGCTTTAAAGCCATGCAAGCCGCATGATGGCTGGATTCCACCCAGATGCCAGGGCACCAAGCGCTGTGTGAGTGCGGGGCTTTAACCAAAATGCACCCTAAAAGGGGTTCTTTCACCTGTGCTCAGCAGAAAGCTCTCCCTGGGAGAAACACCTCCTGCCAGAGGCTGGTGGCTCTCTGCGTGGGACGGGACAATGCTCTGAGCGCACGGAGCAGAGCAAAGCAAGCATCTCCTGGATCCCAAACTCCCCTAAACTGCCCTAAACTGCTGTAACCACCTGCAAACCGCTTACCTTTCAGGAGAGAGCGGCACAGCACCCCAGCCAGTCCGGGATGTGCAAACCTGCCAGCCCTTAGAATAAAAGATTTTTATAAAGTCTATATCTATTCAAACTCCTTTTACCATTCCGTCGCAGGGCTGCTAAATGTCTCCAGTCTCCCGAGCTGATCTGGCCGCCTTCAAACCACTTTGAGTCCAAGGGAGAAGTGAAACAAGCAGGCAATAAACCTTCTCCAATGAAGAAGTCTCTTCCTCTTTTGTGCTCTGCTTAAACAAGTGACTTGTGGTACTTCAAGAACCCGCGAGGAGCTCCGAGCACACTCCGACCACGGGGTATCTCGCTTAGCACATGTGTCATTTGTTAATGGGGTAAGGCGAGCATGATTGGCGGCGGATATCGCAGCCGATTTAAGCACTGGGTCTGCATCAGAATTCCTTTAAGGCTGCTAATATAGTAAACTGCCGGATTAATTAGCTTGCAAAGCACCTGACTTCCCGCTTTTGCGGCAGTATCTGTTGGAATATCAAGTCACTTGACGGTGAGTAGAGAAAAAAATATGTAAGATGCCATGCATACCAGCGGATTCATTTTTTGACCAGCAAAATAAACATTTCAGGTCCTGATCGAAAAACGTCTTGTTTGGAGGTTGCTGCAGCATAATTAAGTGCAGGAAAGGCAAAAAATGCAGCTGTCCCCTCCTCCCTCCACCGCTCACAAGTTTGGGGGCTGGGAGGGGGGGGCGAACACAAGCTGGGCAGGGCAGGTTTTTTGGAAAAATTCGGCAGGTCTGAGGTGGAGCGTGCAGTACTCAAAACCGGCACCATGCTCTCCGTCATGCTCAGCCTCCTGCTCTTGCTCACTGGCGGAAAACAAGATCAGCCCTCCGAACGCTTGCTCAGCACAGCGGTTTCGCAGCGGCACCCCGGCTTTCGGCGGTGCCGCGGGGACGGGTCTTCGCCCACCTCCCGCCTTCTGCAAAATAACTGGCATTTACCGGCGGGTTTCTGGCCGCGGGGCAAGGCAGCGGCTTGTTTAAATAAAGATATTTGCTCAGAGGAAGCTTATTAATTCTTGCTCAGTGTCAGGAGCAGCGGAGAAACGGTGTGACGAAGAAGTCCAAACGCTGGGGAAACACAACCAACCTATAAACAGGAAGTTAAAAAAAAAAAAAAAAAAAAAAAAAAGAAATCCTAAATCCCAAGGCATGTCCTGCCCTTAATCACCACACGCTCAGCTGCTACCACGCTGCTGCGTTTTCCTTACCGGACTGAGGTTTTAATTGCTTGTCCTTAGCTGAGCCCTCGGCCCCCGGTAGCAGGAGGACTCCCAGGCAGCTGCACCGGCATCAGCACCTCTGCTGCCACAACATCTGTAATCTCCAGCTCAGGGCCATATAAAACATCCTTTTGTGCTGTCGCGCTCTGGAGTTGCTCAGCGCGTTCGTGGCGGCTGCATGCCCGGCGGTGCCAGTGCACGGAGGGAAGAATGGCACCCAACGCCTGCACGGACCAGCGCGCGCTCCCTGTGCCGCCACGGGGGTGATGGACCCCATCCTGCCCACCTTTTTTACCCCCAAAAAGCTTTTTTCGGGCCTCGGGCATTGCAGTGTATGGCCGTGACTGCTCATGCCCTCTGCTGGTTGGATTCCTGTGAGGTTGAAGGATTTTGTGAGAATGATCTTTTTTAGGAACAAATGCATTTAATTCAGCCTTGCTCAAGGGTCAGGATTTTGGAAGAGCCGGGTGAATGTCCGAAGGAAAGACACAAGCCAGGCTTATAAGATTTCTAGCAGATTTGCACACACGTTGCTCTTATCTGAAGATGTCCCGTACCGATTGCGCTCCATCACATGGGCTCGAGCACAGAACCAGGGCAGCGGGAGCGGACGGGGCAGGACTGCAGCCGGGGACATCTGTGGGAGATGGGACGGGATCATGTGCCAAACTCAGAGCAGGAGAGCGAGATAGAATGAACAGGGTCTGTGCTGCATTTATCTGAACCTACTGTGCAAAAACCAGAGAGTTTGATCCCATGGGATGCTGCAGCTCCAGACCTCGAGGGTGGAAGGCTGTGCGAGCTCTGTGTTTTGTGGTGGGCTCCGGGAAAAGCCTGGACCTGGGCAGGAAACAAACCTCTGTGCAGATATCGTATGCTCACCACAGGAACACCCCAAACTGCTCCAGCACCTCCCACCGATGTCGTCGGGGAGGATGGCCAGTGTTAGCCCATCGTGCAGGCTCAAACCTCCATGTTTGCTTTCATATAACTCCCTCCATGGAAATCACAACCCGAAATGAGCAGAAATTTCTGTAGCTTTTGAGCTACGTTGAGAATGGCGGTTCGTCCAAGGTCTTCAGAGATGGCTGCAGACCGTGACCTGATCTCACAGCCCCCATATGGGACCTTCCACCAGATCGGGCATCGCATCTCTTCCCAACATTTTGCTCTGACTAAACCCAAGTGAGCGTAGCCGGACCAAAACCCAGGGACATTTTTTAAAGCAGTTTAGCTGCATCTGCTGAGGACGTGGGGTGGCAGTGGCAGAACGACTGCTGGCCAAGGAGCCCCGGGGCTGACTCATGGGCGCTGAGCCCCTGCCAGCACCGCTGGCTCCCGCTGACTTCAGAGGCTGAGAGAGTTCTCGGTGTTTCTCCCTCTTCCCTTTCTGCACAGGAATCGTTACTCATTCCGTACACAATGCCAGGTACGTTTTATTGTGGAGCGGGCAATGACATGGAGCTGCTGGGCATGGGAATGCAATTGCTTGGAACTCTGGATTTCCTACATGACTTCAAATTACAACAATCCCAGATATTAAGATTTTGGCACCAGGAACACTTTGGAGGATAATTATGTGCTATGATCTAATTTTTGGGATCTGCAATTAGTGCCAAATCTCTACGGCTTTCCTGTCTCCCTCGAGAGCAGTTGAAGCTGCAGGTTCCTTAACTCTCTCATCCCCAGCTAGTTCTGAATTTTTCTCTTTTTTTTTTTCCATCTTTTCGCCTGAGCCTTTTGGGAAAGCCTCTATCCAAACCTGGTCGAAGTCGGGCTCTTCTTCTAAGGTCCTTATCACTGCAGTCCACGGAGAAAAAAGAACTTAAAGTGGGACAGAGTTGGCATCTTTTGAATTTCACGCACGATTTGATTCCAAATGTCGGGGCTCCTGCAGGCTAAACGCCAATGTCAGGATTTTATAGATGTACACACAAATAAAACCACCTCCGACTTTAACACTACTTATTGAAGAGTCATTTTCCTAAGCATTGGTAAGAAAAGAACAAATATGCAAGTCGGGAGAATTGCCACATGCCAGGGCTAATGTCCCCTGTGAATGAAGCCTTTGTAAAGTGTCTTTAGACACACAGAGACGTGGGGTCTTCAGAGGGGACAACGAAGCTTCACTGGATTTCTGCACCCTGTTTTGGACTCCCGACGCCACTGCACCTCCCTTTCTGTCCGAGATTCCTCAAGTTAAGGCAAATTCAGCTTCAATCCGGTGCCTAACGCTGGCCGCTGCCTTTGCACTCGTTTTGCGCTGTGTAAATAACTCAGCAAACACAAAGCACGGACCTGACGTGCACAGGGGAAATATTTCTCGTCTGTCCCCGCAACGTGCCACAAACACTCTCATTCAGGCTGCGCTCACAGCCAGTAATTCATGCTCTTTCAGCTAAAATTTCTCTGGATATTATCTCTGCCGTGATTCACTCCACACCAAATTTAATTCTTCTGAAAGGCTCTTTCACTTTCTGTGACTAATTTGATGCTTTGTGTTTCCCCGCGTGAGTGAACCTTGGCCGCAGCTGAGTGACGAGTGGTGGAGGAGTCGCAGCGTTAAGCCGCGTGGGATATCGTCAGGAGCCGTCAGGAACGACGGGGCAGCACTACGCAGAGACACGGAGAAGCTGCACACCTGAACCCGAAGGAAAATAAAACGGGGACAGAGCTCGCATTTGGCAGGTTTCCTCCCGATGCTCAGTAAGGGCTGGCATCGCCGCAACGCCCTCCCATTTCAGTTTTCAGCTTATAATGTATAGGATGGGCGCATTTGGGGATCACCGAAGCTGCTTATTTTGTCTTGGAAATAATGGCTTTTAATGTCTACAGGAATCAGAAATTATTTGTAAATCGTCCATGAGCAAAGAAGAGTCCTAAAAGCGTGGAGGTGTGCCGGCGGCCTGTGAGCCATTCCCTAAAAGTAGAGTTTCAAACACACAGAGCAAACAGCTCTGCTTTATTTCTCAAAAAAAAAAAAAAAAAAAAAAAAAAGCAGGTGTGCTGTAAATTTTAAAAATGTGAGCTTTGATTTTGAGCATGTCGGTTTGGGGACCCTTTGCTTCATTTTGCTTAAAAACGCCCATTTCCTCGCAGCGCTAGCCCCTTTACAAGTCCCTCCATCCCTTCAGGGCTGAGCAGAACATTTCCCCAGAGCGGCAGCTTTGCCCCAACTCCATCGGCAGCCTCAGACCCTGCGCCGGGGCACTCCGGTACCTGCAGCCAAAATACAGCAGGACTGAGACAGCGCCTGCCTGTACCGCCCAGTACCGCTCCAGTGCCTTTCTTCTCATTTCCTCATAAAAAAAAAGCCATCCCCCCTCAGGCTTGCTTGTAGAAAAAAAAAAAAAAAAATCAATCAAATACTCAAAACATGTTAAAATAAACAACACGCACTGAAAATCTGTTTTCCCTTGTTTTCCTTAGTAGGAAGTCAGCAGCCTCGACGGGGCTTTGATGTGGGGATACGCATTTGATGTCAGCCCTGCTGACAGACAGGCCTCAAAAGGCTCCGGGGGAAGGTTTGAGTTCACACCAACACTCCCACGTTTGCCTTACTTCTCCGTAAGGGCGCCCGAGCGCTCCCAGTCGCCTCAGTCTGCAAATCCCGGACCCCGCGGGCTCGTGGGGACGGGCTCCCGCCGGCACCTGCTCGAGCCGCTGCCACAAAAAAAAAAAAAAACCCACAACAAAAACCCCCAAAAAACCCCGATGTGCAAGGATTATTTTTCTTCACTTTGGTTCCTCTTCTGGCTGGAGATTAAACCACAAAGTGTCAAGAAACTAAACAGAAGCCCCCCCCGTCCCCTCCAAGGCACGGTGGATGCTCGGGGAGATGTTTGGTTGCGCAGAGGTTTGATCTGAACCTCTGTGAAGACTCAGGTGAGTGTAAAAGCCCGGGAGCTACACCGGCGTTTTAAAACTTGTGATCTCCTCAGCAGAGTTGCCGTCACTCCCAGGAAACATCACGCAGTCATCTACAGCGATGTTCAAAGCACTGAGAAGAAAAGCTCTGGCTTTTTTCTTTACTGAGTGCTTGGGGCTGCCCAGAGTCTGGGGTTTGCTTACCACGGTGGGTAACCTGCTGGAAGTCCTTTTCCAATTGCCATCATCCATCTAGAGCTACTCGAGTCAGGAGGATTTTGTCTTCTCCTGGAGTTTCAGGAGGCCCTTTGCACAGCCCTGTGATCGCCGGTCTCCCAGTCCCCTCCACCACACTAATTGCAAACCACCAAGTTTTCGAAACTCTATGAAGACACACAAAAAGGCTAAAGACATCTTAACATCAGAGAAGCAGGACTCTTCAGGTTTGGGTGACACCATTCTTACTAAAAACGACCCTTTTGTGCCCATGTCAGCAGCGCTGGGCTGGAATCACCCAACCTTTCAGTCCCGGGACTTTTCAAACAACATCCACTTGTACTGAGCTGTTGCTTGACCATAGCGATGGTTTCTGTTGACACCAGATGGTTTTCATATAACTCAATATTTTTGTTCTGAAATAATAACATTGCCAATTGTGAATGAATTAAATTGTCTCAACCCTCACTTTCCCACCAATTATAGTGAATTATGAACAACTCTTGAATAAGAGAATCTCCCTCGTAGTTATTGGTGCTAGAAGATATATTTGCCTTGTGGCCAGCTCCATACTCTTTGACGGATTTATAGATCCATAACTTACGGAATTAGAGGTGATCTTTTTTTCAGAGCTTTAACTCAAAGTAGTTTCTTTTTTCTTTGAAATCATGTGGAAAATGAAGATGATAGATTTTCCCTCCATATATTTTCAGTCCTCTAATAACAGGTTGAATCTCACTTGCAGCTTTCTAGCCTGCACCCTCACCCTACACTGACTCAGGAACTCGCCATTCCAAACACACGCCATCTAAGCTGAAAGGGACTTTAAATTTTCTAAAATATTGATCAACCTTTGCCCCTGCAGAGAGCCGGTATGAGACTAAGGAACCTCTTAATAAATTTAGGCATATGGTGACTTTTTTTTCCATTGAAAGCCAAACCCCCAGAAGCAGATTTTATATGAATAGTTTGTCAGAGTGTCGGCAGCAGGAATCGTCTTGCAATGAATGCTACACTGCTGTTGCTAAAACACAGGTTTTGGTCAAATTTATTTGGGACACAGAAAAAAAAACCCTACAACATTTACTCCTATTTGAATAGAGACGACACAATTCTTAAAGGATGGAAAATTTTAAGACTATTGTGTTACAACATTGCTATGTCTGACCCGAAGTGGAAACGTCGGAGTCAGAATGCCTCCTCCTACGAAGGCGTAGGTTTCTCATCAGTCCTACAGAAATTTATGGGGTCTCCACGGTTGAGTTGAGTTTGGAGGATTAATTTAGCAAGGTAAAGATGCCAACTCTCCTACAGTTATCTGAATCTAAGGCAGACTCTCAGATTTCTCCAGAAAAAATCTGTACTTGGAATTGTTGACAAGATTAAAAAAGAAAAGCATCCTTGTACTTTGGAAGTTATTCTGGGATTGAAAAAATCCAAGAGATTTAGAGATTTTTAAAATGTTCACTCAAGAAAACTGGTCCTTTGGCTTCCTCTTATAAAGGCTGCTAATCTACTGGAGTAGATGGCTATGTGAAATTTTGCTGCTGTTGGGCTGGAGTTCAGTCAGATTACTATTTTTTTGTAAGTTATTTTTTCTGGTCATATCTAATAAAATGAAAAACTGACGGTAAAGATACCTCTGCCTGGCCCACCTGCAAATGATGTCATGGAATTTCTGCGTTCCCTATGTGCTGGGCAGCCAAATGTCTCATTAGAAAAGCGGGGAGGGAAGTATTTGTTGTGAAATAACAGAAAAAAAAAAAAGAATATTTAATAGGTCAGGCTTGCAGAAACGCCTCCAGACAAGCCGGGCCAGTTGGGGTCAGTTCAGCCTCGCAGGGCACGAGGCATTAGTCGTATTTTCCATGGGCTCAGCACAAGAGAAAATTGGCTCTGGGTGTTCCTCCAATACCTGTGCTGCCTGCAACGATTTGTTGAAATCCTGGTATGAAACAGCATTTGCTGTTGGGGCCCTTCAAATTGGGTTATGAAAAATCAGTGGCACTTTGCCCCATTCTTCCATTTATTCCATTCTCTGGATCGCATCTTCCTTGACCCCTAAGTCACCTCTCTGCTCAGAGCTCCCCTTGCTCTAACGGACGCCCCATCAGTCGGCGCTCACTGTCGGCACTGTGTTGACATCCTTTGAAGGCGTCGAGTAGTATCTGTGGGAAGCTCAGCACATGCTGGAGAGCCCTGGAGGACCCAGACCCTGCAGCTCTCCAAACCCTCTGAAGGGACGGGACAGGCTCTGCTCCTCGGGGAGCTCCAGCTCCTGCGCTCGCCTACGGGCTGGATCCTGACAGTAGCCTGGACGCAAGCATGGGGTTGAGTCCACTCTTGGCTCCCTGACATACATGGAGACCAGAGGACCCATCCAACCTCAAACAGCTATATGGGGACGGGTGGAAATCCCCTCCGGAGGTGCCCAACTCTCTGCATGGACCACAGAGCGGAATGAGACCCACCGCACTGCCTAACACAGACATCGGGCACTGACATTTGCTCCTGCCGAGTTCCCCCCACCCACGTCCCACCAACGGTCGGTTAAGACAGCACCGACACCCTGCACCATCCCCGCTTTCGCACAGGGAGGGAAAGGCGCAGCCAGGAGGACACTGGTGGGACGTGACTCATGAGGACTTTTAAGCCCATCCACAACGGCAGAGTCACCTCTAATGCTACACATTATTTATGGGGTCCCGGAGCCTGTGATGACTTCTGGACGGATGCCACCCAGCCACTTTACCTTTCTCAGGCTCACGTTCTCCTGCCATCTGCAGACGATTACTGCAAAGCTGAAAGTCCACTGGCTCCTGCACAACATCGTCCAGTTATCCCAGTAGGCTAATTCGATGTGGTGTGTGCTGGGGAGGGAGGGGGGAGCGCTGTTATTATTCATCCCATGAACGAAAGGTGCTCACTCTGGTTTGTTTTAATGGCGCAGTAACCACAGGCTAATATTATTAACTGGTCCTCAGCAGCGTGCCAAAAATCCAGTCCTGTTGTGAGAGGAAAAAAGGAATAAAGTACTTGAGAATCCAATATCTTTGGTGCTAATTTTAGGCATGTATGCTGGCAGGGGGAGCTTGTTTCATCCACTTAAATCTGGTGCTGTGCCACAGAGTCGGATTTACAGACTATTAGTGTCTCAAATAGCACTTCATGTGCAAGAAGCAAGGGGAAAAACACTGGGTCCCTCGACTTTGTGGGGTTTGAGCTGAGTTATGCAAACAAAGTTACTTTAACTGTGGAGTTATTTACAGGTTGGCTCGTAAAAGTCTTAGTGACAGATTTAAATGAATTAATTTTTCTGACTTTCATTCGCTCTTTCCCCTTCTTCCCCCTCTAGCTATGACATGTAATTACAGGAAATCTTAGTATATCACATCTTCAAAAAGACACAATGAAAAGCAATAGCAAAGATATTCATTTCTTCCTTCTTTAATATTTTGCTTGGAAGGGAAGAAAGGGTGTGGCGGAGTTTTCCTCGCAGCACCTCGGAGCTCTGCTCACATCACCCCGCACAGACACCCCGAGCGCTCCTCTCCTCTCTCTCCGCACAGACAAGATCTGGCACCCCCGCAGCAATTATTTAGTGCTTTCTTGGCCTTTGAAACTGCTTTTAATGATTATGTGAGACACCCACAGTAAGCAGTCTAAATACGCACCACCCCCCACTTTTTTTTTTAAGCGTTGAAGGAGGAATGTAAATGTCTTTTAAACCTGCGTGTCTGCTTGGACCTCACGGAGCAAAGCAGTTGTTGACAGTCGTGCTCACATCTAAGCCGTAAAGATCAAAAGCACGAGCTTTGTTTTGAGCCCATCATTAACTCAGGAGAAGGAAAGATATGTCCATACCTGCAAACAACTCCTAAAATGACGTGGTTGAGCCCAGAGCTTTGGTGGACAAAGAAAGGGAAAGAAGAAAACAGCTGGAATTTGCCACGATCAACTTAAAATATCACCAAGCACATCTTTGTCCCAACCAGAGCCTCCACCCGCCCACCAGCACTGCTTCCACTGGGTCTGCCCCACTGCCCATGAAGGTTTCACCTTCTGCGTCTACTTTGGCTTTGACAACTTTTTCCAACGTCAGAAGAAGAGCTAAACATCACTTGAAAGAAAAGAATAGTTCTCCAAAAGTACAGCTGATACACACCTACTGTATTGTCTCCGAAAGCTCCACCAGCTGCTTTTACATGTATATTAATTGATTACTCAAAGAAAACATAAAACTACATTAGGAGAGAAAGAGAAGTGAGTAACAAAGATGGTGGACATAGTTGGATAAAAAGAGGGAGAGAGAAAGAAAAACACTGCTAGTTTGGTTGCCTTCAAAGAAAGAAACTTGCTTTTTAAATGAAAAACAACAAAAAAAAAGTTTCCACTGGAACCTGGGCAGAAAGTCAGAATCAAATAGATATAATTTGAGGCACAGTCCCAAATGAGGGCTTATGTTACCGATCTTTTTTTTTTTCTAAATGATACTTCTTTTAATTTTACATACTGTCAGGAAAACCTCTTAAATACACAAATACTGTTGGAAGTTAAATGTTACAAAAAACCTTATTTTTTTTTCTTTTCTAACACAGGCAAGTCAAATGATAACGGCTTGATCTATGAAAGTAAGACAATAAAGTTCTCCTACAAAGGAGGTATTACCTCTTCAAGTGCAAAAACCTTGCCAGCTACACTGAATTTCAAGGCAGCGGCACAGATAAGTACAAAGAGAACCTGATTTCAATCAAAATAGGGTCCAGTTCCTCATCCCTGTTAGTGACTTTGGGGCTGCGGATGTGTGCACGGGGAATGGCTTCTAGACATGGCTCAGATAGACCCACGGCCTCCACTCGTCACAACCATCGCACCAACATCTTCCTTGCAGCTTTATGTGTTTTGACCACCATATAAATTGCATTGAAGCCCAGTGATACCGCTGTTCCAAAATCCCCTCAATCCTCAAAGCAGATACAACCACACGGTTTTAAACACCTTTGTTAATCCCTGCTGGAGAATAATAAATCACTCGTTTGATGAAACTTTATCTCTTAGACATCGACACAGACATGCCCGTGACATGAAACGCCAGAAGCGACCCGAGGGTTAAGCGCAGGAAGTCAGACTAAAAATTCGACTCAATTAAATCACAGATTTAGACGTTTTTCTGATGTGCAGATGAAGGCTGAGTTACTGGCAAGTGATGTAAGTTGTATCTCGCTGATCGACACGGCTGCAGACGACACACTTCAGGTATCCCAGAACAAGTCTGCGAGCCCCGCTGAGCCGTTTGGCTATTCCCCAGTGGCGGCTCTTGGTGGGACTCCGCTCTCCCGCAACTCTGCAACCGCAGCAACTCTGACACGAGCTCCGGAAAACGGCCCCCCTCTCCCGAGAAAATACCTGGGTTACAGAAAAAAAAAATAATCATGGACCTTTACCCCATATCAGCAGAGCAAAGGAACCTAAAAAGTCCCCAAAAGGCTGCAGCGACCAGAAGACATTAATGTCCTCGTACCTTGCAGACGCAGGCACAGCCACGCGGGTGGGCTTTAACAGCTTTAGTGAAAGCTGCTGGTAGCTAGGAAACTCCTTTGGGATTTAAAAATCTCCCCCCCCTACACGCCCACGTGCATAACCGACTCTTACCTATGGCACTGCCCCCCCTCGCCTGCTCACCCACCATCAGGAGACGGAGAAGGAGATGCCATGTGGGGCACATCCACCGCACGGTGCATTTTTCCTCTTCTCAGTTGTTCCCTGCTGGTCGCCAAATATAAACAGATTTCCCTTAAATTGGGCCATTATGGTAATAAACCTATGTTTATTTAGTCTCGTATTCTGAGAATTTACAAACCGTAACAGCGACACAAACAACAGTGCTAATAACAACTCAACCCATGGCTGAAACGGGGCCAGTGCGGGAGCGAGTGCTCGGGAGCAGGAAATTTGGCTTTTTCCATGGGAAACTGCTAGGGGAATTTAGGGAGACGAACTGTAATCGCGCATGGAGGACTCTGCCCAGCTGACAGAGACGTAAAAGTCCTTTGCATCCCTTGAATTTGATTTTCAGCCGTATTTTCTTAGAAAATGGGGTTCTCAGGCCAAGGCTAAACATGGTGATTAGCCCCGGACTTGTTTGGGTACCCAAGCTTCCCACAGGACGCAGCACTGCGATGCTGAAGCTTGATGAGTCTTTAATGAGATCACTGGAAATGTATAAATGCTGGTCCACATCCAAATGGAAATCTTAAATTAGGTAGAGAATATAGTAGTGGTTTAGGTGTTTTGGAAGCGTGGACGTGCTGCAGCGAAACGCTATCCCTCCGCGGATGCTAACCTTGCTGGGGCTTGTTTGTTCTGCAACACCTTCTTAGCCCTGTATGGTTACAATTTCGTTTGTGTTTTTTTAACCTAAAAAAGGGTAAAGCGAGAAAACAGAAAGAGAAGGAAAAAAAAAAAAAAAAAAAAAAAAAGAAGTGATTTTTAAATCAACTGTCATTTCTGGCAAGGCTGAGGATCCCAGCAAGGTATTTGTTTATTATCAGGTATTTCCTCAGGATCAAATCCAGAGGAGAGAAGTCTGGTACTAGTTAAAGTCTGCTTAAAATCCTTCTTGAAAAGAGATTTATGCGAGGAAATTACCTAACCTCAGGACAGAGGCTTAGTCAGCGGCAGCGTGGGTCCGCCGCGCGCATTGTTGGTTGCAGCGCGGGGTTTTTTTTAGCCCCGCCGAGGGCGCACAGTGAGAACAGCCGCAGGTTTTCGCTCACATAAGGGGATCAAAGCTCCCAATTGTTTCGAAGGAAATGACCCAGCAGCAGGAGCGTGCCGGACCTCGGCTTTTGCTCCCAGCCTCAGCGAGCGCCCGGCGGCCGCTCCCCGCGGCACAGCGGTACCCGACGTCGGGTGAGGGGTACGGGGGCATCTCGCCCCAGCAGCACCCGCTGGCTGACTCCTTCCAGGGAGAAACAGCGTTCCCCAAATCCCCTCTGTCCCCAGCCTGCCCGCTGGTGAAACGGGGCCGTACAAAGATTCCCGCCTCCCTGGGGTGTTTTCCCAGTCCTTGGCCGCGTTTTCCTCTGCAGTGGGAGAAGGGGACACGCGACCTCCCAGGCTCACACGGACGATGCGTGGCATCACAGTGGGACGCTGCTCTGGGGGAGAGCAGGAGGACAGCCCCGGCCGCTGTCACACAACCCGGCAGGTCACCGCTGATGTGCCGGTGGATGCCCGGAGGAAGCAGCAAGCAGCGGCGGCGGGTACGTGCACAGACCCGTCCAGGCAGTAGATTTAAAGCACAAAGGATGGAAAAGACCTATGAGTTCATCCCTGCCGCTTCCCTGCCAGCAGCCAGTCGGATGCATTTAATTGTCTCATGATGGGACTTCCACTGTTTCTTTGGGGAGAAAAAAAAAAATAATTCCCATACGCAGCTCACCCCAGGGAGACTTCAACCCACGGTCAGGGCAAGCGGCTACAAAGCACATGACCAGGGTTGAAATGAGGTTTTGGAGGCAAAACACCGACTGAGCAGGTTGTCATATTATTTTTTCAAGGTCACCACTAAAATATCTGGCAGGCTTACCTTATGGCTGGGAAATTTTACTGTACTTGCAGAAAACAACCAATATTTTTTATTCTGGTGCCCGACTCCTCGCTGTTTGTGTTGGTTTAACTTCACTGACCCTCAAACGCGAAACTCGAGTAACGCGGTGTTGAACTGGATCCCGATATGGCTATGAATTATATGTGTAATACAGCAAATTATTGTGAAACAAACGTTCAGCAAGCATCCTGTATGGAAACTCTTTCTTCTTTCATCTCCATTGATCATTGACGTCTCTGCTGACAGAACGTGGTTATGCCGGCAGCCTATGATCACTTCGAAATGTCTCAGAAATATGTGTCTATGCAGTTAAGGTTTTCCGCCGCTAAGAAATATCTTAATGCTAAAGGTTTGTTTACAAGGGGTGGCTGTTTCCACTTGCTGGAGCATTTAAAAAGTTGTTTTTTCCAACCACTAAGTAGATCTAAACATTAAGTGTTTCTTAAGTTGGGTTTCCAGCTCCTAGACTGCTATAAACATTAACTTTCATTGGTTTAAAGCAAAATAAAACAAAAAAATTGCTGCTTCCACTTAGGTTCTCATAATGTAAAAAAAAAAAAAAAAAAAAAATTAGAGTATTTTTAAAGAGGCTTTATTTTTAAAAGGGTCATTGTGCAATGCCTGCGCCTGCCCCGCAGCCGAGAATGGGGCTGCGGTGACAAAGCGCTTCCCCGGTGCAGGGGGGTGGGTTTGGGTCCTGCCCCCCCCCAAACTGCCGCACCGCTGCTCCCTTGGGGAGGGGAGGCCGAGAAACACTGTCTCTCCTGCCACCGCCTTCAGCCGCTGGAAGTGTGACTCACGGCGCCTTCCCCAGGGGACGACGACCTACGCGGGAGATGGTGTTGGATGCTTTGGGGTCTGCAAAGCCGTGGGGTTTGAGCTCTGCTCTGGGAGATTCATCCCTTGTCCTTAGTGTTTGCAACAACTGTCCTTCCTAAAAAAAACCCCTTTCCTACGCCAAACATAGGGACATTCGGGGGCTAAAGCCAAGGGGAGGTTGGTGCCCACCTCCTGCCATGTGCTCCACGTCCCAACACCACCCACATCGGGCTGAATTTGAGGAAACCGCTCTGATGGTGATCACCACGGTCACCTCCTCTTCCAGGGTCAGCGATCAGGTCCCTGGAAACAGCCGGCTCCGCCGCAGACCGTTACGGTGCTTGTCTGAAAAGTGACAACCAAAATTAGCGATTTCTCTTTGCAAATACAGGCTGCTGTACCATTAGACATTTCCAATTAGATCACTGGAAAGGAATGATCAATAGTAAAATAATTGCTGTTTTGGAATGGAAAACAGGGTGTCTGGGAAACGCTACTGTAATACAACAACAACACAGCTTCAATCAGCCGTAAGTAATGCCACGAACGGCTCTGGCAGCCGAACGTGCCCACCAGCCTACAAAAAGGGCTCTTATTCATACCCGGGTTTTATTTACCACAGTATTTTTCCATTCTCTGTAAAATTAAGGAAGTTCTGGTGTTGGTGGGAATTAATTCATGACCTGAGTGTCCTGAACCTCCGATGAACTCTGCTTAGGCTGGAACTCATTGTGGCTTCAATACCTGAATGATTAAATTCGAGTCGGGCCAGACTGGCTGCTAGGTGTTGGGAGATGCCTTTCCTCATCCAGCCCCGTCCTGATGGCTTCACCCGGGGCTCGGCTTACGATAAATCTGCTGTGAGAACTCGCAGCAGTAGATCAAAACGCACGACACGCCGCACCGGCCGCCCGGTGCTCGCTCTCCTGCGTCGGTTCTGCGCCGGACCGGTCCCCGTTGCTGCCACGGGTATTGCCCACCCTCCTGCCGCCGCCCTCGAGCTGATCCGAGAGCTCCAGCGGGATCTGGCTAATGCCACAGAAAACCGTCGTGGGCTCAGACTTAACGCATTTCACATCTGTTCTGCTGGGTGGTCTAGCGATGCTCGGATGCCACGTTTGCAATTCTTGAACTAAATTGTGAAAACTCCACACTTTTTTTCCCGTCTGGTGCATCCTCGCTTCCCCTGTGGGAAAGTTCAGGAGCTGGAAGCTGCCAATGAACTGATGTGAAGTCATAAAACTTCTTTAAACAAGAAAGAGGCAGCGCGCACCTTCAAATTCAAACACCAACTTCTTTCGCTCTAAACGTGTTATTCTCATTAAGAATGGCACATCTCAGAGTTTCAGAAAGGTCCTGGATATTTGGGGATGACTCAGAAGTGGAACCTCACTGCTACTGTCTCTGGTATCCTCTGCGCAGAGGAAGGAGAGATGGTCATAAGCTGCCGACACCCATAGTGTAGCTGAAATGTCAAGGTTAAGTGATTTTTAACAGGAATTCTGAGAGCAAAAACATGTTTTGCTCCTCAGTTGTTGTTATTTTATAAGGAACTTTTAAACAAAAAGTTGCATGGACCTTTTCTTGATGAAAAGGAAAGCTACTTCTACCTCCAAAACATTTCAAGTGGAAATTGGAGATACACTCTCACGTTAGCCAGAAATGCAAAAGCGCTTCTCTACGATTAAGCAATAAGTATCTGTCATTCTTCTCCACAGTCACTTCTCTGTTTCCCTTATTATGTTGTTCATTTAAATGCGACCACAACATCCAAGTTTCCTATCATCAGAGTTTATTCTGCTCTCTCTCATTTCCCTCTCTCACCATCTAGCGACCTGCATTCGCTCTGTAACTCTGGACGCTCAGGGTCGCTCTAGGAAACACCGCGCATCAGAGCATCCACGCGGGAAACGGGCAGCGAGAAGAACTCATCAGCGTCAAAAAAAAAAGCCTCTTCCTTTAATACTTTTCCTGATATAAGTCAGCCCCAAAAGAAAAAGCACAATGCTGCTGTCGGTGCAATCTTAATTCCCCGTCCGAGCAGGACAAGGACACCAGCGCGGTGTGTCCAGCTTGGCTGAGAGCAGCACAATGCACGGAAGCTAGCGAAAGTTTATCACCAGCCCCCCAAGCAGGGATGGTTGCGAGGAGACAACGCACGTTCCTGCACCGGACAGAATATATAGAGCCTTATGAATGGCACATTTCAGAAATGGGAACAGGATATGTTTTTCCCATGGTTTGGGAACAATGTGAATACTTTCTCACACACTGTTGGTGAAGTATTTTGGCACACCTGTGCCTTTGGAGAGCTCTATTATACTCCAAGGTCTCCTAGTCAGCTGTTAAGGACTCTTTTCCTCTCTAAGAACATGGATTGATTACGTGGAAATATGATTTGGTTTTGTATTTGTGCTGGATCACGGATCAGAAGGAAGTTGCAGTATGTACCAGCTCCTGAGCGGAGCTTTCTGCTCCACGGCTCGGGAGCGAAAGACAAGCAAGGGCAACCTGGAGATGTTTACACAGCTCCCTTTTTTATTTTTGACCACGCTGAATAGGGAAAAATTGTTTACATGCTACAGAGGATGTTTTACTGCTGTTATTTCCTACAGAAATGTCCTCAAGCTTCAAGCGCTGGCAGAGGCAAACTGCTCCTTATATCTTTGATTGGTGTCTCCCAGAAGAGAGGACAGATATTGCTCCTCTGTGGGACTATCAATCCTGTAAGCAGCTCCGCCAGGTCTAAACAAATCACCGTTGCTTCAGGGCATCTGCATCTTATTATTCCAGATGACATACTTTTGGAACATGTGCACAGCCTTGTGCAGTAACGGGAGCTCTCGGACCCCCCAGGCAAGCGGTGGTGGGATGAGCGTTGCCCCCAGGTGTCTCCATCCCGCTCCTGCCCCGGCTGTGGGCTCCTGGTGGGAACCGTGCAATCGTTCAACGCAGTTGGCTTTTTGAATAGCAACTCCACTGTGTTCAGAGCCAAATCTGTTATTTGGTTAAGGCCCCTTCGCAGGAGCGGTTTGGCACCGCACTCGCGCGATCAGGGGATGGGGACAGCACAGGGAAGTGCTGCTGCTCCGAGGAGTGGATCCTACATCACCTCCTGGTTTGAGGGTTGGCACAGAGGACTCAACGGGTTTCCCCTTGTGCCCAGGTGGTCCCTTGGCTGTCTCAGTAAATTTAGGGCCCATCATATTTAAGCATCACTACCTGGGCCAAATTTTCCGATGTGCTGAGCTCCAGCAGCTCCGGACCTATTAGTGCAGTTGTGTCACGTAGGTATGATAGCAAAGGCCCTGGAAGAGGGGTTTTTTCTAAGCTGTAAAACAGGATGGCTGCAGTAAATTGAAAGTTTACCAGTTTCCATCCCCACAAAAAGTTAAACAGGGCACAAAAAGCCAGAGAATTGCAACATTTTCCCCATAAATGTTCTTTAAAAATGTTTTCAGTGATCATTTGGCACGGGAATACAATTTCCATCAAAACCTGTTGAGGGACAAGAATGGTTTCCCTCCTTCCCCTCCGCAACGGGGAAGAGTAATTTGTCCCTGCAAAAACTATAAGAAATTTTCCAGATTCGAACTCAAGCTAAGCCCGATACCTGGATGCAGAAGCGCAGGCGCGGGCTGACGGAGCTCTGCTCCCCTGCGCAAGCCGAGCCGCTGCCGCGGCGCGCAGCCCGTGCCGCGCCGCAGCCCTCAGGGGGACTCGGGAGAAGTAAAACGAAAAAACACACGAGGCAGCATCACGCACAGCGGCCGGAGCTACCTGTATTTTATAACATCCACTCTGTTTCCAATTTCATCGGCTTGGCAAACGCTCTCCTGGTGGAAATAACTGAGGCCTGAAAGTCAAAAGCAATGGAGGAAATATCTAAGCTATGAAATGTCAGGTTGCTTTCCAAAAGGGTTCCAATCTCTAACCACATCAAGCAGGGTGTCTGAAAAGACAATCAGGACTTCGGTCAATTAAATGGCTTTTTTACTTTTTCTTTTGCTTGGGAATGCAGCGCCGGAGGAATGCCCGGCACGGCGGGGCGGTTATCCTCCGCAACCCCGCAGACCTTGTTTTTCAGCTGCAGGTTCTGTTTTTTTTTTCTCCTGAAGTATTTGTATTTTTATATAAAGCTCCATTCAGCTTATTCTAAGAGAGCAATTTAGGATCTCGTTGTTTTCTTTTTATTTTTGCATTGGGAAGGTGAAACCTGCAACACTTCCAAACTGAAGCCAAGGAAGCAAAACCCGAGCCGAAAGTAAATACTCGTTCTCCAATTAACTCCTACTAAAAACACATTTCGACCTGAGAGCGTAGAGCCTCCCGCACAGGGGGATTAATTTCATATAAATATCGGTCACATCTACTGCCCAGCAAATCTTTAAATACAGTGGTTAAGAGTCAAACAGTCATTCCTGACCATGACCCGTGAGGCGTCATAGGAAGATGTCTTCCATCTGGACACCAAAGGTCCCGACCACGCGCTCTTCCATGTGGTGGATGTTTCTCACCCCTGCAGAGGCAGGAATCTAGTAGAAAATCTTTCTGGGTGCTTTGAAGCCTTTTAAACTTTATGAAAGAGGGGAAAGAAGGATGAATGTATTCTTAAACGTACCAAAAAAAAAAAAAAAAAAAAGAAAAAAAAAGAAAAGTCAGCTTTATTTTCCCAGGGGAATTTAACTATATTAGTTTACATCCTGTGGTATGAATAAATAAACAATCCCTAACCAATCTCAGACTCGCCGCTGTTTTGGCTGGCAGAACCTTTGCTTAGGCGGCGGGGCTAACGCCGTGCCGCCGGGCTCCCATTTTTTCCTTCCACCCGCTTCCGTGCTGCTGGGCCTCCCCCCTTCCACTCTCCCGCCTCCCTGGTGGCTGTCTGTTTGTGCCTCCCACTTCCCTCTGTTGCCTTTCTTTTAGGAGACACGGTCCTTTTCACATCCATATTTCTCTCCCCGTGTCTCACCCCCCCTTATCATTCTCAACTGCCAAATTGACTCTTGTTCCACTCCGCCAAGGAGGTCTCCATAAAACTCATATTTATGGACTAGGCATAAATAACACATGGACCAGGGATAAATAACACATTTAAAATAAACCCACTGAGTCCTGCAGCACGGCTCAGGGTTCAAGTCCTTGCAATCTCTGCTGTCACTGACTCTTGGTGACTTCTCTGTGCATCTTCTCCTCTCCATCCCCCTGCAGTCACTGGCCGTGCCCCGTGCTGTGGCCACAGCTCCGACCTCTCGGCGCCGATAAGATGCTTCACGTGGGAGAGGGATGGAGCCGCTCTCACCGTGGGTGGCAAAGGACTCCTCTGCACCAGGTTCCTGCAGTGCTTTGACTTTCCAGAGCTCTGAAAAGCCAGCAGAAAAGGAGGTCCTGAAATAACAGCCTGCAAGGTGATTGAAAGCTTAAGTATATTTAAGGAGCTTTGAGTAACAATGGGTGTGTCTTCTAATGTCAAAATGGCGTACTTCCACGCTGAAATCAAATCAGCCCCGGGGGAGCGCGGCGCATCTCCTTCTGCCAAAGTAGACTGATCATATGGTGACAGCTGGAAGCTGTATGGTTTTATTTTACAAAATATTAGATTTGCCGATCTGCCATCTCCTTCCTCCAACGATCTGGAGATATTAAAGGAGGGGGTTCCGAGAGTCCCGGGTACGGTGAATGAGAAGAGGTTTAACACGGCCCCAGACTGGGAAGGGACTTCAGGGTATCCTGGAAGAAAACGCTGAATCCAAACAGAGCAGCCGACGCGGGGACAAGCTCACAGGAAGAAAGGTGTGCTCATCGTGCCTGACCAGAAATGAGAGGAATGGTCAATTTACTGGTTGAGGAAACACGAGCATAACGGGGAAAAGCGGAGGCAACTGCTAGCTGAGCTGCGCTTTGTCTCTTCTCTCAGCGAGGTCTCTTAAGGCAGTTGCGTTACATCTGCTCACTCTGCGCTTCAAATTCAGGTGCTTTGAGCTACCCCGTCAGGTACATACTTTGCTGAGCTGTTTAGGGAACCTGAAGAGTCGAAGCTTTTAACGCGTTTCATTTCATTTTAATGTCCATGTCTCCTTTAGAACACGAAGCGAGCCCTGCTTCGGTGTGGCGGCTGTTTCTCCCAGCCCCCGGGGATGCAGCATTGGTCCGTCCTCTGAGCATCACCGTCTCCTCGGGACTGGGCTGCGCAGGGATGAATCGCTCCGCACATCGGTAGGGAAGGACCACAATGGTTCCTCCCCGGCCCTGGGCTCATTCCCACCAGCAGCATGGCTCTGGGGGTGCCTTCGGCCCTGGCTGTGGTGCAGAGGAGGACGCTGCACCTCGTCTTGACTGTTTGTGGGTGTCGGGGCTGACGATCCCAGGGGAGGCTCTGGGGACATCATTCTTCATCTCACTGGACTCTCAGGTTTGCTCAGCACCGTCTCCTTCCAGCCCCCAGCCCAGGACGGCAGGATACTTCGGGACAGACTCTAACTGCCTCTCCAAAACCACACGCCGAACCCGCAGCCTGGCGGGTGTGCAGCGCATCGATCCTCGATTTCTTTTCTCAAATCAAGCTAGAAGGGAAGAAAGCCATCCTGGAGACTAAGCTCAGTTGGAAAATGCTGTTTATCCCCTTGAACTCCCTGCAAAGGACACAATAGAACAATGGGCTCGCGGCAATGGAGAGGCGAAGCCCTGAGGTCACCTTCGCCTCTCCCAGCTGGTGCAGCATTGTTCCCTGATGGGAATTTCTGCGCGCGGCTCAGCTCCGCGACCATGTGTTTCCTACGACTGTTACCCTGCTGCTCCCTCCCCCAGTCCTTCCGCCTCTTTGTTACTCCCACAGAGACTGCGGGTTATTAATTAAACCTACACACAAGCCTGAGGTAAGGTAGGTATTAGGAACCTTTATCTTACCGATAGGGAAACTGATGCAAAAAGAGTGAGAATGACCTTGTGAAAGCCACAGTAAGAGGCAACAGCAGCACCACCTTGAGCGCAGGGTGGCCCACGGGCCTCTGTGCTCAGCAGAGAACAGGGCAGAGACCCACGAGCAAGACTGACAAGTGCAGCCCTGGTATTAGTATATGCTTATTGGCATCCCCGTACGCCTGAGCTAATGAGATGTGCTGAGAGGTAAAGCCTACCGGCTTACTTCGAATGACACCAACATGGCTGTCATCCCTCTGGGACATGAGTTAGGATCTGGGGAAGGACTTTTTACAAGGGCATGCAGTGACGGGAGGAGGGGGAATGGCTTCAAACTGGAAGAGGGGAGATTTAGATGAGATATCAGGAAGAAATTTTTCCCTCTGAGGGTGGTGAAATGGTGCCCCAGGTTGCCCCGAGAAGCTGTGGCTGCCCCATCCCCAGAGGTGTTCAAGGCCGGGTTGGACAGGGCTTGGAGCAACCTGGGCTGGGGGGAGGTGGCCCTGCCCAGGGCAGGGGGTGGCACTGGATGGTCTTCAAGGTGCCTTCCAACCCAAACCATTCTATGATGTCCACAAAGCTAAATGTCCTTATAGGCTTCATCAGTCCTTGCTGGGCACCACTGCATTATGTTCCATCAGAGGATGCAAGACAGGTACCCTCAGGAGATGTGCAGCTCCCTGTGATATGTGGCGCAGGATACTCTGCTCAGAACATCTGAGCTCCTGTTGATTTTACACAATACCTTTCGTGAGGATGCCTACCTCATTTGTCACTGCAAATCTAAAAGAAAACCAAACCTTTTTTTTTTTTGCTTTTCCCAATTGCCTGCAAGAACTGTGCACAGCAGAAAAAGAGAGCAAAAGACTACACAAAATAACCTCCAAAATATATTGCAGGGTTAGCAGGGGACTTAGGGGACTCTATCCCCTCCATTAGCACTTGCAGGCACAGCTGCATGTTCTTCCTGTTTCACTCAGGACCGCGTCTGTATCTTCATCACTATGATTTATTTCAGCAAAGAAACACATCTTTCTGGGTAAGAGCCGAGCGGGAGGGAAGCGCCAGCGGGACCGCAGTACCTCCTTGGGAGGCACGTGCATCCATAAAACGAAGGACCTTCTGTTATTACGAGGGATCAGGTACAAGAGTGACACAGGGGTCTCGGGGAGGAACTTGTTATCTTTTATTAAATATCTGACACCCCTCCACATACATAATACAATATAATGGCTTTTGCAGGATTCAGAAAGTGATGCCGTTCCAGTTGTCTGAGCTGGCGGCTCCCAGTTTGTGGCCATATGGTTGGCTGTGAACTTAACTAATAAAAATGGAGTGAACTTTTTTCTTTTTTTTTTTTTTCGTTCTTCTTGACCCTAGTCAGTGCCATAAATACCTGTATGTAGCAAAGGGTTTATAAATAGCACAGTAGCATCCACTGACACCAGACTGGCGTTAAGTCTGACCGGCAGGCGCTGGATTGCAGTTACGTGGAGCTGGAGCAGTCTGGGAGAGGAATATGTGGCCAATAAAGATTTGTGGAGCTAAAGTCATTCAGAAAGCTCAACACTAGGCAAAACTGGGCAAAAAAATACCCATCTGCCATGGGATGAGGTTCTGAAATGGAAACACCTTAAGCCAATATTGGCCCTCTGAGATAGCACTGAAATTCCATATAAATTTATGGTGTAGCTGACAGTGAGCTTGAGTAACTCGGTGTGTCTGGACGTCTGGCCCAGTCCAATAATAACATGAAAGAGAATTGTGTACATATCCTTTGCTGATCCTAAGACTTTGGACTTGGGTTTTGGAACTTTTTTGTTCGATGGTTGTCTACACATTGTCGGATTATCAAATGACTTTGTTATTCAAAATTGTTCATAAATTTTCTCAGCGATAGCTCTTGGTATGTGAGACCTTTGCAGTTTCAATGCTGCTCATTAGTTATTCAGCTGATGTGGTAATATTCCGGTTCCCTTACTGGATAGTCTCTGTTATTGCCTGCCCGAAGAGTTCAGAAGTCATGAGTCGATGCCCAAAACTCTAGGGACTGGCTTAAAAAAAACTTATTATTTTTAGCAAATACATATCAAAATTGGAACTTTTTATTTGCTTTCTTGCTTCTGAGTCGGGAGGGCGCACACATCCAATCTGCTGGAAACCAACCTTCAAACTAAAGCAGTTCCCACATAAATTCAACACTTTGAAAGTTAGAAATGAAAGTTTTTCCTGAGAAGACTGGTTTTCGATGGATTTTTAGCCTCCTGGATTCTTTGATGTCTAATACAAGCGTGAGTGCCAGCTGATGCTTTTCCCGCTGTTGGGAATTTCCTAAGGTGTCTCTTTGGTGCCCGTTCCCTGGGGTTTACGGGTGGTTGAACTCACCCTGCAGAGCATTCCCCAAATATACTCTGCCAATGGTTTACTAAGAGCTTATATCTGCCGTAGTCTGAGTAGTGGCAGCCATGCACAAATTGCACTGGTTCACTTCAAAACAAACTGTTTCCAGGAAAAGGCTTTTGAGTATTTTTAAGATGAGTGGAAAGATAATCTTTATCTCAGTTATGATTCAGAAGAGCAGTGTCAGCGCGGAGCTGAACCCACATGAGCCGTACAGTCAGGCCTCTCTCTTCCCTTGAAGAATAGAAGGAATATGAAAAAATTGAAAAGTCTGGAGTGGAAAAGCAACATTTTCCTGTTGGCAATGGAATCGTTCTTGCTGGAGCATCTTCTAAGTGATACTTATGTCCAGAGAGGCAGCAAACATAGGGGCTCAGCTTTCTCAGGAGCACGTAGGATTTTGGGTTACACCATCTATACCCATCTTAGGACACTGCCAGCCAAGCCTGAAGGCATCTCACAGCCCAGAAGGCTGGTGGCACACCACAAAGCCCAGGGCCAGATGGAAGCGGAGGGAGCGGGAAGGCTGCTGTGCTCCCCATCGCCGGGAAGGGAAGATGCAGACCATGGACGCAGCTCCTTTTCACTTCCGCAGCTGCCAGGAGGAGAATTAGCCCTTTTCCCTTCCCTCGTTTCTTTTAATCCACTGCAATCCTCCTTAATTACTACTGCAGTCTTCAGTCTCTGCCTCACGCTGCTGTGCTGAGGTAAGAGCAAGTCAAATATGGGTTCCTCTCCTTCGGTGAAGTGTCACCAAGGTGGAGGCAGCGATCGCAGGCAGATGCAGACCCCTGTGCCGTGTCCCGCTGGGACACAACGTTTGATCTGACACCTCCTTCACTGTTCCACTTCAACCACCTCCTCTGAACAGGACCTTTCTTTTTCTCCCAAACATTCTAAGGGAAAATCTTGAGCACATTTTTCAAGAACGATGTTAAAAACGTCTGGCTTATTTCTCTTTTCTACTCTTCTCCTTCCCTCTTTCCCCTACCTTTCCAGTCCTTCTCCCTCTCTCTTTTTATTTATTTTGCCATTGACAGAGGAACGAGAGAACTGAAAACATAACCGCAATTTTCACATTCAGTTCTCAAATCTCAGTCGATTTTCTTTTTGCTTTGCTTTACAATGTAAAAGTTTTCTAACCCTTTGAGCAAGTTTTATCTCACAAAAGAAAATGGTGCTGAACTCACCTATAGGCATTCAGGAGCCGCCCCCGACACAGCACAGTGCAGCTGAACAACTGCCTTTTTTTTTTTTTTTTTTTTTGATTCTCAAAGCAAATTCCACTTTACTTCATGCGTTAAAGCGGACGGGAAATCATTTGAGCCTTCTGTATATGTCAAGTCTCTCCAGTAAGGTAAATGTTTTTCCTACAAATAATGCCTCGCATGTTTGATCAACTTTGTAACCACAATATCTATAAGCGCCTCAAATGTTAAACAACGTATGAGCCAGATATATTTACCAGCCAGGAGATTTAAAAGCCATTCTTGACGTCAAGCTGTGAAGATCAAATACTCTAACCTGATGGCTGCCAATACAGTTCCCAACCATTGTCTAGATCCAAAACCCATTGTACTTGTTTTTGTTTTTGGCATGTGAAATAAGTCTTCTACTCAGACCACTTATGTTCTTAAATAAATATGTTTCTAGGTCAACTTGCTGATGGATGTTAATATAGCTATAATTTAAATCTAATGGTGATATCAACTTCTAATAGGGTATAAATTAGAGCTGTACAGTACAGGATGAAGCTAGTAACTTTTCCATAAAGTACGTCTTTTCAGTTCCTTGCGCAATGATCCAAATTCAGAGATTCAGCTTTCTTTTCCTTCACACTCCCTTTTTCCTTGGGTCTAATTATACTGCACAGATTCCTCGAGAAGAGGCACTGACTCACATAATGTTCCCCTCTCTTTCTTCCACATCTGATACCTCTTCCCTCAGAGACACGAGAAGACAAAAGCTCCTCTGACCACATCACCTCTGACGTCTGCCCTGGGATGGGGGAAGGCCATGGAGCACCGTGTTGCTCGGAGCGGCCGCCTGAGCCGAGAGGGACGGCGGCTCTGCGGGGCGGCTGCAGCTCAGGGAGTATCCCCGGCTCCAATCACGGTAAAATTTAATTGCTCTGGTCACTGTGCATACACGTAGCGAATAACCTGAGCTTCTGTGCAGCTTTTAAATAAGCAGGGTTAGATTCGGACTGAGGATTTCTCTCCGCAGAATAAGCGTAGAAGTACAGGGCCAGCTTCTGATATCATCACTCAGGCTTAATGATAACAGCATCACTAAGTGATGACGCTTGTGGAGTAAATGGCTATTAAACCAGAACAAGTGTGTTAGACTGCGCCTCTCCACCCATTACAGTCACCAAGTACATAAATATCTTGCTCTGACACATCTGGGACAAATACTTCAATCTTTCTGAATACTGGTAAGCACTTACGGCCTTTGCGGAATTACAACCGTAATTATTATCCATAATGGGTGTGGATTGCTGAATCGGACCTAGAGATAATCTGAAATGCCATTATGTTGTTAAAAAGGCAATAAACTTCATTTGCATTTACTCAGCTCTGACAGAATTTATGGGTGAGGACATCATTTGAGGATTTTCTCTTTCCTTCTTTCTTTTCAGCTTTGTTGTAGGAACAAACCTCCCCCACTCCCCCCCTCCGTCCCCCAAAGTCGGGGGGACCACACGTCGTCGGCTGGGGAAGTGGGGAGGTGGGGTTCTGCCGCTATTATGGATGCACTCTGCATCATCTATTTGCCAGTTGCTCATGGAGCTGATGGGACGCCCCAGGCCACGTCCCCTCCTGACCTCAGCACCCTGGGTGCCACGGTGCCACCCCCAGCAACGTACAGAATTTATTAATAATCCCAAACGGAATAATTAAAGCACGTTCGAAATTTTATTTTAACAATGCAGAACAGGGAGAAAGGATGAAAGAATAAAACCTGGCACCCACCGTGCTGTTCAGGATGAACAGCGAGCGAAAAAAAGTACCTGGCTTAGTCATCCTCTGGAGAATCCAGACACCACAGTGCTCTGAAGTGTCTGCCTTTCCCCAAATTTAGTTACTCCGCCTAATGCTGCTCAGCCTTTACACCCCAGTTCAAGTCTGAGCCGGATGCCCGTGATTTAGCACTTGCCGTGTGTCCAGGAACACAAAATGTGTTGCAAGGTAGAGAGGCACAGGCTGCAGCGAGCATCCTCCGCTTAGCCCCTGAAATACAAATTAGCCAGTCTGGTATTTGATCACGGGCTGTTCTTAAAGCAGTTTTTTACTCTGCACTTTTATTTTCCATGGCCGCTGCCAGGACAGAGTCCTCTCCAGGACCCCCTCCCACCCCATCCCATCTCGTCCAATCCCCTGGTTCTTCATCCTTGCTTTTCCCTTTTTATTTTCCAGATCCAACCTTGGCTCCTTCTACCCCTTCTCTTCCACATTGGCTTTTGTGGCCTGCTTGCAAACTTGCTTGTGTATTTTATGCGTGCCCGTGAAATCTCGCCTCGCTGGCACCGCAGCGCCCTAGTGTTCTCAGCCGTTACTGGTTTTGTGTTTTTTTAATATTAAGCTGTTTTGCCTCACTCCTGGGTATTGGACTGCAATGAAAAAGACTGTAAATTAATGAAATATCTGTTGCAGCTGACTTTAAATGATCCTAAAAAAAAATAAAAGTTTAAGTCCTACTAGTTCTGATTAGCTCAATTACCTGCCAGTACAGGCTTCTTCTTTATATTTCCTAATTCTTTGCCCAATCTATTATTAAATGTCTGAAGGAATCGCCTTCCTCTGCTTTCATTGAGGAAATAATTCCAGTGCCTAATAGCTCTCCCTGGCAGGAAAACTCTCCTTAAAATCTTCTTTTTGCACCTCCTCCCTTCACCCGGACG
Organism: Vanellus vanellus; assembly: GCF_965231255.1. Taxonomy (NCBI): domain Eukaryota; kingdom Metazoa; phylum Chordata; class Aves; order Charadriiformes; family Charadriidae; genus Vanellus; species Vanellus vanellus. The sequence goes on from NC_138922.1 coordinate 12,712,406, forward strand.
ACACTAAACAATTCCTGTCTGTCCTTGAGGAATATATGTCTTCACATATTCATAGGTAATTATTATTTTTCCACTTTCGCAAGTATTTGGCCACAAAGCGGTTACACTTAAAAGATCCCCATCTCAGATACTTCCAGAGCATTGACTCATTACCTGCGGAGTTACCGGCAGAGGTGAGACATCCAGTTTCTCATCTGAGCTCCAAAACTGGCATCAAACCCGGCTAAAACGCACTTTGGGCTCTACTCTTGACTTCAGGAGAGGTTTGGGACTGTCGGGGTTGGGGAAATGACACCCAATCGCGGCATCAGTTACTCGTCCCTCTTCACCCAGTAGGGAGCAATGGGTCACACAGCCTCAGCCACGATCCAGCCCCCCTCGGGACATCCTCGCTTGGAAATAAAACGCAATTAGCTGCATGTGCTCCAGGAGACACGGTTCCGTCCTGCAGGGGCTCAGCCCCAGCCTGCGGTCGGCCCGTGGGGAGCGAGGTTGGCTCACGCCCTTTTCCAGGGGTCCTCGGTTTGCCTCGACTGCCCCCCGCCAGCAAAACATGCGTCGCGTAAAATGTTTTACTGCAGAAATTTGTTGTAACAGCGCAATAACTGCCGCCACGGTTTTATGACATCTTTCAAGCACGACGGATGCGTCCAGTTAATTTTGTCATAGAGACACGCTTGGCAAAATGAAGCAGCAACGTCAGACGGAGGCAAAGTCTGAGGGAGAGTGACAGAGAGCCCCACCGCTTCCCTGGGGGCCCGGGAAAATGGAAATCACCGGTTCTAGGGAAGAATTAAGCTCCTGTGCTGCAAACAGATCTATTACATTATTACAGTAATTTAATACAGCAATTATTTCCAGTGTATGCCCACACACACCGAGGTTCTGAGGCATGAAAGTGTCTCACGCTTTACAGGCTGTGACAGAAAGCCTGTTAGCAGTAACCTTTGGGCAGCGGCTTCAGTCCCGGTTCCGGGGGCTTTGACCGGGGGCCGAGCGTGGCACCTGCCTGCCCAGCACCTCTGGACGCACAGCTGGACGCCGGGGAGCAGAGAGGACCGGGGGGTGAGAGCGCAACCGCCTGATGCTGCTCCAGGGCGTATGACATGACTCACGCTTAAAAACGGCATTTTAAAGAACTCTAATCCCAAGGACGAACAAATATGCTTAATTACTACTCACACGGTGCTTTTCACATCACTTTTTTAATCATCAGATATTGTTCCTGTCACTTTGGGGGATGTACGGCGTGTCGGCTCTGGGCACAAAGGCAGCACGGAGCTCCTGTCAGATCAGGTGCGCCGATGGAGACCGTCCCATCCAGCGCTCTCGGTGACAAATGTTATTTGTAAACCAGTTTGGGCTCTGCTGCCTCAGTCGGTCTTTCGCTTGAGCTGATCAGATACAGAACTCAGTTACTATTTCATAAAGTGCTCCGTAACTGAAATGATTTAAGACGTTCCCGGGGGCTGGGTGGGATGGCTGAGCATCCAGGCGTGCCGGCCCCCAGACTGATGGGAATTTAAATGGCTCGGGTTTAAACTCCCAGCAAATAAAATAAAACGGTGAATGCTCCGAATGGAAATTATTCTCTGCCACAATGGCATCAGCAGAAATGCCAAGCTTATCTATTTATAGCATTATCTGTGTCTAAATACCCATAAATAGCTATGTAAAACACTGCAGTTATATGTATGTGTGTGTGTATGTCTTTTCCAGCCACTGAAATGTTAAATCAATTTTATAACAAGTTGCTTTTCCAGCCACTGAGTGGCTGTAAATGTTAAGTGTTTTTACAGGCAATTTTTTCCCCAGCTGCTAAGCAGCTTTAAATGTTATCAAAAAAAGTTGCTTTTCCAGCTGTTCAACCACTCTGAGCACTTTTAATGGATTTTTTTTTAACTTGCTAAAACCTATTTATATTTTACTCACAAAGCAAGTGCAAAATTGTCCTGGCTCTGTCTAGGTCTTGTTTTATTGTATTTTTTTTTTCTTTTTTGAAACCTGTGAATAAAAATTCTTTCTCTGTCTGAGGAAATTTTTTTTTGAGAAGAGAAAGGGCTTTGGTTTAATGAGTCCAAGATGAACATTATGAGTTCATCTCAGCATTTAGATACCTCAAAAGCACCGTCCTTGTGGTATGTTCAATGGAAACACTGTTCTTGTGGTATGTTCAATGGAAATACTGTACTTGTGGTATTTTCAATGGAAAAAATATTATTGTGGCTTTTCCAATTCAGGAAATGCTGGTCGGTCTTTAAACCAGGGGAAAAAGAGGGAGTGGAGGGTGAGAGAGCTAAATTGAGGTGACAGCGAAATGGAAGAATTATTTTATTGTAACGAGGTGGGGAGAGATATACGAAGAGTTTAGGGCAGGAAAATGGAAAATTCTTGCGGCCCTTGAGGATTCATAACAGTGGGAGAAGGGAAAAGATCTGCGGTAGCGTTAAGGAAAGGTGTAGGACAAAGTTAGGAAGGAAGAAAAGAACAGTTTGAAGGAAAAAATTAAAAACAAAAAGAAATGAGACAACGCAGAGGTGTGTTAGAAGAAAGGGGAATAAAGAAGAGAAATCTCTTGCTAAATGCAACGGCTAAGGATGCGCCTCACTTGAAAAGACACAAGAAGGCCCTTTATCTTTGGGTGCCAAGGTCAAGTACCCATAGGAACGTATCACCACACATTCGGAGAAGTTGAGATTTGGCCCTTGACTTAACCAGCGAGTGAAATTCCCCCCAGCCGAGCCCACCCTGCAACTGCACCCGGCTTTCTGTGGCCACACTGGAAGAAGACTTGTAGCAATTTGGATCCTCTTAGTCAAGGCTAGGGATCAGCCAAGGGAAGGTGACCATCAAGTGGTCCATCCTGCTGCCACCAGAGTTGCCGCAGGTCGCCTGGCTCCAAACAGCAGTCACCATGATGAGACAGCTGCTGTAGGATGATCTGGTGAGACTCCCTCCAGACTACAGTGTCCAGTTGCCAGTGGAAAAATTACTACATCATTTACAAGTAGAGTAGGCTAGAAATCACATTTCTGGCTCTAAAAGCACTAGGGTTCTGGAAGAACATTTGAACTGTAATAATTAAAAAAAAAAAAAACAGGGAGAAAATCCAAATTAATTTCAATATCCATCAATTCCCTGGGAAAAATGTAGGATTTGGTTTAGACGGGAAATAACCGAGAAGTTCTTTCCAGTCTGGTACCCCTAATTGTAATGATTTTTAGTTTACAGACATGCATAGGAGACCAGTGAAGTTCACCTATGCTCGCGGTGGGATTCAGATGCCCTCTCAACTAAGGTAACACGTCCAGCAGAAAATATGAAATAGACACATAAAAAACAAACACCGCGTTTTGTTCCCATCTATTTAAAGGGCATATTCTGTATTTCCATGCACATAACAGTTACACCATCCCAGCTGATTTGCTTTTAACTTAAAAACCCGAGGTTTCCATCTGCTCTCCTACTAGTTCAAGAACTGTGCATCTTCTCAAGTCTTTACAAAAGATTCAATTTTATTGCAGCTTTAATGCGGGCTTTAACTGATATTAGAGTCATTCAAATTTGTAGTAAAGTCACTTTGGCCACGTTCACGTCTCTTTGTCTTTGCTTTCTAAGAACTTTTGAGTTATCAAGTTTTACTGGCCAAAAACGTAGCGGAGAGCAAATTTCAGAATCACACAGAGAAGTATTTACAGAAACTGACATTTCGGTTTCTACCAGGAAATATTTGCACCAGATGTGCTTACACATGCCTCCATTCAGGACTGGAACCGCCACCACGTGATTCATCTGACCAGTCAGAGTGAAGGAACTCAGATCAAATTTTGAAGACTCATAGCAAGTCCCCGGAGCAAACCATTCAGAAATATGGTGTTTATGTAATACGTTTAGACGGTCTGATAAAATCCAAGGACCCAGCAAAGTCAGTGGGCTGATTTCTCATGTCTTCAGAAACTTCTGGTCAACACCATCATGAATAAATTAAAAAAAAAAATAAATAGAATCTGCCATTACTACATAAAACAAGTGAGCAACTTAGATCATCTAATACTAAGTTATCCACACTGACGATAATTCTATTAGCCCATGTCCTGGTTTGAGTGACACAGGACTAATTTCTCTTCTAATACTTGGGAAGACTGCACTTTTAGAAGCCTCCAGTGTCTGAATTTGTGAAAATATTGACTTTACAGCCAGCTATGGTGTGTGGGTCTCAAGGTCTCAGTGTTTTCGAGCTCGCCGGGTGCGGGGATGAGGAGGAGCGAGACCCGGGCACTTGACCCACGCTGCCAACAGGGTTAGTTCACACCATCAACGTCACATTCACTATAAATGAGAAAGTTTGCTGCGAAGTTCTCTCTCTCCCGTGACGGCTGCCATCCTGAGAACTCCCTGCCCCGGTGCCGGAGCCCTGAGCCCGTCCCTTCCTCCCGAAGCCGCAGCGCTCGCAGGGTCCCACATTTGCTGTCCCCTGCTGGGAGTGCACAGATTCCTACGGATATAACTGGCTGAGTATAATCTTTGGATATTCTGTATTGGTATCGGGATCAATATTGGTTCTTTAGTGCTGTTAATGTTAATTATCTAATCTTACTCTATTAATCTGTTTATACTTCAGCTCCAGGGTTTCCTTGTTTTTCCCGATTCCCTTTCCCGGGTGGGGACGGGTCATCGGGTGACAGAATGATTGTCTAAACGACAATAAATTGTTATGGGTCTCTCAAACCATAACAGCCCATTACTTAAACACAGGCGTATTTAAAACTTAAACTTTTTCCTGAACGTTGGACCATCTGATATGAGGCACTTAAATTATTTTGCCCGAGGGACACAGCAAATCTTCAATTACTGCTGACTGCTCTTTCCCCTGGGTATCACCACTGCTGCTGAATCTGAACACGTCCTTTAAGGAGCGATGGCACGTGATAGGGCATAACATCTTTCTGTTTGGCCTCAGCTCTGTCAAATTGATTTCTGTATTCTTCCTGAGGGCCTGAAAACATAATGTATCTTTCCAATTTTCTTCAGGCGCTCCCCCAGGCCACTCCACATGGATGAAGAAGGCTCTCTGACCCTAAGGTGCAATTAGCCCTCTGGACAGCAGAGCAATTCAAACACGCATATATTTAGTTTCCATTTTCCTGGTTTAAAATTGCTATATATCTTGCTGAGATGGGAGGCTGCTGGCTGGTCCTACTTTCTTGCATTGCACAGGTTTTCTCTTCAGCAGGTTACAGAGTCAGAGTCCACCCCTGTGCACTGAATACGGTGCGGGAATTCATCTATACACACAGGCGTCTTGTTGATATTCTCACTCTCTGGGCATGGACTGGTTTGTGATCGATGAAATGGAAGGAGGTGGTGTTGGATACGTTGACTTGGCCTCTTCACTTCACCCCCTTTGCTAGGGCAAGATTGTTTAACATTTATTTTTAGTCCTTTGTCCAATCTAATGGCAAAGTGCTCAAACAGTGGAGCTTCTCCCACATCCTTTGGAAGAATTTTCCGCAGTCTAATAAGATTTCAGCACTTGGAAGTTTATCCTGTTATTCAGCCTAAACTTTCCTCTACTTAACAGTATGCTTTCAGTCCTTATACTCTTTTCACCATCCTAAACAATTCAACTTCTTCTCAGTGTTTACAATCCGCAAGATTTCCTTCTTGCTTCCAAGAAGAAGTTTCCAATCAGTATTTATAAAATGGAAAAATAAATGACAAACAGAAGGTTCAGTAGAAAAGAACCTCCTGCACTACAGCAGTCAGATGTTTGTGCAACAACTGGGTGTACTTCAAAACAGACACTATTTCTATAGCCTGCCGGTATCCCACTACACCACCAAAGGTGCTAGACACCTCTTCAGTCCAAACAAACTTTGGGAACTAGAGAGCTGCATACCTTGAACTTCCAAAGTAATACTTTATTTAAGGAAAAAAAAAAATTAAAGCCAAACAAAACCAGGATTTATTTTTTCTTACTATTTTGCCATTGTTATTTTTGACTGTGCATGAAATGATTGAGTTTACGTGGTCAAGGGCTTGTTTGTGAAAGAGTCGTATGATGGTGCTTGGGCATCATGTCCATATAAACAGTTAACCTCCCAGGATGCAGGATCTTTGTTGTGTCTGATGAAGGCAGACTTTCATTAGGCCTTTTACCACCAGCTCTTGGAACTCTTCCACTTCATGCAAGTAAAAAAACCACAAATATTCCTCTACTTATATCAGTACCAGAAGCTGGAAGCATGGAATGCTTCAGAATGCTTTGAACCCCGTAATTGTCTCTTGTAATAATACATTTTTTACATTCGAAGTCGTGAGTTATCAAGGAGAAAGAACGTAGCAACTTGGTTAAAATAAAGAATTAAATTATGGTCATGGAAAAAAAAAAAAGGTACTTTCCACTGTTCTCAAAAGAAAGTGTCTTTGGGAAAGAATGAATCAGAACGGATCTCTGTCCTTCTCTGTATGACTTTGTATTTCATGGACCGAGGGATGGACAATAGGAAGCTCATGGTTAAACAGACCTGAGATAAAGGTCTCCCATGTCTTGGAAGTACCTTGTGCTATATCACCTTCTGTGAAATAGAAAAAGAATGTTATTAAGATTGTTTTTTTATATAATATAACAGTGTGAGAGAACAGGTAGATGTGTTATGGCCCAGCCACGGAGCACCTTCTCTAAACCACCATCGTTAATGCAGCTCCGGTCCTTGGGCTTATTCCCGGCTGGCCCCTCTCTGCCCAGCCTTGCCGGGCCTTAGCTCTGTTTCACACAGCACTAAAATCACGTTTTGCTTTGACTTTGCATCTTATTTCTGTAGGGTTCTTATATCTAGATTGGTACCTCTTTTACAGGAAAAGACTCAATGCTATTCAGTTTTGGTTGTTTGGATTGTTTGATTGTAGATGTGAAAAACTGCTTAGTGCTTGTTTTTTTTCTTCTGGGACATTTTCCTCCTACAGATTCTAGATGAGATGTATCATCATTTCATCACCATGATCTTCCCAAAATATACTCCAGAATTCATTTTGAGGGATCCTCTAATATTTATACAAATGTACCTCAGGAAGGTGTTTGGCCATAGCAATCTTAATCCTCCCATCACACGCCATGGGAAAATGTGTTGCCCTCCTGAGAAAGCCCATGATGGGGAGGTCAGAGAGAAGAAGCAGTGCTGCAAGGAGAAAATAAAATAAAATAAAAAAATTCTTTAAAAGCTAGTTCAAGTCATTGCTAGTACTCTCTAATTCATTTGGACCCCAAATCCACAAAATGTATCAGAAAATGAAAAACAAAACCAATAATGAAACCTAGCAATGGTATAAAAGAATTTACAGTAAATAATTTTGCACGAAATTAAAGGAGTATTTACATCTGGAAATATGTATATGGAAACAATCTTTTTATTTTTTCTAGACTGATTTGATTATGTTTTCTGGGTTAAGACCTTGGCGTTCAAAACAAAATGAGAATCTTTGACCCTTTTGGCTATCAAATTAACTGGAGCAGAGGGTTAACACTGTACAATACAATGTAGGTGGCTGAAAGGGCTGGACCCCTTTGGTGCTGCACAAACACACCCATTTCTAAACTCTGCTTTGAAGAGCTTAGAGCGTCAGATGCCAGTGCAGATCCCAGTGCAGAATAACTCAGTTTTTTGCTGGGCTTCATGCCCCCGCGACCCGAAGTTGTGTGTTGAGAGGGAATTGGGAACTGACACCGAGGAAGCTGCCTATAGCTGAACCTGTTCCCAAGCCCTTGCTCAATTCAGGCTGTAATTGCAAGACGATGCAACCGGGGAAAGCAAGAGGTACGTGGATGTGGGAAGGTGTGGACGGGCAGCAATGGAGGAACACAAGAGAGATGTATTGTGATAAGGAGGTTCTTGTCAGCATTTTAATATTTATGTATAATTTTAGGAATTTGATTAAAGAACCTGGAACTTATTCATGCTTCAGTCCCATTACAACTCGATGAGAACTTTGTTTCATTGCTTCATCCTCGAGCCACCATCAATGGCCCTTTGGGAAAAGTGTCCCTTGTTTGTCCAAAGGGAAATGCAGGCACTGCCCTTCCGCTGGCACCCGGGATGCGCCCAGGAGGACCCCAGTTGCTGGGATCTGGGACAGCCATCACCCAGGTCTGGATTAGCAGCATCTCCTGTCACTCCATGGCAGAGGATCAGAGCAGCCGGACCTCTTTGATGGAAGCGTGAATTGCCTGCTACTTCTCACTACGGATTAATGGGGAACAAAATCTTTTGTTACCAGGCTGCCTTTGCTATCAAGAGCACAGTCAGATAAGGAAAAAAAAAAAAAGACCATTTCTGTAACTGTTTTATGTCGAATCCATCCGTTTTGGCGTTACGGTCTCACATGGTAATAAATCACTACCGCACGTTATCGACCCTAATCAGCCTCGGACAGAGCCACACAGCAAACGCCGGCGCAGGAAGAAAGCGTGCCAGGCTTTGTAAGAAGAAAGATATAGTTTTCTCTCTCAGAAGCCCAGTGAAAACAAACCCAAGCCAGCCCCCAAATCTAGGGAGAGCATAAAAAAAGCTCTTGGAGATAACTTCACACCCCCCTCAATATCACAGGAGCCAGCTTTCAGCTGGTGCTCGGCTGCGTTTGCCGGGTGGGAGCGCTCGTGGTGGGCCAGGGAGAGCCGGGCGCCGCGGGACGCGGCTCCATCACGCCCGCCAGCCGAGGGAAACTGTGCGTTTCTCTCCCCTTTCATGCTGTATCTTCCCTAGTCACTCACAGTAAAGCTACAAAAAAAGTGTGGGGAATAAAGAAATATTAAGGCAAGTCACAGCCGTTTTTCTCTACAAGGATCTTCTCCCTGTGGGAACCTCCAGCGCTGGGTTCCTGCTAATACATGACTTCAGCGACTATAGATAGTGGAAGCTTTCTGTGCTTTACTGCCTCAACAATGGGCTCGGGAACTCATACAACCTTTCATTTCCGTCCTTTTATTTGTAAATTACTTTCCTTTAAGAATACTGCTATTTAATAGATGGGTTATGATGTCAAACTCTTTAATAAGAGCTATGCTTTTTCCTCTGCAGTTTTGTTTTTATTCTAAACAAGATATTTTTTTTCCTAAACAGATACAATTTTAAGGAAAAAAAAAAAAAAAAAAGCCAAACATGACCAGAAAAGACCTTATTTGTTATGGAAAAATTATAACAAAGATTTTCTGTGGTTTTTTTTTCCTTTGCTCTTCCTGTTGTTGGTAATAAAAGAATTTTTATTGTTCTTTGGTGGTAATCCTAGCTTTATGTTGAAAATCAGAAAGGATTTTTTCCTTCTTTTTTTTTTTTCTTCTCTGTTTTTGGTTTGGTTCTCTGGTTTGTAGCCTGAATGGAACTAAACCAAGCATTGAAAAAGCTTGCCACACACGGTCAGAAATGGCACTCCCCCGTCTGCGCCGGCCGGGCGGCATGCACGCTGCTGCTGCTGCGCAAAACCTTAATTCACTTCCAATGACTCAGAGGGCATGAGGAGCATCTCCGCATATTCCGGGGTAAATTCCGATCTGGGTTACACAGCCGTGAGCACAGAGCAAAATCCCAGAGTTGGGAAGATTTAGACCAGGTTTTCCCCACGCTAAATGAGACCACGAGCAATGAAGCGCAGGCAGCTATCTGGGAGATGCCCGACACTGAGGATGGCTGAAATCGCTCCACTGACATTTTCCCCCAGTTAGAAATAGCCTTTGTGGAAATTTATTTTTGGGGAATTAGGCTGTATTTCATTCTATCTTTATTTTCTTTTTCCTTCCCCCCTGGTGGTGGTAGTGGTGGTGGTGGAAATCAACAAATGGCTGGAATTTTTGTTTCTGCAAAACTGGAAAATTAAATTTTATTTTTAATACGGAAAATAGGAGCAGCTGAAACGTTATAATTTCAAGACTAATTTAACTGATACACTGCCTAAGTAAAATCATGTGCTAATCATGATAACCTTTGTTTTCCTTCTCCCATATAAGCTGTTCTGCCAATATTTATGCAAAAAGTCTGGATCCTTGCCTCCTTTAAAAAAAAAATTAAAAATCCCATCCTTAATTAATAAAAACATTACACAAAGACAAACCAACAGCAAAACAAAGAGAAGCAAAACAAGAGCAGGCAATCTTCTCCCCCTCCTGTTAAGAATGACAGTATTCCAGCAGCAGAGAGGGAAGCCCTGGTGCTCGGTAGCGGTGGTGGACGGGGCTGTGTCATGCCCGTCCTGCCTTCTCCGGCAGGCGCAGGGCTGCTCCGCTCCAGGCTGCCGACACCCCCGAGAGCACTTTCAGAGAATCACTGAATCATCTCGGTTGGAAGGGACCTTTAGGATCAGCAAGTCCAACAGCACGAGCTCCTGCACAGTGCCCAAACGCCTCCCTGCTCAGTCCATCATTCGGAGCTCAGAATATGAACTGAGGAATGGGAGGGAGATGGGTGGGAGCACTGAAACGTGCTTTTCCCCATGTTTTTCCCCCTACATGATAATACTGAGAGGAAACAATCACAAATAATTATCTTTTATCATAACTCAGTCTACAGCTTTTCAACATGATGGCTCTGGTGAGACTTGGAGAGACATCAGACTAATAAACCATCCTTAGATATCAGTTTTGAAAGTTAATTCATTTGGACTCATACTTTTTGGCCAGAAAGGGAACTTTTTTGCTGCAAATGTTTGCCGATTATTCAGACGAATGGAATAACACAGCAGTCCCCAAAAGTCTTCTGGAAGTTATCAATATCCAGTTTGCCGCTCGAGCCTTTGCATTCACCCTGCAAACGAGCTATGCGATGATAGATACCCTTTGTGGTGGGAAACCAGGCAGAGCCGAATGCGCTGCCGGAGCTCGCTGGGAAATGGGGCAGAAAGGCTCAGCCTCGGACCTTCCTCGCCTCCTGCCCTCTTTCCCAAGGAAAACCAGACCTTGGAAATCACAGGGGCTTTGCTGCCTCTTGCAACCAATAACAGCATTGAAAGTAGTGCAAATAATGTTTCCATTGCTCACTATTTCGGATTGAGAGCATATTTTTCTTGGAGCATTCTTAACCTTTGGGATCTTTTCATGTTCTTTAGCCATTGTGTTTGCTTCTTCCTTGTTTTCTTACAGGGAAAGCCGAAATGGCTCACAATTAAAATCTTTTTTTAACAGCTTTCTCCTGTTGCTTTGGCAAAACAAATTTTGAACAGTTGGAATGATACAGTGCCATTTACTCCTTCCTCAAATAGTTTTCCCCTTCTACCAAGAAATCCTGCTCAATTTGGATCTGATCATTTGCTTGTGTGAAGAGGGATAGCTCGAAGGTCTTAAGCAGAACTAGAGAGATCTGCAGCAGCTGAAAATTTTCATGAAGTCAAGGGATAAACTTATTAAAGCTGGGCCAGATTCTTTTAGCACTACTTGCTTGTTTGTTTTTAAATTTTGGAGGATCAACTCGCGACTCACAGTGGTATATCTGAGAGCAGAGTCTGCTTAACTAACTGAAGGTGCTAATGACCAGGCAGTCTATAACTGGAGGTAAGCCGGAGCCACAAATCGCTAATGTGATCCACACTGCAAAATATGGAAGGATTCAGGATTCAGGAGTCTGGTTTTACCCATCCTGGAAACAGAACATGACCACGACACTCCCACGTGAAGGCGGGAGCGCTTCGTTGTGGTCTCAGCTCACCGTTACACGCACAGATCACCTGCAAACGTTGGAGGCTTTTCAGTTCAAAGCTTGGACTCACACCCCACCTGGACCCACAGCTCAGCCCAAGCAGTGACCCCTCGGCAAAGTCAGCTCTCAAGACACCACGACCTCAGGAGCACCATCTGCCGTGACCCACTCTCACCCAAAAACTTCATTTCTGTGGTGTAATATGCTTGATTATTTTCCTCAATGAGTATGTTTACTCTGAAGATAGACATATAAATCACATCAGCTGAAACCCAAGCAAGAGTATGACAAAACCGGTATTTTTAAAGGTTAGCTGTTGTTCTTTTTAATGAAAGAAAAGCAAGAGGATGGGGTTGGACTTTTATGATGTGCAAAAGAGGTTGTAACCACAGAAAAATCTGCCTCCAAAAGCCAAATATTATTCATTTTGGTGGAATGCAATGTTAAAATAGCTCAGCCTTTCAGGAAGAAGCATGCTTATGTAAACCATCCAGTTTACTTTCTTTTGAACAGACAACCTAAAAAAACATCCTATCTGTATGTGCACGTGGTGTCTTCCTCATATATATGTGCCTAGACTTATACATGTCCACATGGTCAGTTGTGGTCTTCAGCAGACTCACACAGCACATTTAGGAGAAGAGGTCAATTGCAGCAGGAAGGCAATGTTGTAAACCATGACAACTTGCTGGTGCCATTGATTAGGATCAACAAATTCCAGTGCTTTAACAGGAGCCAATAATCCTCCACTCATGCACCTTGCCGGTCCACCACATCCTCCATTTAACATTTAAAAAGGGCACAATAAGGGCTGAAACTTCATCACCCATCCTATGTCAGAGCCTGGAAACACCTGCCATGAACACTATGTCCATCAGAGAGGACCATCAAAACACTGGCATATCTTCAACTTCTGAACAGTTTTTCTTTAATGTTCCTAACTCCTAACTCTCTCACGTTTCACATTAAAGTTCAACAGATATGACACTGAAGAGCTCAATACTGTGGGTATTTAGACAGAGATTTTCAGCTTTCTTGAGATCCTTAATGGGATTAAAGATGGGCTTGCATACATTCACCCCAGCGATAAATTTATCCCACATTGATTCCATCAGCTTTTTGTTCCCTGCATATGCAGGACCCTTTCTTCTTTCATGTAACCCCTATATTCTTTCAGTATCGTCACACAGCTAACATTTATACACACCCACGAACAGCTCAGCTCCTGCAGCCTGGTCCCCTGTGCACATCGATGCTGCCGTTTAATTCCCTCCTGCTGCCTTTTCGCCTTCACCAGCCTGAGGATCTTCCAAACTCAACCCACCATCCATTCTCCCAAACTCTTCAATATAAGACTGAAGTTGGGTGACGATTTACCTGGAACTAATTGCAATTTTCTATAATGCTACTTAATAACTGCCTTGGCTGCAGTGGGAACAACTAAGTGTAAGGGAACATGTAAGAGGGAAATTGTGTTCAGATGCTCTAGTTATTGTCCACGAAACAGCGAGTACAGGAAACTGCGTGTGGCTCTCAGGTCTCTAAAACATACATATTATGTTTCAAAATAGACACTACTGGATCTTTGCTTGTTTCCCCTTTTAGTTCTCAACACTGTTGGCATTCATTGGGAAACAGTGGCCAGTTCTTAAAAAGACTGTGGGGCAAGTCCTCACCGAGGCCAATCCCAGGCACGGGAAGAATAAGACAAGCGGCAAAAGTCAGCACAGACGTACCAAGGGCAAATTATGCCTGAACAACCTGATTGCTTTGTACAATTAAATAACTGGCTCTGTGGAAAAGGGCAGAGGGATATATAATATGATCCTCTTTCTTGTCTTTACATGGAAATGTGCAATGCTGCTGAAACCCCATTTTCCTTCTGAACCAATTTTTTTATGGAAAACATATAAACTTAAGTTTGAACTTATTACACAGCTTGAATCCTACAAAATACTTCAGCTATCTGGGCATGCTACTCCAAGGGGGGTCCTTCTGGTCTTTCTTTCACCCACGCCTCCCTTCTGTCCTCCTGCCTTTTCCAAATTAAGGCCCATTTTCAGGACAATTCCTCTGCAAATGCTTAAGATCACCACATGCAGATTATTAACGTAAAGATTATGAGCTTTCCTGGATAAGGATGCTCTCATGAATGACTTTGCTACTGTTCTACCCTGCGGTCAGGCAGCTAAGAAACTGTGCTTTGAAAAGTCAGCAACAGTAACACGCAGATTAAATATTCATGTTTCTATTTCTCATGCTTTGATTTTTGTCCCATGTAGCTGTAGGGGAAAAAAAAAAAAAGACTGAAAATATGATCATTTAATTGAAAGTTTAATTTGAGAGAGTTCAAAAACATTAAAAATAGAGGACAAACTACTTAGAGTGATTTCTGTATACTTCATGTTGTTCATTTGCATACTTCGGCTTCTCTTCTCCCACCACTTTCTGTCCCCATCAATTAGATTTATTTTTTTTTTAATCCTGCTTAATTTTTGCTGGGAGTAGATGAAACACTGTGGCTGCTTTTCTTGGCCTAAGGAAAAGTTATATGTGTGCAGTAAAACTACTCCCTGCTATTATCACCCTAGGACTTATACACATAAAACCCATTTTTATCCATGAAATAAAAGAGAATTGGAAATGCTTATAAGTTATTATAATTGGTGAAAAATACTAAATTCAATAGGTGATTTTCTTTACCATTATAAGTGGAAGTAGAGCCTTTCTACTTCAGTGGAATGATGTTGATTTATACCACCTAAGGATTTCACCCATAGTAAGACGGGAAAAACATAAAACACTTAATTTTCTTCATGGAGGGGAAGAAAGCAAAAAAAAAAAAAAAAAAAAAGAAAAGAAAAGCCCTTCCTGTGAAAATCCACTGTGAAATCCACTGAGTTTTTAACAAGAAAGTGTGTCAAGAACATACTTACACAAAGTTTAGGGTTTGAAAAATGACAGAAAGGCAAAGCAGAAGAGAAGGGAAATAATCCGACACAGGTGAGAGAGATTAAGTTACTTTTATGATTAACCTCATGATTACATTGCCCTGAAGTCTACAGTCATACACAGAGTTTTCAAGGAATTTTTCAGCGTCAAAAAAACCTGGTAAAACAGGCAATATTTAAGATACTACATTTAAGATGACTTAAGATGACCAAAACTGTCATTGAAAGACTGTGATTTCAAAGAGTCACAGGAAAGCCCTAGTGGACAGGAGACTGGCCATACTCCAAAGCAGCCAGTAGCAACGGGTCACTCACTTGTCCAGCACAGTGACACTGTCACTAGTTGGCTTAACTTAGAGGCATCCACATCACAGGGTATTTAGGTAGTAGAAATGGGGCTCTCCCTCAGTTTTCTGTGGGATCTATACAACGTCGAATCAATTATTGAGTCTTCATTGTTGTACGCTCATAAACATACCCATCTTCCCGGCCTGAAATGAATGCTAGAAGCTGAAAGGCACAGATCCTCATGATGTCCCAGGTTTCTGTACTGGTTTCTGCAAAGGAGAACATCTACAAGAGATCAGTGGTGTTTCACATTTTGGCTTGTGCAGTCTCTGGTCCAGTAGACAGTGGGACGTTAGCAGTTTGATGACAGGGGAAAAAGGGCTTTGATAAACACCAAACCCTGTCATTATCTCATTTTGGCACACTCTACATTTTTTCCTAAACAAATTCCATGGAAAACTCATGTAGGAAACCATAACTTGCTACAAATGAGAACCCACAGATTTAATTTTTTTCCTTTCCTTAATATGCGAATGCAGGGATAAAATTACTTCATTGAGAAATACATGTCATGAAAAAGAACACAGGGATAAAAGAAAAAAATTACCCCAAATCTACCAATGTTTAAACCAATTCTTCTGGGAAAAAAAACAGTCCTATCTTAAAGCTCTTCCATGCCACTGTGCCTTGAAACTGATATGCTGAAACCACCGTTCATACCAGTGAGCAATTATTTATCGTTACTTCTTTCCATTCTTTTACCTGGTCCCAGTGATAATGTTTCTTCAAACTGAACATATTTGATAATCAATAAGATATTAATTAACAGGCAACTTGGAAAATATGCCAGTATGATAAGTAAAGGAATCATTAAGCTGATCTTGAAAACTCCCAAGGAAAACACCAAACCTGAAGTTTAAATGAAATCAGTATTATTCATATCAAGTTCAACTTGGGACCCAGAAATGCCTGAAGATCGACTTAAAAGCTTTACAGTTACTCTAACACTTGTATCAGTATATTTTATAGTGTTACTTGAGAGTGACTCAAGCTTCCTTATATATTAACCAAGTTGGTTTTCTTGTTGATGTGTGCCGATTCCCTTCTCTGATGAACTGTTCACCTCCAGCATTAGCCAAGCATAATAGCATGGAGTTTGATATTGTGGAAATACACACAAATTACAAACCCAACAACCACCACGATGCTGGCCTTACTTCTCTGGAGGGTAACAAATATAGGTCTCTCTTCTTAAGAAAATCAGTGCTTTGTCATTTTTTGGTCTACTGTTATACAGGATGTCTATCTAGTTGGAAATTGCTCTGTGGAAATCATTAGAAAATGCCAATTTTCCATGTTATAATTTCCTGACAGACGTTTTGCTGAAATGTGTCTGAAGTTCGGCATGACAAACGCGTAGAATAAAAAAAGATATCCGCTCCAAAACTAGCCAGTTACTGGGCCACCTCTTGGCATTCAAAAATGCCACATTTAGTCTCTTGCCATGGTCTACCTGATTCCCACTAAAGTACTGGGCATTTTATGTAGACTGGGATTAGGCTCCTGTTGGAGCTCTCCCAAGGTGGATAATTAGTCCTTGGCTTGGTCCTTACCACCTATATCTCATCGACGTGGATTAGAAAAATATCACTAAGCTCCCCCTCTCGCAGAGCAGTAGCAAAGGTTTCACAGACATCTGGTATGTCATGGCGCTTTCCATCCCAGTGACTCCTGTGGCATTCTGTATTAAAAAGTAGCCCCACAGAAGTCACAGCAACTGGTTATTATTAAAAGCAGATAAGCAAGAAAAGCGCTTGCAAACACGCAGGGGAGCAAGATCATTTTGGAACTATTTGGAAAGATTTCCCCTTGTATCCAATAATAGCCCGGTTTATTGAAGCGTTTATTAATCATCACTCACTGACTGCCCAACTCCTATAATTTTTTTATATTTACAGCGCACGCTTCTTGTTATCCCTGCTTCTAAGATCAGTACTACTCAAACTGGTGTTGCTGGCATTTGCTGAGCCTGGAGTTCTGCACGAAGGTCTTCACAAGATGACAGGAGCAGTCGCGCTTGTTTGCAGCTCCTGTCTTCACCGCCCCATTTAAAAACACTCACACAGGGTTTTACATGTTACTTCAGCCCTACCACAAAATGGCAAATCCTTGGAAACAGAAGTGCATACTGGCTGTACACAGAAAGTCCACCGCTGATGGTGCACCTGGATATACACATAGTTTCCTGTGGGCCCACTAACATGTGCTGGTGTGAGTTGCAAATTACTTCCTCTCCGCACTTCTCACATGAATTCTTGATATGGTTTCAGAAAGAAACCAGCTTTAACGGATTTAATTCTTTGTTGTGGCTAAAGAATTGGCAGGAATGATGTTGAGGAAAATCCCGCTCCTTAATGCAATGTAAATCCACGTCTATAAGCAGGGTCTAGCATTTTCAGAGTCCACGCGCTACCTCCTTACTGAAGTCCATGTCAGAAATCCGGGTTGATACAGTTATTATAAAAGCTCTGGTGCTTCAACAACCCCAGAAGCTCCGGGCTCCTTCTCCAACGCTGCTCCTCATGAATTTTGAGCTGTGCACAAGCTGTGATTTGCCAGGCAGAGGAAAAGGACTGAGCGGGGACTCTCTCACTTGTCATCAAACAGGGAAATCACACACGTCATCTCTGTTCCAATCAGGAATCTTTTGGACAAGCATCCTCCTTCAGCTCTGCCATGTTCTTGTACCAGAGAGGTGAACTGCAACATGTTTCACTCGCAGTTTAATAGTCACTTAAAGAAGAGGGACTTGTCTGGGGAACTGGTTTTGTCTAAACTATTTTTGGTGAGCAATCAGGTTTTAAACTTTCTTCTTGTTGATGTAAAAACAAGTGTCTGTCTCTCTGAAAAATTGGGAATTTTTATTGGAGACTTTGGGCAAAAGGCAAAAATATTTTGGCCCCAAACCAAAAACTTTAAGCCTAAAAGGGCAAACCTCTCATTTTCAGCCAAACAATGAAAACGTTGGTTTTGGCTGGACATTTTTGGTTTTTCAACACAAGTGATCTTTTTCTCGGTCAAAAATTTTCCATGAGGTGAGGAATAAACATTACGGGTAAAAGCCTGGTATAACTAACTGGAAGGAAGGAGCAAAGAGAGAGATAAGGGATAAAAACAGCTTATCACAACCATCATGAAGCTACTGTTACCAAGGTCTGTTACAAGCCACTGCACCAATCCGGTAAAGAAACCCTGAAACCTATAGCCCGGTATATTTATAGCATGATTCATGGTCACTGAATGTTCTATAAACAAATTTATGGAACTGTTTTTCTCGTGGTTGTTTCCTTTTTTAGAAAATTATCACCAGGAAAAGCACTTGCAGACTATTTCTACCTGGACAGGGTTTCCATAGCTGTCCCAATGACCTCTTTTGCTACCCAGGCAATAAAAAGTCCCAAACACTTGTGAGTGACCTTATTATTTCAGGAAAATCAAGAGTCCCATGCAGGCACCTGGCAGAGGAGATGCATTGTCACCTCTTTCCCACCAGCCGTACACAGTCTGTAGCGAGAAGGGAGTGTGCTTGGAGACGGCAAAGCCATTTCAGACCAAGACGCGAGCCATCCAAGCACCAAACACGATGCACACAGATTGTCCCGCAGAACTCGCAATCACCACGCAGGTGATTAAGTTACTCTTGCAGTAAATCACATCCACCTCCATCGTTGTGACATGTTTCACTGGGGAGTGGATTGAGTAATCACTGCAAAAGGGATAAGATAGGAAAAGCTGGAGGGCGGGAGGATACGGATCCTCCAGGTTAGGAGGGGGAGAAATGAAGAGATGTTCTGCAGCCAAGAGCTGCCCTGTAGTGAAGCTCTCACTGATGATGCAATCATAGTTTATTTAATTACTTTGTAAATTTCTGCCTAATATTTGGCTCTAAAGAGCATGTTTCGGCACAGCATAGCAGGAGTGCTGGGCTAAAGACTAAGCTGAGCAATGTCAGGAGAAGAGTGTTCCCCGAGTTACTGGGGCATGTCCTCGTGTCTCCCGTTTCTTTTTCCACGTCTTCAGGAAACAGTCATTCCTGAAAGTGCTGCAGTCTACATCATACACATAAGGCTGACTACTTGGGAGGACAAAGGTAAATTAAACTGCCAAGAACCGATGCTTTCACCTAGTTTTCATGCAGAATCCATGATCAGAGACAATTTTTTAATCACTGTTATAATGTTTCCCCACCAGTTCATAAAGCGGCTTTCAGGACATGACGCAAAACAGCAGTTTAAAGCCATAGATCTTTCTAGTTAATCTAAAAGATTAAGCACCTCACAGCCACTGGAGAGTGCTCCTTGGAGCTACAATATTATGGCCCTGAATAAATCTGGTTTTATAATCCTGCTTAGTCTACACTGATCTGGATAAACAGAGACCCACCGTTTGAGAATGAAGCTCAGAAAAGCATGATTTAGGCAAAGGGAGGAAAATAGGAGTACATATTTTCACCAGGGACAGGAAGGTGGCATAGGATGTTAAATCGTGTTAGGGACAAAACATAATCCCCAGTTGCCCTTTACAATGACACTTCACACAGAGTCACCTTACTATTCAAGTCCCTCCCTGCAGAGAGACACAGCTGGTCAGCCCGGGGAGGAAGGCTGTGTAGGACGAGGATGATAAGCAGGGGAAGCTCAGACGGCTGTGCGGGAAGCGCTCGCACCCACAGCCAGCCCGGGTACAGCTGCCACCCCCGGGGACCCTGTGGGCAGTCTCACGTGGAGACATGGCATGGGTTTCAAACATGCTCGAACGCTGCTGAGCTCAAGGAGCTTGTAGGGCAGCCAGGGCATGCGCTTCAGAGGGGAAAAATAAATGATACTTATCTAGCCTCCTCACCTTGGGGAAAGAACTGAGAACAGAAGTAAACATGTACACAAACCAGCTGATTGCCAGGAATCCCAGTTTACCTACCAGCACTGAAACACGGGGACGTTTATTTCTAGCAGAAATTTGTCATGGGAACTCAGCTGCTAACCCAGCACAACAGCTCTGCTGCGCCGATAAGAGCCATCACCACCCAAGAGCAGGGACCTTTCTCCTGGGGTCGCAGTATTTGTCCTCCTTTGCCCTGCTGCCTTGCCCTTCGCTGCAGGCTGTGCAGTGGTGCAAAGAGGGAGCGCGTCTTGTAGGCACAACCAGGGCATGATGGTGGGGAGGTGGCACTACCAAACAGACAGACCACTGGACCTGAAGGCAAGGAGACCTAGATTTTGTCTTCCATTTGGCCAGTGGGTCACGGATGTAGTCAAAGACAGTTGGTTTTCTGAGACATGAAGCGACAGACACCTTTTTTAAAAAGCTCTCTGACAAGTGCAGCCTGTATTCTGCATGAAGAAACCCTCTGTTCTAAAAATACTTCACTACTTAAAAAGTTTTTAGATTCAGCTGCAACCAGCTCAAGTTTAAAGTGCATGAGATCATTCATTACATCACCAGCTTATCTACGGGGTCACTAAAGCACCGATCAGATGACTGAAGAACTGGAAATATTTGTTGCAACTGAGGATCTTTGGAAATACTTTTTTAGCACTTGTACAGGAAACACTTGCCTGTACAAATATTAATGAATAGCGTGAAATAAATTAGAAAGGAATACATCTTTAAATCCAGTATTTCCTGTATTTCTGCAGGAAAGGGAATGTTGCCTGTATTTCTGAAGATGTGCAGCTAAAACATAAGTTACTAACTTAATCCATGAATTACTGGGCACTATTCCCTTGTCTATGTTTTGCAGATCATCAGAGCAGCGGGTCACAATGGCTTTATATTCTGAAGAAGCTGTGAACAAACAACAATTTGGGCACTGGATCTGCATTTGCAAACAAACATTTTGCAGTTATCCCACAAAGAAAAATGAATTTGAATTACAGATCTTTCTAATATATAGCCTTTGTCTATTTTGAATCAATGCAAAACTTTTGGCAGTGAAGATGGAGAGACTGGAAGAGTTGAATGTACAAAAATTAGCTCTTACTCACCCTAAGTGATAATATTAAAATAAGTCTCCCACAAACTTTATGGCAGCAAAATTCAGGAACGAGAAAAGGAAGCTTTCAGAAAACAAAGCAACTCATGAAACTCATTACTATGAGACAGGAATTATGACTGCTACTATTATTACCTAGTGCCTATAAGCTGCTATGATGAATAAGGCCTTGTACGAATAAAAGGATAAAAGATCATAGTCATCACAAATTTAGTGGATTAAGAAAATGCTATGTGCATAATGAGTCTCTTTAAATAGAATATTGGCACAATTTTTTTAAGCTAGATAGAAATCATCATATCACATATGGCTTGAACTGACCACTAATTAATTTATACTTGAAAAAAAAATACCCCTTACATGACTCAGATCTGCCTCATATGACTTTTTCTTAAGACACTGGTAGGGTTTGCCTTGGGAAACAGGAATTGTTCTACAGGAGCAGAACTCCCTGTTGAGCCTGATGCTACAGTAGGAACTACGTTGGGGTACATCAGAAGGCAAGAGAAGAGCAAAGACTTCCAGACTCGTGGGAAGTCTGCTGGAAAGGAGCATGCTTAAAAGATAACAGCACTGAACAAGTTTCCAGCTTTTCTAGGAGCACTTTCTATAACAAACGTGTCAATTACAAGTATAAGATCACTCCGTTGTTTTGAAACGTATGAGATTTAAATAAACAAAACACTATTTTTAGCAGTAAAGAATTTGGCTCCCTCTCCCAAGGAAGAGGCCATTTTTCCATTTATGTTTAGTGCTAAACATAAAACCCCAAACCCTTAAAGGCCAGTAGATACCAAACCAAATAAAAGCATAAGAACTGACTCCAAGCCAAAGTGAACGTCCTGAGGTCTATTTTCCCTTAAGGCCTTTGCCGTCCCGTCTCCACTTCTGACACCAACAACTTAACACAGGCGAGTGTTCCCCTTTGTTGTACTCTTCTGAGTAACACGCTGCCTCACATGCAAAGGACACATTTCCATGGTAACACGCTCCTGGAATTTAGCGGTGTCTTGGTGCTTTTGGCTGATAACCCAGATTGCCGTATGTATTGTGATTACCTGAGTTATCTTTTTGGCTCACAAAAACCACCATGGGACCATGATAAGGAAGCAAAGATCCAATTCCAACCACCCTTGTCCTTAACCAGAAACTCAGCTGTCATGGGAAACCTGGAGCCAATTTCTGCACTGATATCATCAGAGCTATGGCTGCAGAAACCTTTGGGATGTAATTTTCCTTTTATTCCCCTCACTAAAACATTTGTATCAACTATATAACAAAAAGTGTCAAATCAGCACTGAAGATCCCTCTTCCTTCTGCCCTGACACTCTTCTCTTTCCATTGCCTTAGAGGAAAACTATGTCACCGTTGGTGTTAAAGGACTGCGATCCAACTTAAGCAAAGGTTACACAAGCTAGTACAATTACTAGAGTCTCCATATTTTCCCAATAACAAATCTCGCTCTAATTCAGAAGATATGCCCTGCCTGGGAAACAATGCGAGGTTGAATGAGGACAGAGCAAAGAATGACATGTCATAAAAGCCTGATGTTCTTGAGTGCCAGCAGAACCGTTCCCTTCTGATGGGTGCTCTTGGGTAGCTAATTTGAGGCATTTGGAGCATTTGGTAGACAGCTGTTCTGCTCAGAGTGCAATGGCAAGCATTTTCAAGCTAAAACCACAAGAATGAATCGATGATGCCATTTGGAAGCCATGTTCAGAGAACTTACCTCCTCTGACTACGTTGCTGTTTTTTAGGAACAGAACTCAGCTTTTTACCCTCTCCCTTCCCTGCTGCTTTCCCTTTTGTACTTCTCTAAGCAACCAAACCTCACCAGAGCTGCAGATACCAGAAGCAACACCAGCTGGCTCTGAAGAAAGATGGGAAGCAGAGCAGCTTCAGCCATCTTGGGTGGTGCCAGTGGTGGGACAGACGGAGGAAAAAGAGGTCTCGCTTTGTGAGCACCTCCTTCTTCTTTGTTAGAGAATCTTCACCTAGGAGCAGTTAAAAAGGATCTTCTCTTTCATCCCCAAGGCACATGTAGCACACAGCAGACTTTGTCGGCACGTTACAGTGCCAGGCACTGGCTCCAGTGGGAATTGTCCAACAGAAGGGGATAAGAATCAGCAAAGGTTTTCCCAAAGTTGACTGCTCTTGTTAACTGTTAACCTGTTTATTGTTAACTGTTTACTGCTCTTCTCCTGGCAGTGGGTGCAACTCTACTTGAACAGCCTCTCACAAAGGTGTTCATTAAACTAAAGAAGCTCGAAACTAGTGAAAGAGATGGAAGGAGAGGGTGTTTCGTTCAAAGGGTAACACACCAGACAGGAAGGCAACCGTGAGGTTCTTTGGGATCAGTCTTTGAACCAATTTGATTTTTAAATTTTCATCAATGATCTTGGGCATGTTAAAAAGTTGGGGTTGAAACGTGATGCTGGAGGAGGGAAATACCAAAAGGGAAGAACCAAGCAGTCCCAAGGGACTGAGTAATGGCAATGAGGTGGAAATTTAGTAATACATAGTGTCAAAGCATAATTAATAGCAAGAATTTTTGCTATATATTCAGAATGTAACACAGAAAAAATGTAAAAGAGGAAGATGTGGTTATGAACAGAGGAAATAGATGAATCCAGCCCTAGAATACACCAGAGGAGATATTCACAGACAGGAAAGTATTAATGCTGTTAGTACTACTGTAGATCCCTTTTTTAACTAGAAGACTATGTCCTTTTTTTTTTTTTTTTTTTTTTTACTCTATTAATTTGTTCAGTATTCTGCACATTTCTCTCTATTTGGTGGAATGGAGAATCAAACATTAAATTTGCACCAAAAAGGGGATGCACCATTAGTTTGTTAACTAACTATGGAAACCTTTGAAATGCTTCATTGGGAAGTGTGAGAATGCACAACTGACTTCCAATGAAGAACCCATGTTATTTCCTTTTCTTCTTTTATTTGGTATTCCAGAATATCTTATAATTGACTTTCACATCCTTAGGATGCTGAAACCCATTTTACATCTTAACTTTCTTGATTTTTGTCCTAAATACTTGTGCTGCTTTTTTGTAGTCATTCTCAGTAATTAAACTACTTTTAGAAGCATATCAAGTTCTTCCAAAAATTAACAGTTTTTGAAGACAAAAAGGGGAGAACAATTCACTAGAAGGATC
The DNA here is from genome assembly GCF_965231255.1 of Vanellus vanellus. Lineage (NCBI taxonomy): Eukaryota > Metazoa > Chordata > Aves > Charadriiformes > Charadriidae > Vanellus > Vanellus vanellus. Next base: position 12,736,545 of record NC_138922.1, read on the forward strand.
TGATTCTGTTCCAGACTTACCAATCATCTAGTCTGCTTACTGTTTTAAAAACTGCACCTTGCATGCTCCTTGATAGCTGGTGTAACTGCAGCTCTTTAGATCTCATTTTAAAAAATTTTCACTCCCTTATTGAAAATAAAAGGAAAAAAAAAAAAAACCATTAGACATGTTATGTCTTTCAACAACAGTTTTGAATATTGTGCTTGATGTTCTAAGTCACTGTGAATGAAAACACTCATGGACAGGACGGCATGGCCACGTAAACCACATGTAACGGGACCACTAGCCTTCTTCCTCCACCCCCCCAAACTACACATGCATTCAGTGCCCGTTACTCTGTTTAACTGTCTCTGAAAGCAGGCATAGCCAACTTCATCACAATTATTCTGTTCCTCCATGCTGTTGATATTTCCATCCATTCCTGCACTAGAGAACAAATCCAAATTAAAGAGATGTTTAGCATGTGCACGCTGTGCATAGCACACTTGCTTGCCTATTTTTCACTTCCGTTTCACATCATTCTTAATGGGCCTTTAAGGACATCTCTGTATTCCCGCAGTGTTATTTATGGTTCTGACATCATCCCTCAAGGTGAATGGTACTTTGCTGTAGAGTATTTACTCTTTTATAGTAAATCTGCCTGCTGCTTTCTATAAAAACAGGAAAACAGCTGCAACTTTTATAGGTGAGAATGAAGGTTTCTCCCTCTTCCTAATGTACATTTCGTCATGGGGAAGTTAAAAGGGGTCTTGGGAGGAGAAACACAAAGCATGAGTGTGGTCTTTCATGGTTGAGTTTTATCTGTATTCCTTCAGCTGACGTTAAACAAAATGCATAAAGCCACACCAGATGTTTTTATTATCATTCATTACTTGCATGAATGCAATATGGGCAAGCACGATACAGAATACAGAAGAAAAAAGTGGCCTTGGCTCACAGGAACAGATCTTTCTTTACAAACGTCTTGTTAAAGAGTTAAGTGTATGTACAATGCCTTTGGATTAGTAAGTGTCGAGTGAAAACAAAATCTATAAAGAAACACAGTGAAATGAAGAAATAGGCAAGTGGCTGCTAGTATCTGAAGTCCGGGAAGATCTGTTCTCATTTATATTGATACCAAATTGCCTAATGAGCTTTACATTGCATTCAACTCAGCCAAAACATAGGGACCAATATTTTCAAATGCAAACCAGGTACCTAACAGGGTCTCATTTTGAAAGGATGCAGTGCTAGGTTAACGGTTGGACTTGATGATCTTAAAGGTCTTTTCCAACCAAAATGACTCTATAAATCCAGGGCCAAAGCAAGAATCAACACTGTTTTGATGCAAAACATCCATTTGCTTAAAGCTTCAGGGTTCTTAAACGAAGCACTGAAACTAAATTATCTTTATGTACAGACTGCAATCTGTGCAGGTGCTTCTGTTACCTTCTGAAATTGATGCAAAACCTCAGTTCTTGTCCCAAATGCTGGATATTGTGTTTGCCACATCACATACAGCTCTACATGTTATGTTGCAGGACTCGAACCTTTAGGCCCTTGAGTTTTACTGACTCAAATTTATCTTCTTAACATAGATAATCCATACTAGTACAGTTGTACCAGAGCAGTGCTGAACTCTTCTAGGCTTCAGCAGCAACTAGAGGCTTCATTCTGTTAATTGACTGCTCAAACATTATTTCTGGATCCTCAAGTAGCTTTTTCTCTGAGCGTTCTCCACCAAACTAATGGCGATGTGTGAGCACAACTAAAGACAACTGGTGGAAAATCTTCCTAAGGACGATGGTGCCTCTCTTGATCAGTGGATCTTGCTGATGTGTGCAGACTGGATACTGCCACCACAGCTTCCTAAGAACTTTAGAATTTGCTCTCTCCTTTTTTCCACTGTCAACTGGCCAAATATTTCAAACATTTTCCTTTAACAAATGTGTCCTTGTGGGGGAAAGTCCATTAGTAACAGAGTAGTTGCATCTTGTCAGGACCAGACTTTAATGGCTGTTTGAATTTTAACTATTATTTGCTAACTATTCCTGTTCAAGCCAACTAAGACCATAATAAAAGCCATTAAATACCAAGTAACTGGCCTCAGTGTAGCTGCAGGGTATAACACTGAGTATGATCTGAATTTACCCACTGCAAAGCAAAGACTTTGACCCTCACAGACTTTTTGGAAATGGAAACTTTTTTTTTTTTTCCAGAGAAGATTGCCTAGAAGAACAAAAGTACTCCTCTTTGCCCCAGGGAAGGCCAAGCATAGTCTGAAGGTAACATGACACACTGGAATCCATTTTCCTATTTACAGGAGGAATGAAGACACTGCAAAATATCTGGCATTGATTTGCTAAAATATATGGGACGATGCAACCCGGTGTTTGAATCAGTGGAAAAGTACACTGTGTAGGGCAGAAAACACAAAGCACTGTCTCACTGCAAGTCGGGGAACTGCCAGCGCTCCTGGATGAACCGGGCAGGCAAGTCAGACTGAGCTCCGCATTCTTTCCTCCTTTTCCTCCCTTTGCCACTCTCTGAGCACCAGAAAGCCCCCGTGGCACACAAAGCATCATTCTGGTAATTGCTGCCCAGTGAAACAGCAGGGAATGAGCAGAGGAACTGTGGATAAAACAGAGAGAAGTGATAGGAACGGAAGTGGTTACCCATGGACAGATCAAGCCCTGAAAAACACACAAAGCAAAAGGCCTTCAGGCCATCTTGCAGGGGTCAAAGGAGATGGCTGCTGCTCTTTTACCTCCTCAGTAAGGAGAGCACAGACCCTCCTGAACCCCAGCCTTGTCCTGCTGTAGCCTGAGACAGGAGGCTGGGGCAGGAGGGGGGACATGCTGTGTGTCCCCTGAGCCAGCATCTGAGTGAAAGCACTGCATCACAAATCAAGGGAAAATATAACACAACCCCTCAAGAGACTTATCCTCTACATTCTTAATGGGTTTTCTGAAAAATCCTGAGGACAAAAATTAATACTAGCAGCATTTTCACTTACACAACAAATCTGACTCTAAGCCATTTAAGGTGGTTGGAACTAATAAATCAAAATCTGTAAAAGCCAAAGGCATGAATCTTAATCTGAAGAATTTGTATCTTTATATGTAGATGTGAGGTAACAAATGTAAGTAAAATAGTCAGTGCAAGAAAGGAGAAAGGTAGGACAAAGGTTAAAATAATTTCCTGGTTGTTTACTTATGGCCCAATCAAAGTCTACTGAAGAAAACAGAAAGCCTCAGCGGGCTTTGGAATAGGCTGTTAAGACATTTGCACATCTTAAATGATCGCTGGATGTAACCAGTGCACTGAGACTGGAGTACAGAATGGAGAATTAAAAATAAGCAACACATTAGCTCAAATGGGAGCAGAACAGAGATCTCACAAAGCAATTTTCCATGCAAAGCCCTTAACTCACAACAACAATCAACAAAAAAAGACCAGTCCAAAACAAAACCCAGCCCTCACAAGTGATGTTCAAAACAATGCTTGGCTAGAAAGATGAGCTTTACACCATGTTCCAAATGTGAGCAAACTCCACAGCTGGAGACACTAATCTGAAAATGTTCACTGCATGAACTGATCACCGCAGGGATCAGGAAGAAATTTATTTCCCTGAAGAACAATAACATATTGGCAAGGTGTACCACAGAAATGTTTCACCTTTTTGAACCAGTGAGTGTTGCTGGTGGCTGGAAAGCAGACTTGACAGACCATGAGGTATCATCTGTTGAGGCAGTATCAATGCAATATTGAAGGCGGCCCAGGAAAAATGTAATTTAGCTGAAAGGACTTTATATGTCATCCTGTAGAAATAGCTTACTGGGGCTTCACTAACAAGTAACCCAAAGCTGAGATTCCTACTTGCAATATTTGGCTCACTATCCTCAATAAATCACAGCGCACACTTTGATCTAAGGTGCTTAACTGAAATCTAGCAGTGCATGGAGGAGCAAGGTAGAGTTCCCTTCTTTGGATTAGCTTCTTTGTACAGAATCGGCCCTCCCTTTCCCTAAAAAGCACAATGCTGTGTAATTTCACAGGGCTGAAAAGCCCACACCAACATAGGTTACGACTTAAACTGCTTCCAGGGCGCTTGGATCATCTCTGTGTTTGAGTGAAATGTGCTAGTTGTCACTCAGGCCCAGGAAAGCATTTAGAAAAAGCTAATCACAGCTGTCCAGCAGTGGTTTTCACAGAATGATATTAGACTGCCTGAGTTACAAGACTAATTTGCTTCTAAATACGTTCTTTTTTTATTAGAATCAGCTCAAGGGTTTGTATGGTTTCAGTGATGTTAAATGGGGATTAGTTTGAAGCAAAAATGTGTTTTCCATTTGTCTGAGAAAGACACAACAGGGAGCAGAGCCCTGGAGATTACTGAGAGCTTTGGGTGGTTCTGGGAGGCCAAAGGCCGAGTGACTTCAGATTTCAGTGGAGTGTAATAATCCCCTAGAAATGCCCAGCCTAGTGTGTCTTATTGTGCAATTATGGGATGGAAATTGTAGTGCATTTCTGAGCTGTGGATTATTCACCGTGTATCATTAATGCAGGTATGACATTGTCGTTAAGCTGTCAGGCAGTCCCAGCTGCATCTGGAGCTACCTACAGAACAATATCCACTCCCATTTTCCCTGCTCCATTAGGATGCAGTACCTCTTATTCAGGTTAACAAGAGATTAACTACAGGGTAGCAAATAACATATCTGGAAAAGCTTATTCCCTGATTCATGATAACGAGTTAGTAATTTTTCCCACCTCAGGATATTTATACAGTTAATTATTGGCACAAAGAATTGCCATTTCAGGGCTTAGAGAGGCTACACTGTGCATTGTTTTTCTATTCAGTGGTGTCTGTGACATACGGTAGACTTAAATCTTTGTACTTATTAAATTACTTGCCAACATAGGAACATACTGGCTTGCTTTATCTTACTTATTTTATTTATTCACTTACATTTGGTTGCTAAAACAAACATTTTCCTTGGCTGCAAAGCATTGCCCTCTGTGTGCTGCTGGAGGTACCTGAAGGACGCTTAGCAGCGCAGTGTTTCTGCATGCATCCATCCTGAATACCAACTCCAGACACCAGCACCCTGAGTGACATCGCAAACATTCCTAATGTCACAGAGGAATTACAGTGTGGCAGATCTGATTTTTTCTGGAGAACCTTCCCACCATGACTGTGGAACACCTCGCTGTCCTGAGAAAAAGGTTTTGTATCTACTGGGGATGCAGCATCCCTGTGTTCTCTAATCATCCCTTGGATTTTTGCATTTGGAGAACCAGGTTACTTTATCCACGGTGCGAGGTATACAATAATATTGTTTCTATTGTTTTTTTCCTGCATTTCAACTATTTGCTAGCTGCATTTCTTGGGACAGATTTGAATGCTGTTAGTGACCTTGTGAAAACACTGTCTTCATTATTAAAACCAGGTCATAAATACCCCTGGGCACAATGAAATGCCTCACCTGCAATTCTTCAAATAGTTTCCACTGCTATTAATTCTTTTAGGTGTATGAGGTCTCACACATGTCTATTCACTAAATAGATATCATCTGGAGGTAGCTGAATATAACATTTTGGCATCAAATAGCCTGTATATAGAACACCTAGAAGTATTATTTGTGGATTTATCAGTGTACCAAATTCTTGATTTCCTGGAATAGCTCATCTGGAGGGAGGAAACCCAGCTTCAAACAGGAAACTGAACTTTTCCAAAGTTCACTGGTGTTGAAGGTCAAGCTTTAGTTCAGCTCATTACAGAGACAGATGTTAAATCCAGATTAGGAGTTACATTTTGGGAAAGTTTAAGAGGTTTTGGGATCTGTGGTTTTGGCCTAACCCACTCTTTAATCAAAAACGACATCCCTGGGCAACAGTCTTCAGCTCTCTCATACCTCTCAGAAATATGCATTCAAGACGTACAGAAGCTATTTCAATCTCAATGAGGAAACTCAGGTCATGCTTATTCCCATAATACAGTTGAATAATCTCCTCCAGTTCACAAGAAAACTGTTTTCCCCACCCACATTTCATTTTTTGCCTCTGACTTTTACAACCTCGTGGGTGTGTTCTGTTGTAATAAAAGAAAAACAGTTTGATTACGATTGTCAAGTCAAACACATTTGGTTCCAAGGAAATATTTAAATGAGGACTTTTTCTAATTTGTCAGCCATGAATTTACTAAGTGATGGTTACTATAAATGATATGTTATAAATATGCTCTTTTAGACAATACTTCATTTTGGGTTGGTTTTAATTACTTTTATTAGAAACACAATGACTAAAGTGATGTTAAATTTAGAAAACAGCTTCTTGGGTTTTGTATCCCCCACATAAAGGTCTGAAAAAGTCCTAACATACCCTTTACGTGAAACACTTGGATTATCAAACTTGGCCTGTAGAAATACTTTGTCAGGTACCTCTGACAAAAATGACTCATTGTGCTTTCACCTACCGTAATTTTCGGGCCTGGGAAAGGTGCCTGAACTCCTTGCGCAGGACGCCAGAATTCACAACAGAGAAAGGCAATGCAGTGGGGACTGTTGCAGAAAGCCAGCTTGTGAAGAGGTGGTAGCGCTGCCTCAGTGTCTTCCAGCCACCTGCTAGTCAGAGGAAAGTTACTGGGCTGTGCTCTATCCTTGTTTAAAAAACCCACAACCTTTAGATAACAGCCAATTTACAAGATCATATTACAGCCACAGTTAAAAATCTGATTATCATGATGTATTATGTAAACAGCATTTATGAATACTTATAAAAATGAATTTAGCCACTGAATGTTACCTCTTCAAAGCAGGTAAATATAATTTGTATTTTTATATGTAGGTGAACGCCACAGTTGGCCACAGACATGTGAAACCTGGAACTGACGCCAGGTTTCAGGCCTGCTTTTTCAGTCTAAGATTACTCCGGACAGAAAAGGAATTTACTAATATACAGCATTTTCTGTCCACTATATATGCCAAAGAACAAGAAAAGTTAAAAGAATGCAGGTGAAAGAAAAAGGAAATACCTCAAAAACTATTTGTAAAGAGATGGGAGTACTTAGTTCTTGGTAATAGCATCAGAGTGGACAGCATTCAGAATTGATCAACAATAATCTTATTGAGCTAGAGACACTGACTCATAAAAGTAAAATAGTTTTATTAGTTTGTATGCCTTGTTTTATCAAATTTAATATCAGCATTGGAAAGGGATAGCTCAGTGCAGTATACAAAATACAGCTATAACTAATGGGATGAAGTCAAGGAAACTAATGCCCTAGATAGCAGGGGAAACTTTCTGAAACTGCCATTTCTTAGGCTGCCATGGCCTGCAAAGAGAAATGATAGAGGCTACATCTCTCAGACCATCTGAAACTCACTTAACCAAAGCACCAGAAACTGCAGCACAGAGAACAGTCCTGGCTTGGCAGGGGAGCCCACAGGATTAGCAAAGAGGTCTTTCCTAGGGCTGCTGAGGGACTGTTGTAGGGGTTCAGGGCTATTTTTGTCTTTTACGACAACTGTTTGATGAACAACTCTATTATTTCCCAGTTGTCAATGAATACGAGGAAAGAGTTTCCTGCAGAGTAAAATCTTTCCTCCAAGGTGAAGAATCAATCGGAGACAAATACCAATGTCGCATTCCAGCGCTTCACTCCTTATTGTGCTTGGCATGTAGCTTCCTCTGTCCTACACTGCAATTGGTCCGTACCAGGGCAGAACCAGCCTGTTCTGTCTAATAAAATTTTATTGCGTTGCTTTTCAAAATAACAATTCCTACACTGGCACTTTGAAAGCCAGGAAGGCACACAAGCAAGAAAAAACATGCCTACAACTCATTAAGGCTACTAGAATAGTTGCATAAAATAATCTGACAATGCAGCACAGTTTGTCATTCCAGTTTCACCCCACTAATTATATTTTTTTTTTTAAATGAGGAACCATCACCCCAAAATAGACTGTTTCCATAGGAAAGCACAAAGATGAAACTGGAAATAAAAATCATTAAGTCTTACTATCTGTACAGTCATGCCAATTTTTTCCTTATTTTTTTATTCCCAGCGACCTTCTCAAATTCTTTTTTGTCAGTTGTGCTCTCATAAATCCTGCTGGATAGGAGGGGAAAGGATGAAGGGAAGTGGTCAAACCACCTGTGGCGTGACAATACCAACAAGCTGACCGTATTCTGAGTTGTCAGTAATTCCTGCACAGGTTCAGCCCCTGCAAAACCCACTGTCCCTGACGGCGTGCTGTTTGCACGGCGCCTCTTCACTCGACTTCCAAAAAAACCTAAAGAAAACCTGTCAGAATCTGGGCAGGAATTTGCTTTACCTTAGGACGCTAGAGCTCCCCACAATGGCTCCCACCTCTGGTTAGACAGACCCGGAGCACCTGCCACCTCCCTTCTTCATTTCTCTAATGAGTAGGCCCTGCCATGGGAAAAGTTACACTTTGAATAACTCAAAGCCTCCTGCTTTTGGCCACTGCCTGAACTCCGCACTGCCCCGAACGGGGCCTGGAGGAGACTGTGCGGCCCTCTCACTAATGGCGGCGCCCAGATGGCTCCCAGCTGCTACCTCAGGCCTGCCTTTGAAGCCCCGTCAGCCTGTCTGAGGGCTGCTCTGCCTCTCACACACCCTTCGCCTTCGCCGTTCCTGTGAACCCTTCCCCTCGGCGCTGCCGGAGCCACCACCCCCCCCACCCACCCCCCGCCCCTCACAGGCCCAGCACTGCCCGCCCCGCCATATATAGCCGCCCGTCACGTGACGGCAGCGCGGTGCGGCGCGCGGCCGCGGGCGGCGTTGCCGTGGCGACGCGCGGTGCCGGGGCGGAGGGGCCTGTGGGGCGGGGGAGACCCGGGGAGGCCCGGGGGTAGTTTTCAGAGATAAGGAGGGGATAAAGAGCCTGTTTGGTGAGGAAGGTAAGTGTTAGGGGCACGTGTAGGACATGTGGTGTCCGAGGTGGAGAGTAACGGGAGGGGGGGGTGTAGGGTGTGGTGTAAATAGGAAATAACCGAATCCCTCCTGTGGCCCCAGAGGGGGACCCGCCGGGTCTGAGGCCTTCCTGAGGGAGACCACTGTAGCCTTCATGGAAAAGCATACACTGATAAAAGCCTGCGCCCATGGACAAGCTGTTCCAGGGCTCACGTAACCTTAAGGGGTCTGGGTCCCTTTCAGAAAGCATTCACTGAGAAGAATTACATTTCCCCTTCTGGTGCTTTATTTATTGTATTTTTTTGTTTGTCTGCCAAGGTTCCCATCACAGCAGCGCTGCCCGTGTAAGAGCACCTGTATTTCCAGTGCAGATACCTGCCAGTTGAGGGGAGAGGAATACTGTCCCAGAAACACAGAAGGGTATGTGTAAGCTCCCATGAAACACTGGGACTGGCAGGAGAGTGGTACTGCGCATCAGAAGGGTCTGCCATTTTATCCCAGAAATCCTGCAAAGCAAAGGAAGTAAGTGATTATATTTTCGAGGCTTATTACTTCACTTAAAAATAATAAAAAGCTGCTACATCTTCTTTCTGATCTCCACACTTTCTCTCACAGCCTTGAAAGCCCAAGGAGAGGTCTGTGTTTGAGAAAGGGAGAAAATGTTTCTAAGATGGTTGCAAATGAACTCTTTAATATGAAAAAAAAAAAGGGGGGGGCACACATCTCCATTTCTCCATTTAATTTCCTCTGTTTGCAGCAAGATAAGTCCATCCTTCTCTTGTTACATCCTGCAACAATGGAAGTCCCAGTCTATAATTTCTTTTTCTGTCCTTCTGCCAGATAAGTAGGAAGGAACATAATGTGTCCTTGGTTCTTGCACAGGTGGATAAGACAGAGTCACCCGCATAAAGTTAAGAGCAGTTCCAGCCTTTGTACGTCCCTTTAGCAGCCACCACCCCAGAAGGGCTGGAAAAAAAAGGTGGGTCATTGCCAGGCACAGCCCATTACACACACTTAAAGGCTGGTGCATAGTCAGTGCGCATTGATCCTCGAGGCACAAGCTCTTATTTAGGCCACGCATCTCCACAGCATCTGTACTTGCAGGCGATAACAAACAAGCACCATCAGGCTGGTGGTATCGACTACCTTTGTACTGTCTCATTCTGTGCACACTTTGTTTGCCTGTCTTATTCTGCTAATGCTGAAAAGAATTCAATTTTAAAAGGGAAAAAATGGCAAAGAAAAGTATAGTGCCATTGAGTCCCTAACTCATTCCCCAGCTGTTTGCTCCGAGGCACTGGGGAGTTATAAATAGCTGGAAGCAAGAGTACAGAACAGTGGTATATACATTTTGTAAATGGAGCTCTGAGCAATGTCCTTGTTTCAGGACCAGTGAAGTCAATAATGGCCTAGAATCTACCTCCATATGCAGGTTATTATAACATGGAATAATAATAAAAATGTTCCTGGATTTTCACAAGTTCAAGCCATAAAGAGGAGGGAACATATATTTACTCTGCCTTCCAGTCACTTTTTGTAGCTTTTATTGTAATTTTTCTCAGGGAAGAAAAGAAAGGAGCAATGTTGGCCATCTCTGGGTAATGAAGAAAAAGGAGAGGGGGTAAAAGAGAGACACAAAATACTTGAGTCTGTCTTCAGTTCTGTTGGCATCTTTCAGGCTTAGCAGGGCTGCACTCAGTAGTAATAATCATGTAAGCAAGTTGGTATCCGTTCCAGCGGCTTCCAATTATAGACAGCTTTGAAAACAAGGGAATCAGTGACAAAACCACTGTTGATTATCATCCATTATTTGCTAGTGCAAGCGATGTTTCTTCATTATTAGCAAGGAGAATAACTGTTAGTCATTCTATCAGAAAATTAGAAGCATGCACAATAGTTAGTAGTAAATGTTAGGTATATTATGGTCTACGAAAACCAAAAAAAGATATACTGGGGCCTTATGTAAGATGGCACTGGGTACAAGAATTTATGGATACACCTTCTATTCCATTGAGGAATACCACAATAGCAGTCTTCTGAAATCACGATTTGTGTATAAGTGAATAACAAAAATCAGTTAATTGAAAATTCCCTGTTGGATTCTATTTTGCTTGATTTTTTGTGTGTGTGTGTAAAGTAGAATTACACTGTTTGAAGTAATTTGTCGTCTCTGCTATTCATACAATGGGACTAAGTATTCTTACTACAGGATGGAATACATGGAGTTGTGGGACTGTAAGATATTTTGTTAATCAAGAGCTAAGTCCCTGCTAGGGAACAGATATTTTTTGGGCCTACCTTGAAGTAGATGACAGATGACTTCTTCCATTTGATGGATGAGAGATGTTCTGTCATTGGTGCAGCTAACTCGTCACTGCCACTGACGAGTGTATTTGACCAGGAAAAGCTGTAAAATGGTCATGGAACTGTTTGAACAGTCAAAGTAATTTCTACAGCAGGCTATTGCCTTCACTCCTATTGACTTTTAAGGAACTTTTTACTGGTAAACTGAAGGTGCAGCCGATGCCACTGGCAACTGAAGTAAAGAAGAGAGTAAGTAGAAAAAGAAGGAGCATTTGAGCAGTTGAAGGCTAAAAAGAAATGCAGCATGCTGAAGTCATCAGGCAGGGCAAACGGTGATTGGTTCAAAGCAGGAAGAACCGAGGTGAAAAAGACAGTACATGTGCAGTTGCCTCAGTTCCAAGTGGTGTGCTTTGCACATGCTACTGAAGCTCCAGCTTGTGTGACGGGAACACTCATCTGCAGGCAAAGGGGTTGTTGTATTATCTACTCCAAGATGATCTTGTTTTCATTTTTATCTTGCGTGTGTTGTCATCTCCTGCTTTGTAGTGCTACAGACTTGTTTTTGCTGCAAGCATGAGGCTGCACTCAGCAGTGTGTGGTAATTAAGCCCTTTGAGGGTCATGCATATTTTAATTATTACTTGTTTTATTGTCAAAAGCTTGCCCACATGAGATGCAGTCTTGCATTCCATGTGGGACTGAAATAAGGGTCAACACATTCCTTCGGAACCCTAAATATTAAACAGACATTAATTTGTTTTGAGCTTTGCACATTTTAGATGAGCATAAATCAAGATGTATAATGGTGAAAAAATTTCCTCCATATGTTGGAAAGTTGAACTGAGACGCTAACTCTAAGTGACAAAAAGTGGTGGCTGCAACAGAAAATGATTAAATGATTTGTTTAGCGTTTATGTAATGTATGAATGCACCTTGTCTGTGCTAAAGCAAAGTAATGATTGGTTTTCCACCGGCAAAGGCTGTGAATTTTAGCTGTATTCCCTTTTGGGATTCTGAAGTTCTCAGGTTCCGGCTTACACAACAGCAAAGTCTAAACGCAGACCAGTTTTTCATCCATGAAATGGAAGTTAAATAATGCTTGACCAAAGTAGACAAAACAAGAAGATACCTAGACTAACTGGAAACATCAAGATTTGAAAATTACCTGATAGGAAAAGGGAGGGGAGTGGGATCAAAGACGTCCCAAGGAATGAAAAATTCTTTCACAGCGCTTCCTGTTCTCTCTGTTATGCTAACCAAGGTAGGATTAGGTTTCAGCTGCCAAAAGAAATAACATTTGTAGATTTTTTTTGGTCTGGGGAAGTGGGATAGAAAGATTTAAGACAGCTTTTTCCAAACTATTTGCTTTTTGTCAAGCAGTCAAGTCTAGTTATTGTTATTAATTTGTATTACAGAACTACCAAACCGAGACTGGATTTCCATTGTATTAGGTGCTGTACAAATATCCAGTCAGAGGCTGGTCTTACCTCAAAGAGCCCGTAGTCTAAATAGACCAGACAGACAAAGGGCATTTTGCCCTAAGTTGTATAGCTGCTCAGCAGTTGAGCTAGGAATTACACTCATCTCTCCTGAGTCATAGCCTAGTACTTCAGCTACTGGAGTACAGTTCTGGAGAACAGAGCAGTCGTAAAAAGAAATGAGCTTGCCGTCTTGTATCCAAACACAAGATAGGGTGGGATTGATTCAGCAAAACCAGGATTAATGTGAGTCAGTGTAACTGACTCCCATTGATGGCTGGCTGTGTGAGCCAGAGAAACCTCATGCCACCTTGCACCAAGTCATTTCTCTGTTTAGTCCTTATGGTTTGCTGATGGTTTGGTTTTGTAACAGGTTCATTTCATATATAAAGTACAGAAATGGACAGGGTCTGTGTGCGGGGATTGCAGGCTGGTTTGCTCCTGACCTTGCATGGTATGGAACCATACCTAGAAATTCATATGGCCTAACTTCATCTTTAAGTGCCTACATTCATCTTCAAGTGCCTAAATGAGCAGCCTGAACATAATGTAGTGAAAAGTGAAAAGCAGTAGCTAATACACTTTCTGAAAGGTCCCGAAGCAGCAGAGCTTCTGAGTAGGGACAAAGGCTGCACTCCACCCTCACCTTTCTCAGGGTACCTGCCTAACAGGAATGACACGTAATGCTACCTGCTCTGTGACTCCCATGGAAAAGGAGATCACACTTGTGTAGGCTGGAAGTCTTTACCTTAGCCTCATGCTACTATAGAAACAAAAGACTTTCTGTAGAAAAAAAATAATCTGAATAAATAAAATAGAATGTATGAACTTGAACCTGTTTATTCTAAAGTAGTCTATCAGTGAGTAAATCCAAATCCAATCCCATATGTAAATATTTGAAGTACCATTTGAATTGTGAAGAGCTTTTCTTACATGGGAGAATTTCCTGCTGCTTGTTTTTTAAATCCGAGCCTAGATGTGCGCAGGTGACTTCAGCTTTCTGCTGTGTGTGTCCGAGCTGCAGACAGGGAAGTAGCTGGGCAAGCAGATCTTGGCTGTCGCCTGTTTCTCAAGATGCCAGCAGTTAGCAGAGCAGACCCTCTGAGTTTGCTTACAAGATCAAACTGGAGTAAATGTTTAACTTGAGTCTTTGGAGTCTAGGGCTTGTACCTTTATTATTAACCCAACCCCTGTTTTTCTTTACAGTTGCAGAGCTGCTGGCACACAAGAAACAAAGGACCCTTGAAATAACTTCCTCATGGAGGCATGAACAAAGGTAAAGTACCTTTTGTATTGTTTCCATACCTGTACATGGGAAAGAAGTTTCACGTTTCTGTGTTCTGCATTTCTGTTAGGGCAGAACAACCTGTCAATAGCAAGCTTTGTTTAATTGTGTCTTTTTTAAACTAAATCACTAGATAGATCCAGCTAATTTCATCCTAATTGGATGCAAACTGAAAAAGGTATCAATATACATAGTGTAAGAGTATATGGTGAATTTGTTCATTCACATACTCGCCAGTACACACACACTGTTTTCCAGCTCTCTTTTCTTCACACCAATAGCCTCATCCTTGTAACTATTGTTTTCCCCTTAATTGTTTTCTGTACTGCTCAAGTCTGAAAAGGTCTGCCTCTTCTCCCTGTGGAGAGGCATGACTGTGCTATGAAGATCTGAATTTACATCAGTCCTTTCACTAAGCTCACGCTTACTAACAAACTGTACCATTTGTTTTGCATTCATCCTGCACCCGTGATTTTTTTCTCTGCTTTTGGGTAAGCTGTGAATTCTAGAAAAAAGCTTCTTGGTGAGGCAGACATCCATCAGCACAGTACAGAAATGACTAGGACACTTGTCTCAGTTGTTCTGGTTACTTTGTCAATACGGTGTGGATACTTGCTTGAAAATAATATTAAGTATCTGCGTATGTAATGTGGTGGCTCAAAATTGGTTTGCAGGGAGAAGGATTCACTTGTTCAAATCTTTTTCTTTATTTGCTGTGACATAAATTTACATGGAAAATTATATAATTGAACTTTTGCAAAAGCAATGCATTGAAGGAAATTTGAGATCAAGAGTGGAAATTAAAACAAGTACTGAAAGATACTCAAAAAGTAGCTGTTCGTTGTGTTGTATATTTACATATTAGATAAATATTACACATTTCACATTTTTAGAAACAATAACATTTTAATAGAAATGGGTTTTACAAACTTCAGTAAAAGAACAACCAAATTGTTCCTGTTTCCAGCTGCTCAGAATACCATTTTACTTCATGAGTAAATCCTGTAAGTCAGGTGTGATCTCCATCTAAGTAGACAATGTCTCAGCCCCAATACATTCTTTAAGAAGACCCAGGTGCAATCTCCTCTCTGTACTTCTGCATGTGTGCTGCCTTGTGAGGATGAGGATGTCCAAAACTATTGAGTGCCGCTGGAGAGGAGATTTCCAAAGGCACTGCAGCTACACTGTTTGCATTTTGATTTATTTTTACAGTAGCATTTGCAACATGGTATGTCCCCCCCTCAGAGCAAAACAGTTCTTTTACATTATTCTTCAGCTATATTGGCGATCAAAGTATTTGGCCTGTAAATACATAGGAATCTGTGAGCAAAGGTTTGCAGGCAGATAATGAAATGTGAAAGTGGCATGATCACTAAGCACTATGAAGACACACCATCTTCATAGTTCCTGTAAAGAAACTATACATAGGTGTTTGGGAGTAGTTCACACATCTCTGATTCTTGTAAGCCTATTACATTAGGAAAAAAACTGTGCTATTCCATGTTTTGATCAGATCCATCTGTTTGTTTAGCGCTAAACATCACTGGCACCATAAGCAAGGGATGATGCAAGGATGATAATGTGGCTAACATATTTCTAAAACATCTATCATGAATAGCCAGATTCTGTCACTTTACTCCTGCTCAAGAATACTGAAATGAATGAGAGTATTGGTGGAATATATTAGTATGTATTGGAAGGATGTCACAATACAGGCCCAAGTGACTATGAAAATCTGAATCATAAGACAGAAAAAGTAAATGACGAGTTCCATGAATTTCAAGAGACTGGCACTTTGGTTGTGAAGTGAGTGGGAAGTCAGTTGTGAAGCTTTGAACCTGTTTCTACAGTGGTCAAATTCAGATTTTGCTATTTACTTAAAGATTAAGAGATAAACAAGCAAAGAAAATACAACAAAACACAAGCCCGTTCTCTAAAAGAATGGGAGAATTGGCAAGTTGATAAAGAACCTTGTGTCTGTTCAAAGGTGACCTAGGTCAGCAGAGGATGAATTTGCCTTCTTTTTTTTTTTGTCAGGAGTTTAATGTTTGTTAAGGGTCCATGGATTTCTCCATTTCCTGAGCACTTTTTTTTCCAATCTGGCAATTCTACAAAGCGTATATTGGACTTTAAACGTATTTGCCTAGCTTGTTCTGGGTGCTACGAAATGCAAATAAAGACGCTGGCATCAAAAGGGGATGGAGTGCTTTGAAGATGAAGGGCTTGACAAGGAGCCAAGGAGCCAATGGACCAGTGAGAACTGGAATTCTCATAGGACTTAAAGGACACTATGCCTGTTGGTAAAAGCAAACATTCTGGTGATACTAAGGGATAGGATACGTAGGATGCCACCTTCAGAAACATACGAACGGGAAGCAGAAAAGCGTCATTTTCCAACACCACTGCCCCATCCAGGTTCAATGACATTATTCTGGCAATAAACAGATCAGGCTTTCTTGGGGAAAAAAGTGCAAAGCAATAACTGCTTTTTGTGCCTCACTCCAAGATGCTTCTCATCTCCTGTGTTAACTCCACAGCAGGAGACTCAGTTGACTACCAGCAATGTGTGGTGTCAAGTGTTAAAAATGCAGTGGTAATCACAGAAATAACAATAACACTATCCCATGATATGATCAGGGTTTCTTTTTCAGAATCTAATGATGTTAAAATAAATGGAATTATGTTGCTTTTTGTTTTTTTAAGTCAGTAAATTCCAAAAGAGGATTTGCCCCATTTCTACAATGTGCTTAAGGACTTACAGCACACGATCAAATACAGATTTATTAGGGGCATGAGAGGTTGGCATACAGCATTCTCTGCTTAAAGCTGCTCAGTGCCTTTTCGTTCTGGTCAAGGAGGATTTTTTTTCATCTTAATCATTTTTTGTGAGACCATATGTGGCCTTGCATTTTCCAGAGCTTTTTTTTTTTTTGGGGGGGGGGGGGGGGGAGGGGGGAAGGACAGAAAACATGGTGAACACTCTTTACTCTAAACAGCAAGGAAAACTGAGGTTATGGACAGGACCTAGAAATGTGAATTAGAGAAAATATCACACAACTGTCTCTAGTGGAAGGTTTTTCCTTCTTTTTATTGACACAGTCAGTGAGAATAGTTCCACTGACTTCAGTGGATGTTAGATCAAATCACAATGTCTCTCTAACGCTCCCCCTCTGCTGGCAATTCAGTTCTTGCTGTGCTGTCAGAGCTGCACAGGATCTCTGAGTTTTGCAAAAAAATCTTTTAAGAAGTCTTATAGTAGCATTCCTCATTTGAGTCAAAGGATGAAGCACCTAAGAAAACTCTGGGGCGGTGGGAAAACAGGAAAAGTAATAAATGCTAGGGAAGGACAGGTAGATTCTGCAATCTGAACTGTGTCTGTTTACTTTTTATAGCAATTAGAAGCAAGCACACAGACTGTGATTGATAACACCTGGTCAAGAAGATAGTATTTCTGGTTCAAACACAAGGAGCAAGAATTCAGTAAGGGCACCTTAGACTTTTGCCATATTTCACTTGATAACCCAAATCAAGCTCCACCACTAAGCCAACAAAGCGTTATATTATTCTTATATTTTGAAACACAAAATAAATAACATACAAACCAGTGACTGCAGATAAGATTATTTCACACGGTTTTGAAAGCCACTGCCGTTTACAGAATATACAACCCTGGTGCAGTCCGTGCTCTGCAGTATTGTACATTATAGATCTGCAAAATTATGCTTTGTAATGTGCAGGAAGATTGGATGGTTGTACCTGAAATGTTTAGCTTGTATGTGTACCTGATGTGAGAGTGGTTTGTCTGACAATAATATTTTCCTACTCCTGTTTCACAGCATTTCTTGATGCAGATTTTTTTTTCATTCTTAATCTGCTCTGCACAATTCTTTGCTTTGTTCAGCACAAAGGCATGAAAGTTGCCAAATGTAAATGAAAAACTCTATTGGAAGAAGAGAAATCCAGTCCTCTAAGTAAACTTTTCCACCAGTGTTTAGATATTTCCTCTCTCAATAGAAGCATTTCTTTTCAATGTTTCTTCTTGCCAGCTATGTTTTAAGTATATAACACAGAAAACTGGGATACTGTGGAGGTCCTGATTTTGAACAGAAAGTCAAAATTCTCTGTCTTTGAGGGAAAAATTCTCACCTGAAAATAAGTGTACCAAATATTTTTGGAGGCAATTAAATTCCCAGGTATTTGGTCGATTCTAAAGACAGCTGTTTCCTTCCTCCAGACCCAACTTGAAGTTATGAACAAGCATGCAACAAACTAAGTTTATTTAGTTTGTAGGCAGATTATTTTGCAACACTGGAGTGTGAAACAGTCTCAGTTGAAAATGAAGTTAATAATGTTCAAGAGAATGGCGGAGTTGTATGTCTTAGAGAAATGAAGTTCTAACCTTCATTAGCCTAAATGATAGTCTCATCTAAATTGCATGGTTGCTTAATTTTCTTCTGGCATAATTCAATGTACAGAAATATTTTTTGAGAGAGGAGAAAGCACAATCAATATTTTACTGAAAATAGTTCTTAGATAATATTTTCTGTTAACTTGGGAAAAAAAAAAGTATCTTTTCTTTTAGTGCTGATGAAAGTTCTTAGTAAGACAACACTCAGAAAAAGGATTTACTAGTTTTGGACTTTGGCACATTTTCAAAATGCAGACACTTTCACCTTGTCTTTTGTTCCTAGCTCAAATTCAGAAAATCCTCTTAGGTTAATTTGTTTTCCAGTACAAAATCATATGAAACCTAAAACGAGAGAAAGGCATTTTCTTCTGTTCTTTCCTCTCCACCGCAGAAGAATGAGATAATCCCGCTCAGGATGAGCAGAGCAGCGTACAGCAGATCCCAGCTTCGGGTGGCGCTCGCAGGGTGAAGGTTTGAGGTTTTAAAGCTGGTAACTAACACCGTCCAGGAGGCCGGGAATATTGCCGAGTGCCCTTCTCGGTAGTTTCCTATCCGTCCCGCTCAAGACTGTGCCCTCCCCCGGTAGAGCGAGACTACCCCCAATTCCCCCCCCGCCACTTCCCCGCCGCGGGGTGCCGGTGCTCGGCCGCCGCCGCCGTGGTGCTGAAGGGATAGCGCCCGCCCCCGCCCCGCCCGGCCCCGCACGGCCCCGGCCCCGGCCCCGGCCCCGGCCCTGGCCTCGGCTCGCTCCCCTGCCAAGGCGCTTCCTTCCCTCTCGGGACCGCTCCTGATGATTTCGAGTCATTTTGCAAAAAAAGGGAGGAGGTGTCAAAGTGCTTCTGCAGCGCTTTCTGGAAGAAAAGTTGTTCAAAACAGCCCCAAAGCTTTCTTTACTATAGAATCATTGAATCCAACCATAAATCTAACACTGCCAAGTCCACCACTAAACCATGTCCCTAAGCACCACATCTACATGTCTTTTAAATACTTTCAGGGGTGGTGACTCAACCACCTCCTTGGGCAGCCTGTTCCAGTGCTTGGTAACCTTTTCAGTAAAGAAATTTTTCCTAATATCCAATTTAAACCTCCCCTGGTGCAACTTGAGGCCATTTCCTCTAGTCCTATCACTTGTTATTTGGGAAAAGAGGGCGACCCCCACCTCAGTACACCCTCCTTTCAGGTGGTTGTAGAGAGTGATAAAGTTTTTCCTCAGCCTCCTTTTCGCCAGGGTAAACAACCCCAGTTCCCTCAGCTGTTCCTCATAAGACTTGCTCTCTAGACTCTTTGCCAGGTTTGTTGCACTTCTTTGGACACACTCCAGCACCTCAGTGTCTATGAACAATGTCCACTATGCTCCGTAGGACTTAATTTCTCCTCCCCAGTAACGATTACTGAGATTTAAAATATTACAATAGTACTTAATGCCCCCAGTAATGGTCTGTTGTGCTGCTTTACCAACACAGAGCAAAGAATTGGTCTCCAGCCTGAATTGCCTACATGTTAATTAGGTATGACACACATTACTTTTTGTGCTAAACTGCTGCAGGGGGATGTTGTATGTTGTTAAACAGCTGCTGGATTCTGCCCGAGAGGGAAATCTATTTATGGGTTGTATTTTGGGTTGTAAAGTTTGCAACTATGCTTAGGAAACAGCAAAGCTATAGAACCGTGCTAAATTATTAAGAATGTTCAGTCACACAGAACAATAACCATAAAACAAGGGGTCAGACACAGGCTGGCCCCATGTGGGTGGTGTAAAGGGACAGAAAGCATAGGTCATCCTGAGTGCAAGGACTACTGCTGAGTAGCAATACCTAAGCAGTCAGAGACCATTAACGATTACCCTCTGGCCTGTAGAACTGGCTGGATCCAGACAGCTCAAAAATAATGTAACCCCACCAGAGAGACTGGGCTTATGCAATGGGAAGTTCTGGGGGAGCTTTCCTGACTTGCTAAGGAATCTGGGACCTGGAAGTACAAATATTAGTGAAATTTAAGACTTTTCTTCTTCAAGTACTTTGGAAAAAGATGACTTTCTGATTCTCAGTAGCATCTTAAGACCAAGGGGTTAGCTATGCAGTTGGCAAGGGCTGGGCTATTTCTATTTATCAAGTATCCCATTCGAATTCTGCTGCCAAGAACTGAATATTTAGGATTTCCATGGAAACATATTTCTGAGCCCATATTACAGTCAGACTGACGCGTGTCAACTGATACAGGGATGCAGGAGGTAGTGGCTGAATTTATTCAAGCAATCACATTCTCTTTTCCAAGGCTAATGCACATGAATACTGAGTTAGCAAACTGAATTGACAGGGATTCCATCTCAATGAACATGTATAATGTTCCAGCCCAGGAGAGTAGCATTTAATTGATGAGTGGGATTATATTTACATAGCAATTATAACAAAGTCAAGGTTGGCTTTATGTGAAAGACTGTTTGCTGTAATATCTTGCTCTTTGGTTGTCCAGCAAGGCTGTTCCTTTATGGGCAAGAAAAAAAAAAACAAAAAACAAAACAAACAAAAAAACCCTAACAGAATAGATGCACTCAGCTTTTACATGTGCTTCTTTTCATGTTCTGCAAATATTCACTTCATGAAGCCAATTCGGTAGTCACATTGTGGTTGCCTTAGATACATACATTAATTTACTCCATTATAACTTAGATGCTGATTGTTTAACTGCACAAGTATTAATAGTTATTCACTGCTATCCTCAAATGGCTGTTTAGTGGTTAATGTAAAATGAATAAGAGCTCATTCTAAATCCCATATAAGTCAATGGGCATCTTTCTCCTAATTTCATTCAGAGCTGGAATTAGCTATCCCTGTTGCAGTGCCCCCAGATATTAATTTTTTGTCCTCAAGGCACCTTTGCAAGGTAAGGTAATGCTACTGACTCAGTTCCACAGATGGGAAGCCGGGGCCAAAAAGGTTACCTCAGAATCATCCAGCAACTACACAGAGGTCCTGGCACCCATTGTCCTTTCAGTCTGGATTTCTTTCCATGGATAGTGAGATGTGGAGAGAGGAAAGGTGAACACCTGAGTTTTGCTCCAACATGGAGTTGGATTCACGGGGAGGGAAGCAGCTGGACATCGAAGCTAGGAGGAAATTTCATGTCTTGTAGTTCTGTGTAGTCAGAGAGACAAACAGCTGTATTCAGTTATCTTCGTATGGGGCATAGCATGGAGTTAAGTTCTACTGATGGCTCTGGAAACAAGAGGGTGGTGGGGAACTTAAACCATCTGTGGCATGGCAAGGATAAAGATGCATGACACCTATGTTGAGTGATCTGAATACCTCTAGACACTGAGAAGAAGGAAGGGCTGTACTCGGAAGCCTAACACAAATGCCATACTCGTCTATCTTTGTTGACTCATACAGGGAGCCAGGTCCTGGCATCCTTGAATTCCCAAACGGTCAGAAGTGATCATCCTTCTCTTGAACTTTGACAAAAGGCAGCGTGTTTTAGGTCCATCTTTGCTACTACACTAGGAGGCTATCCCTAAGTGGCTTACCTAAGGGTATACTATGCTAGAGACAGGGAAATAAGCTTAGCTGTCTTGAGGCTCTTACCACAAAAAGAGTTATCTTCTCTTGATCTAAGCTTTCACTGCTCTCAGTCTTATTGCCATGGAAATTGTCTCCATAACTGGTATTAGAATTGCCTTGTTGACATCATTAGTGAAGCATATAATAGATAGCTGAACTGCTGTGATATTTATCTGTAGGTCGACAGCTATTGAGACTCCAGAGGCAAATTAGAAAAAAGCATAGACTCTTTATTAGTAGAACTTAATTTAACTGTATTTAAACTTCATTAAGGAGTAAAAAAAAATGACCTTTCTTAATGCACTCTTTCTTTATAAAGTATGAAATAAGGATATTAGATTAGTTTGATCCTGGTTCCTATTATGCACGCACAGTAGATGAGAATGCAAAAATTCCCTCATTCACTTAGGTACTCTTGGATGTCAAATCAAAGACCAGGTGCTCCACAAGCCCATTTCCTTTCTTCAGTGTTTTATGTTTCCTAGCCCTGTAATTCCCCCCAGGAAACCAGAAGAAATCTTAATTTCTTACCCCCTTCCCC